>NC_066529.1:9242392-9252392 GCF_024679095.1 Eriocheir sinensis
AGGAGAGATGGAATGGGGTCGAGAAGAAAGGGAGAGGAAGAATGGGAAGATAAGAGAAGAGTGAGAAAGGGAAGGGAGGGGAAGGGAAGGGAGAAGACGGAAGGGAGTGAAGGGGGTAGGAAAGAAAGGGAGAGGAAGAATAGGAAGATAAGAGCAGTGTGGGAAAGGGAAGGGAGGAGAAGGGAAGGGAGAAGAGGGAAGGGATTGAAGGGGCTTGAGAAGGGAGAGGAAGAATGGGAAGATAAGAAAAGTGAAGGAAAGGGAAGGTAGGGGAAGGGAAGGGATTGAAGGGGGTAGTGAAGAAAGGGAGAGGAAGAATGGGAAGATAAGAGAAGTGTGGGAAAGGGAAGGGAGATGATGGAAAAGGAGGGGGAGATGGGGGTAGGGGGAAGGGGGAGGGGGAGGGGGGTCCGGACACAGCGCCCCCTTATAAGTGGTCCTGATTAAGCCGTATTCAGCTCTAATTTATGAACCCAACCGGCCTTGATATTTGCTTTCTCTCCATCTTTTCCTCTCTCTCTCTCACCTCCTTGACCTTTGCATCATCTCACCAGCTGCAACCCTTTCCCCCCTCCCCCCCCTCTCTCCTTATTTGCTTCCTACTTCCTTCTTCCTTCTTCCTCCTTAATACCTTCCTTCCTTCCTTCCTTTCTTCTTTGAGCTTATTACAGATTTCTTCCCGTCCCTTGTTTCCTATCTTCCTTCTCTCCTTCCTTCTTCTTTTCTTACTTTCCTACCTTCTTTCTTTTTTCTTTCATACTTATCTTTCTTTATTTGTTTAGCTATTTCTTTTTTTTTCCTTCTTTCCTTCCTTCCTTTCTTCCTCCCTTCCCTTCTTCTAAACGATTATTACATTGAACTTACTCTCTTCCCATTCTCCTTCCTCCTATTTACCTACCCTATTTCATTTCTCCTTCCCTTCCTTCCTTCCTTCCTTCCTTCCTTTCTTCATCCATCCTCCCATCATTCCTTTCTACAGTGAGTCTTATTTCATTCAATTTATTACTTCCCTCCTCCTCCTCCTCCTCCTCCTCCTCCTCCTCCTCCTCCTCCTCCTCCTCCTCCTCCTCCTCCTCCTCCTCCTCCTCCTCCTCCCTGCCACAATATGATGTCCGCCACTTCAAGCCTCCGCCATTTGTTGTCATTTTTCTGTTTTATTTTGTGTCATATGTCGCCGGTTTTGTTGGTGTGTGTGTGTGTGTGTGTGTGTGTGTGTGTGTGTGTGTGTGTGTGTGTTTATTCATGTTATCTGTTTGTCTGTCTCACACTTTTATCCATTCAATCTTCCGTATACTTTCCTCCTTCTTCTTCTTCTTCTTCTTCTTCTTCTTCTTCTTCTTCTTCTTCTTCTTCTTCTCCTCCTCCTCCTCCTCCTCGCCAACTTGTCACCAACACGCGGCCAGAAGTAACACCATTCATAAGAACTTCCTGCCGCCTCTCTCGCCTTTCTTCGCCACCACAATACTCTCTCTCTCTCTCTCTCTCTCTCTCTCTCTCTCTCTCTCTCTCTCTCAAGTTTGTTAATTGATTTCATTAAATTGTGTAGAGAGAGAGAGAGAGAGAGAGAGAGAGAGAGAGAGAGAGAGAGAGAGAGAGAGAGAGAGAGAGAGAGAGAGAGAGAGAGAGAGGATGTAAGCACTTTTCTCCATACACCCACCCACCCAACCACTCACACACACACACACACACACACACACAGAGAGAGCAGTATTTTCAGCCTGGTCGTCCCACGCTCTCCGACACTACAAAAAAACAGACCCTCCAAAAAAATCAAAAGGAAAGAATATAGACACGTTTTCAATCCTCCTCCGATAAGTTTGTGTCCTTAAATGCTAGTGTGTGTGTGTGTGTGTGTGTGTGTGTGTGTGTGTGTGTGTGTGTGTGTGTGTGTGTGTGTGTGTGTGTGTGTGTGTGTGTGTGTGTGTGTGTGTGTGTGTGTGTAGGTGTGGGTAAATGGGTGAGAGAAAAGTGTATGTAGAGGTTAGTGTCTCTCTCTCTCTCTCTCTCTCTCTCTCTCTCTCTCTCTCACCAGGGTTGGGTTGCTGTCTCCGTCCTCCTCAAGGCCACTCACTCATTTACCTGTGCGAGGAAAGAAGAAAAAAAGGAGGTGGTTAGTAGCGCATAAAGGCAACACACACACACACACACACACACACACACACACACACACACACACACACACACACATGTATTTCCCTACTAAACTTCCTCCTCCTCCTCCATAATCCTCCTCAATAAGAATATGAGGAGAAAGAAGAAGGAAAAGGAAGAAGAAGAAGAAGAAGAAGAAGAAGAAGAAGAAGAAGAAGAAGAAGAAAAAGAAAAAGAAAAAGAAGAACAAGAACAAGAAGAACAAGAAGAACAAGAACAAGAACAAGAAGAAAGAAAAAGAAGAAGAAAGAGGAACATGAAAACAAGAACTAAAACACATACAGTACAAATATCCCCCAAAATACAGACAGATAGACAGACAGACAGACAGGCAAACGAACAGCTCACCATGCCTCTGATCCCCCGTGCATAATAATAACAAACCGCAAGAAGTCAGGTATATAATTCGCCCGGGTCATTTCGGCGCCTCGACAATCACGCTAAAAGCCACACTTGATCACTGACCCCTGCCCTTCCGTCCTTCCCCCCCCCACCCACCCCGCCATCCCCGTCCGTAAACCTCCAGCGACCCCCTTCCCCTCTTACCCCAGCCCCCCCTCCCCCCCACGCCCGTAAACCTCCTCAGTCGCGGGCCCACATTTCCTAATTACAGGTTTTGCAGAGAGCCTTCCGCAGGTGATCTTGACTATGTGTTCCTAGTGTGTCTAAATCGACTACTCGTGTGCTCTCTCTCTCTCTCTCTCTCTCTCTCTCTCTCCACACACACACAAGTAATGGTGTTCAATTAGAGTTTAATGTTAAAACCGGTAATTATTGAGGGATTTTTTTTTACAATAGTTATGGCTAATAAAAAAAAGGGAAAACGTGCTGAATACGATAATTTAGTAACGCTGATCGTGAGCCTCTCTAAAACGAAGCCTAAACTAACCTAAACCCGACTAATCATCTTCACAAATTATTACTTCCAAACTCCCTAAAAGAACAAGAACAAACTACATATAAATAGACATGAAACAACAGAGGAGGAGGTGTTTTTTTTTTTTATTTCTTTTGTCGGAGTAGCGTCTGGCGGGCTTATTTTGTCGTTTCCGTTGTTGCTGTTTTTGTTTTCTGCCCTTGACCTGCCTCCCTCCCTTGCTGTAAGAGAATAATGAGGCAGGAGCGTATTATTGTGATGTAGTGCTCGGCCTCGCGGGGGACATTGGCGGTGATGGACGCTCAGGATGGGCGGCGACACGGAATGCTCTTGTCTTTTGTATGGAAGGAGAGGTAGATGGGTGGGTAGATAGATAAAGGTGTTTAAATGAATATAAAACAGCAATGGTGAGTTTGTTGTTTGTATGGAAGTAGATAAGTAGATAGATAAGACTGTTTAGATAAATATAGTACAGTAATGATGGGTATTGTGTCTGAGCAGTATATGGACGAGTAAATAAAGGTTTAAATAAATATACGGTTGTGATGAGTTTTCTGCAGATGATAAAGGTGTTTAGATAATTATACAGATAGACAGCAGGAGAAAGGTTATGTAAGAGCCGGTGAGAGAGAGAGAGAGAGAGAGAGAGAGAGAGAGAGAGAGAGAGAGAGAGAGAGAGAGAGAGAGAGAGAGAGAGAGAGAGAGAGAGAGAGAGAGAGAGAGAGAGAGAGAGAGAGAGAGAGAGAGAGAGTGTGTGTGTGTGTGTGTGTGTGTGTGTGTGTGTGTGTGTGTGTGTGTGTGTGTGTGTGTGTGTGTGTTTGGGGGATGAGATGGTTTGTTAGAGTTACTTTTTGGGTCAGTCAGTCAACCAGTTAGTTAATTATAATTTATTTGTTAGTGAGTTAATGAGTGAGTGAGTGAATGGGTGAGTGAGTTATAACAGCATATCAGTCCATCACTCAACCAGCCATTCAATCGCTTTTCTTTTTTTTCTTTTTGTTAGAATATCGACAAAAGGAACTTACATAAAAAAACATCACAATACAGACGAACACAAAAATCGATGAATACTTTACTCTGTTCAACCATCACCACCACCACCAGGGCAGACAGGTAGGCAGGCAAGTATAGGTCATCAAGGCTCCCTCTTTAAGGCCCCATCAGCTGCCTCACGCCATTGAGCTCAAGCAAAGACATAGAATACGAGAGTGGGCTTTTTTTCTTGCGGGCTTTTTTTTCTAGCGGGCTTTTTTCTACACTTTCTTTTTCCTGCCCTTGAGTAGTTCCGTGCTGTAAAAAAAAATCATCACAGGCGCCATGTTGTTCCCAAAAGGGCCGCGCGAAATTCAAATTGCTGCTGATACAATAGTTTTTTTTTCGTCCTCTATGAATGGTTAGGATCTCAAAGAATTACCCAGAGCACAAAAGGAGGAGGAGGAGGAATGCTAAACCGGTCATACGCGTGCAGGAAATCTTACGCAGCCATGGATGGGAAGGCGAAGGAGGAGGCAAGGCGTGCTGTTAGTCTGTTACGAAGTTCAGAGAGCAATAACCATAACAAAAAGACAGCGGTAGAATGTAACAGAAAAAGCACTAGTGATGAACAAGAGGAACAACGGCAGTAAAGGACAACACGGAAGGCGAAGTAGGAGGCAAGGCGTGCTGTTATGAAGTTCAGAAAGCAATAGGCATGAAAGACAGCGGCGGAAGGTAATAGGCAAAGCACTAGTGGCGAATAAGAGGAACATCGGCAGTAAAGGACAACACGGAAGGCGAGGGAGGAGTCAAAGCGCTCTGTTACGAAGTTCAGAAAGCAACAGGCATAAAAAAAAGACAGCGGTGGAGTGTAACAAGAAAAATACACTAACAGAGGATAAGAGGAACAACGGCAGTAAAGGACAACACGAAGGGCGAAGGAGGTGAGACGTTCTGCTATGAAGGTCAGACAGCGGTGGAATGTAATAGGAAAAGTACTAGTAGAGAATAAGAGGAACAACGGCGGTAAAGAACAACACGGAAAACGATTGCATGTAGAAGACTGATTCGGCGCCCATGTTAAAGGTGGCCAAGCTCTCCTGTTCTGTGGTTCGGGGTTCAAGTTCGAGTGTTGTCCTCCGCCGCGGGTGAGGGAGTGCGCGGCGGCCGACTTCGATGTTCGCGTCCCCTTATCGCTTTACTCCCTTATTGAGAGCACGCACGCGGAACACCTGCGCGCGCGGGGGTGATTAAGAAGGGTGATTAAAGGTATTGAGTTGTGTTTTCGACGCCTGTTAATTGACTTGTTTTTTATTATTGGTTGGCGTTTCACTATATTTTGTTTGATTTTTGTTTGTTTTTGTCGAGAGAATTGTTGAACTTTATTTTATCTTGTTAGTTTGTTTTCTTGTTTTTGTTGAGAGAAAGAACTGCAGGACTGTTATCTTTTATTTGTCTGTTTGTTTTTTTGGACAAGAGAAAGAATTGTTGGACTATTTTTTTGTGTTAATTGATTTGTGCAGAGAAAGAACTGCTAGGCAATTATTTTTCTTGTTTTTTTTTGTTTTTTGTTTTTTTGTTTTTGTCGTGAAAGAAAACTGTTGGGCTTGTTTTTCTTATCTATGTTTGTTTTCCGTTTTTATTTTTGCTGAAATAGAGAACTGTTGGGTTATTTATTTTATTTAGGTTTGTATGTTTTTTTTCTCTGGATCGTGCTTCGTTAGGCTTCACGCATGTTGGTTTGCCTTTGATGGACAGATGTTTTGCTTTATTTTTGGAGGCAAGGATAACTATTTTTTTTATGTGTGTTAGTGATTAATAGTTTTTTTTTCCTCTTTTTTTTTTTACTTGTTTTATTTTCTATATTATTAATTTTCATATTCATCATTCACCTTATTTACTTTTAAGCTTTATCTATCTTATTTTTATCCGTATAGTATTTAGTTTATCTTCTTATCTTTTTTTTTTTGCTTCATTTATTTATTTATGTACTATATTATTACTATCTTTTCTACATTTTTTTTTTTTGTGATGGATAACCAATAGGTCTTATTACTCTTCCATTTACGTATATTTATTTTCTTTTCTTAACGGACGGTGTTTCAAGATTTTACGTCCGATACCTTTCGTTATGTCCACGGAGTTTTATTTTTCTCTATATTTTTTTTTGTTCATTATCGGTTATTGCTGCGAGAGAAGGAGATGGAGAGAGCAAGAGCGCAGTTATTCTATTTCATTGTTTTATGTTGTTGCTAATATTTCTGCTGTTTTTAGTTATTTCTTTATCTGTTTGTTATTCTGCAGGTTGTGACATTTATTACCCTACCCCTCTCTGTCCCTCCATTTCTTTGATCTTCTATATTATCTCGCCCTCTTTCTCCTTCTCTCGCATCGTTTTCAATTTCATTTTCTCTTTCTCGGCGTTTCAGGTGTTTGGAGGCGGCTGATCAGGTAACTTAGAGAGCCCGAACTCCTCCCTCTCTACCTACTTCGTCTCCTAAAATAAGAAGAAGAAGAAGAAGAAGAAGAAGAAGAAGAAGAAGAAAAAGAAAAAGAAGGAGAAAAAGAAAAAGAAGGAGAAAAAGAAAAAGAAGTTGAATGTTATTGCCTATTATTTTTTTTTCTTATGCTGTTCCTTTATGCTTTGTTACTCATCGAGCTACGACTCTGCAATATTCCTTTACCGTGAAGGATTTTAACTGGTCCTCCTCTGTTTGTTATGTGAAATCAGATCTATACTCAGAGCTGCACCGCGTTATCTCGCATGGAATGGCGTTATCTTGAACAATGAAGTGATATTATTTGGCATCATAAAGTTGTACAAAACGTGAATCTTCCCCTGAGGAGGCATATGTTCGAGTTATGTGTTGTTCTGTTTTAGATTTATATTCTTAACTGTTCTTCATTACTCCAATTTTTTTTTTTGTTTTTTCGTATTCCTCAACAACATTCCGAATTGTTCTCCATTATTTTGTATTATACGATATTGATATGAATCGTTAAGCACCATTACGCCGCGTCGTTAGCCGGAGCAGAGCGCACTTAACTTCACATTCCTTCCAATTACCCTGACTCACTGAATGGCTTCCCACATCTCTCTGCCGCTCCTTAGGGGAAGAACAGAAGTGGGGAAAATCTTTTGTAACACCTTCGCCTTACTGCAAGTCTCCCATTTAGAGTGACAGTAAAGCGTCTGGTAATGTTTAAGTATTGCAATATTAAAGCCGTGAGTTGCATTTCGAGTTGCGACAGTTCCCCGAGCACAAGTAGCGGGCTTTTCAAGTAGCGGGCTTTTTTTTTTCATTATTTTTTGTGTGCCCTTGAGCTGTCTCCTTTGCTCTAATAAAAAAATAAAAAAACTACGACGATGTGCTACGTTCCACAGGGCAGGGGATGGGGAGGGAGAGTGTGTAGTAAGTGGGATATACATAACTAAGCAGCCCCCAAACACCTGAGACGCCGGAAAAGGGAAAATGAAGGTGAGAGCAATGAGAGAAATATAAAGAGGACGAGATGATACAGAAGATTATAGATGGGGAGGGGCGAATAGGTAGGGCAACAAATGTCCGAATATTCAAAAGAATATCCAAGTATCCAAAACAAAAACAAATCTTCAAAAAAATATATAACAAACGTCGTTCAACCAGCAAGCCTCAGTCACCCACCCTCATACACTCACTCTCGTTCAGTCACCCAGCCTCACCCACTCATTCTCGTTCAGTTACCCAGCCTCATCCACTCAGTCACGTTCAGTCAGCCAGCCTCACCCAACTACTTCGCCATCCACCCAGTTAGTGAGCCGTGGTTCGAGCCCCCCTCGTAATACATGGCCTAAGGGGATGAAAGCGCCGCGTTGCTACACCCACGAGTCTCCAGAGGCAAGCAAATCACGCCAATTTGATTAAGACAGCGGCCGTGTGTGTGTGTGTGTGTGTGTGTGTGTGTGTACTAGGTAGGAGGGAAGGACGACAGGAAAAGGGGACGGAATGATAAGGGAAGTGAGAGAAAGAATGATGGACAAGGAGGGAGTGAAGGAGGAAAGGGAAAAAACTGGAGGAGGGGGAGGGGGGAGGGAGGGGAGGAGAAGGAGGAAGAAGAAGAAGAAGAAGAAGAAGAAGAAGAAGAAGAAGAAGAAGAAGAAGAACAAGAACAAGAAGAACAAGAACAAGAAGAACAAGAAGAACAAGAAGAAGAAAAAGAAAGAAAGAAAAAGAAAAGAAGAAGAAGAAGAAGAAGAAGAAGAAGAAGAAGAAACAAGAACAAGACCAAGAAAAAAAAGAAAAAGAAAAGAAAAAGGAAAAAAACGAAAAAACAACAAAGATGAAAAAGAATGAGAACAAGAACAATGACAAACTAGAAAACAATAACAAAAAATGAAGACAAAAGAAGAAAAAACAACAACAAAAAGATGAAAAAGAACGAGAACAAGAACAATGACAAAGTAGAAAAAGAAACAATAACAACACTAAGAAAAACAACAACAAAACAAAAAGTCTAAATCCCCCTCCTCCACCGGGAAGGAAATATGTCTGACAGTCTTAGCCAGGCAGGGATGAGGCTCGTGTCACTCACCCTCCCTCCCTCCCTCCCTCCTTCCCTCCCTCCTTCCCTCCCTCTCTCCTTCCCTTCCAACACTCCTTCGTGACAAGTTCCCTCTTCCCATGCTGGAGGTGCCGGGAGGGACGGGACGGAAGGGGACAGGAGAGGAAAGTGGAGAGACAGAGGAGAGACGGAGGAGGAGTGGAGAGTGAAAGGGCGAATAAAAGACTGAGAAATGATGTGAGTAAAGGGAGAGAGGGAGGGAAGAAGGGAAGGACAGAGGAAGACACAGAAGCGAGAGAGTGACGGAAGGAGGGAACGGCAGTAGGAAGGAGAGGCAGAGAAGAGACGAAGGAAGGAGTGTAGAGTGAAAGGGTGAGTAAGAGTGAGAAAGAATGTGCCAAAGAAGGAGAGAAGGAGGCAGGATAGGGGAGACAGAAGCGTTAGGAGGAAAGAGAGGAGAGTGACGGAAAGAGACGGGAGATGAAAGGAGAGACAGAAGAGAGACGAAGGAAGAGTCGAAAATGAAGAGTAAACAAGAGATAAAAAAAAGAAGGAAAGGAATGTACAAGAAAGGAAAGGAAAGAATGAAGGAGAGAGAGAGAAAAAATTGGAGGAGAGTGAGCATGAATGAGAGACTGGGAGAGGATGTGAGGGAGTGGATCCGCCAGGGAGGGAGGGAGAAGGAGGGAAGGGAGGTAAGGAGAGAGCGATTAAGGCGTTTGACCCGAGAAGGAGTTATCAAAAATGTTGGGAAAGGTTCAAGGCAGCGAGGCGTGACGGAGGTAAGACGGTGAGGGAAGGAAGGGAAGGTTAAAGGGAAGGAGGAAGGCCAGAGGAGAAAATGCGAGAGGAGAGAAGACAGAACTAAGCTGGAAGGGATGAGAAGAGAATAGAGAAAAGAAGAAAGTATAGAAACAGCATAGAAGATAGGAAATGAAGAAGGATGAAAAGGAGGGAAAAGAAGGCCAGAGGAGAAAGAGATGGAGAGATATTAGAAAAGACAGGACTGAGAAAGGAGGGATGAGAAGAGGATAGAGAAAAGAGGAAAGTATAGAAACAGCATAGATGATAGGAAATGAAGAAGGATGAAAAGAAGGGGAAAAAAAGCCAGAGGAGAGAAAGAAGAAAAGAAAAGACTAAGCACGGAGGAATGAGAAGAGGATAGAGAAGAAAGAAGTATAGAAATTAATAAAAATTGAAAAGAAACTGAAAGGATGTGGAGAAAGGAGAGAGGAGGGAAGGAAGAGAGGAAAGGGAGGAAGCGAAAGGAAGAGACAGAAGCGGGAAGGAGGGGAAGAGGAAAGGGAAGGAGAGAAGAGAAAGAGGAAGACAGAGAAGGAGAAAGAAGGTGGTGGAATGTGAAAAGAAAGAAAAATAAAAATAAAAGATAAAGATACAGATAAAGATAAAAAAAAGAAAAGATAGAGAGGAGAAGAGGGATAGGGAAGAAAAAAG
>NC_066529.1:9257392-9279892 GCF_024679095.1 Eriocheir sinensis
CGTGGGGGAGGCCCAGGACGAGCCCGCCAACCCACTGCTGCCCGAAAACCCGGGGGTCGCCTGTAACTAAGACTGCTTCTTCCCTCCTTCAGCAGCCGGCAGTTCTCCCTTCGTCCCGCCCAACATTCTTCACATTGCCAGCCAGCCATTACCTTTCAGTGATAGACTCAAGGAAATTTGCGTGCCGGATTATCCCCCCGGTACAGTAGACTCAAGGAAAATTGCGTGCAGGACCCTCCCTCCAGCACAGTAGACTCAAGGAAAATTGCGTGCAGGATCCTTCCTCCAGCACAGTAGACTCAAGGAAAATTGCGTGCAGGATCCTCCCTCCAGCACAGTAGACTCAAGGAAAATTGCGTGCAGGATCCTCCCTCCAGCACAGTAGACTCAAGGAAAATTGCGTGCAGGATCCTCCCTCCAGCACAGTAGACTCAAGGAAAATTGCGTGCAGGATCCTCCCTCCAAGCACAGTAGACTCAAGGAAAATTGCGTGCAGGATCCTCCCTCCAGCACAGTAGACTCAAGGAAAATTGCGTGCAGGATCCTCCCTCCAAGCACAGTAGACTCAAGCAAAATTGCGTGCAGGAACCTCACCCCAGCACAGTAGACTCAAGGAAAATTGCGTGCAGGATCCTCCCTCCAGCACAGTAGACTCAAGGAAAATTGCGTGCAGGACCCTCCCTCCAGCACAGTAGACTCAAGGAAAATTGCGTGCAGGATCCTCCCTCCAAGCACAGTAGACTCAAGGAAAATTGCGTGCAGGATCCTCCCTCCAAGCACAGTAGACTCAAGGAAAATTGCGTGCAGGATCCTCCCTCCAGCACAGTAGACTCAAGGAAAATTGCGTGCAGGATCCTCCCTCCAGCACAGTAGACTCAAGGAAAATTGCGTGCAGGACCCTCCCTCCAGCACAGTAGACTCAAGGAAAATTGCGTGCAGGATCCTCCCTCCAGCACAGTAGACTCAAGGAAAATTGCGTGCAGGATCCTCCCTCCAGCACAGTAGACTCAAGGAAAATTGCGTGCAGGAACCTCCCTCCAGCACAGTAGACTCAAGGAAAATTGCGTGCAGGATCCTCCTCCAGCACAGTAGACTCAAGGAAATTGCGTGCAGGATCCTCCTCCAAGCACAGTAGACTCAAGGAAAATTGCGTGCAGGACCCTCCCTCCAGCACAGTAGACTCAAGGAAAATTGCGTGCAGGACCCTCCCTCCAAGCACAGTAGACTCAAGGAACATTGCGTGCAGGATCCTCCCTCCAGCACAGTAGACTCAAGGAAAATTGCGTGCAGGACCCTCCCTCCAGCACAGTAGACTCAAGGAAAATTGCGTGCAGGATCCTCCCTCCAGCACAGTAGACTCAAGGAAAATTGCGTGCAGGATCCTCCCTCCAGCACAGTAGACTCAAGGAAAATTGCGTGCAGGATCCTCCCTCCAGCACAGAAGACTCACGGAACATTGCGAGCTGGATTATCCCCCCAGCACAGTAGACTCACGGAACATTGCGAGCTGGATTATCCCCCCAGCACAGTAGACTCACGGAACATTGCGAGCTGGATTATCCCCCCAGCACAGTAGACTCACGGAACATTGCGAGCTGGATTATCCCCCCAGCACAGTAGACTCACGGAACATTGCGAGCTGGATTATCCCCCCAGCACAGTAGACTCACGGAACATTGCGAGCTGGATTATCCCCCCAGCACAGTAGACTCACGGAACATTGCGAGCTGGATTACCCCCCCAGCACAGATATCTTGAATTACTTTACTTACATTTCTTAAACCAATGTATAAATGATATAATATGACCGTTCTTAGCAGAGAGAGAGAGAGAGAGAGAGAGAGAGAGAGAGAGAGAGAGAGAGAAAAAAGGATAGGAGGAGGAGGAGGAGAAAGGAGAGATTTAGGGGGAGCATCTGGGTGTGATTTTTTACGAATATTTTTGAAGTCTAACAAAATTATTTTTTTCGCTCAGGGCATCGGGAATACTGTACATTATCACGGACAGAAGTTTATTTAAGTGAAATTTAAATGTCTGCGTGGCTTCAGTGTTTTTTTTTTATTCCACCCGCGGCGTTACGTCATCCCTGAGCCACGCGGCATTCCAAGTGGTATCCTGTTGATACTGATATATTCGTAAAATTCGCGTTAGACACTATTCATCCTTTCAAATTTTGCCACTTGACAGTCGCGTATGAGGTCAGGGTCGCTCATTAGTACCAGATCCAGTATATTGTTTTCCCTCGTTGGTTGAGTAATGACTTGGGTGAGGAACGAATCCCCTGCTATTTCAGTCATTCTGCTACCCTCTTGGTCGCCAATCAGTATACATAGTCAACGCTAGGGCAGTTAGAGTCCCCAACTATTATTGCAGTTTTTCCTCCTGTTAGTGTTTGAATTTCTTGGTAAAGGAAAGATTCGTCGGCTGCTTGTTGTTTTGGGGGTCTATACACAGTTGCGAATGTTAGTTTCTTATTATTTGTGGTTATCTCCATGTAAATTGAATCGTATTGCTCTACGTCCTGTTAATCTATTTTTACGGCAGAGAGAGTACTTTTTATGTAGCAAATTACACCTCCCTTTTTTGTGCCTTCGGCTTTTGTGAAAACTTCCATATCTCGGGAGTGAGAGTTCGGATATTAGATGTGTAGAGTAGGCCCGAGGAGGAGGAGGAGGAGGAGGACGAAAAGAAGAGAACAATGACCACGAACACTACCACGACTACCACAACAACAACTAACAACAACAATTCAAAAAGTCTGCCTCTTCATGTTAATCTTTCTCCTCCTCCTCCTCCTCCTCCTCCTCCTCCTCCTCCTCCTCCTTCTGATCGCTTTTGTTTTCCTTTTCGCGCTATCTTCTACTCCTTCTTCTCTTCACTTATTCCTTATTCTCTTTTCCCTCTGCTTTCATCTTCTCCTCTCCTCCCATCCCTTTTATCTTTCTCTTCTCCTCTGCTCACCCTTTATGTCTTCTTCTCTCTCCTCTCCTTCCCTCTCCTCTTTTTATTTTTTCTTTCTTTCTCAACTACTCTGCTCTGTTCTCCCCTCCTCTTCCTCCTCCTCTCATCCTACCCTCCTCCTTCACTGGTTTCCTTTCCCCTCTTTTCTTTCTCTCTTACCTCCTCCTCTTCCTCCTCCTACTCCTCCTCCTCCCCCTCTTCCTCCTCCTTCTCCTCCTCCTCCTCCTTCATAACTCTCATTCCCTCCCATTACCTTCCGTTCTCAGTCTCGGGCCCGCGAACCCCCCCCCACACACACACCCTCTCTCTCTCTCTCTCTCTCTCTCTCTCTCTCTCTCTCTCTCTCTCTCTCTCTCTCTCTCTCTCTCTCTCTCTCCATATATTTTTCCTTCTTTTTATCTTTTTTCTTTCTTTCGTTCGTTCTTTCTTTATTTTTTCTTTTCTTCTTTATCTCTATCATTTAGTTATTTCTTCTTCCTTTTTTTCCATTTTTCCCTTTATTCCGCCTACTCTCTCTCTCTCTCTCTCTCTCTCTCTCTCTCTCTCTCTCTCTCTCTCTCTCTCTCTCTCTCTCTCTCTCTCTCTCTCTCTCTCTCTCTCTCTCTCTCTCTCTCTCCCAGACATGTCACGTACTCTCCCTCTGCCCCATCACCGTCGCCTCCAGTCTTCTGAAAGGGACACGGCCGACAGTCCTCTTAACAACCTCCTCGTCCTCCTCCTCCTCATCTTCATCCCCTTCTCTTTCTTTTTCTTCTTTTATACGTCGTCCTCATTTTTTTGTCTTTTCTTCTTTTTTTCTTTTTCCTTTTTTTCTTCTTCTTCTTGTTATTTTGTTCTTTTTTTATTTGAGTGTTCTTTATCAGTCATCTTCTTTTCTTTTTCCTTCTTCCTCCTTCTCTCTTTTCATTCATTCTCTTTTATCTGTCTCCTTCGTCAGTCTTCTTCTATCTTTTTTTTTAATATTTTTTTCGGTTTCTTTCTTTCTTTCTTCCTTTCTTTAATTTTTTCTCTCTCCTTCATTTTCTTACTTTTTAACTTTCTTATTCTTCATCTTTTTCACCTCCATCTCCTTATCCTCCTCCTCCTCCTCCTCCTCCTCCTCCTCCTCCTCCTCTCAGACACAATCGTTGGCTAAGCATCACATCCTCGCAGCCTCCGCATCTCCAGTGACACAAAAAGGACCTGCTGTTGTTGCTATTTTCATCTCTCTCTCTCTCTCTCTCTCTCTCTCTCTCTCTCTCTCTCTCTCTCTCTCTCTCTCTCTCTCTCTCTCTCTCTCTCTCTGTTTTTACCTTTACGTTGATGCTTTCTCGGCTTGTTTTCCTTTGTTTTTCTCTTTTTTTATTATTGAGAGAGAGAGATCAGAAAGGTTTGGGAAGAGAGAGAAAGAGAAAGAGAGAGAGGTGCATGGGAAGGAGGAAAACGAGGAAGGGAAAGATGAAGGGGAGAATGGAGGGGAGGAAGGGAGACGTGAAAGTTACGATGCGATGAGGAAGGGAAGCAAAGGAGGAGGAAGGGAAGGGAAAGGAAGGAAAAGGAAGGAGGGGGAGCCTAGATGAATGCACCCACGTAAAAAATGGTAAATGGTATGGGTAGTTGAAGGGAGTAAGAAATAAGACGGTGGTAAAAAATATGAGAAGAGGAAGAGGAAGAGGAGGAGGAGGAGGAGGAGTGATAAGAAACAAGCGTGGGAGGAAGAGGAGGAAGAGGAGGAGGACGAAGAAAAGAAAATTATGAGATACAAGCGTGGGAGGAGAGGAGAAAAAGAGGAGGAGGAGGAGTGATAAGAAACAAGCGTGGGAGGAAGAGGAGGAAGAGGAGGAGGACGAAGAAAAGAAAATTATAAGATACAAGCGTGGGAGGAGAGGAGAAAAAGAGGAGGAGGAGGAGGAAGAAGAGGAGGAGGACGTAGAAAATTAAATGATAAGAAACTAACGTGGGAGGAGAGGAGGAAGAGGAGAAGAGAAGAAGGAAGCCGAGTAATATGAAACTAACATAAGAAACAAAAAAAAAGAAGAGGAGAAGATGAAGGAGAACGGGGAGGAGGAGGCGTTGGAGTAAGAACAAGAACAAAAACAAGAACAATAATAGCGAAGAAAAACAGAAGAAAAACGAGTATATAATAAGTTAAAAGTGGAAGAATAAAGATAAAAGTAGAGACAGCAAAAGTTCTTTCCTTAACCTAACCTTGCTTACAGCCCCCAGCATCTACCCATTATTTTTTTTCGGGTTTTTTTTTCTTCCTTTCTTTCATTTTTTTTCTTTCTCCTTCATTTTCTTACTTTTTTAACTTTCTTCTTCTTCTTCTTCCTCTCCCATCCCCCTTCCATCCCCAGCACCACAACCCTTCCATTCCCTACCCTGTTACCCTATCACCCATCCCTTCACTACTCAAAAACAGCCTCTCCTCTCTTTCCTCTCCTCACCTTTTCTCTTTTCCCGTCTTTCTCAACTACTCTACTCTCCTCTCCCCCTCTTCTTCCTCCTCTCCTTTTATGTGCTACGCTCCTCCTCTACTGGTTTCCCTTCTCCTCTTCTCTCTCTATCTCTCTTCCCTCCTCTCCTACTGCTCCTCCTTCATATCTTACATTCTCTCCCATTAGACACGCACCCCATCTCCCCTCTCCCTTCCCCATCTCCTCATGACACCCACCTCCCCTCCCCTTCCCCAAGTATTCCACCTGCCTGCCTCAGCTCCTCCCCAGCAATCCCGAAGTTATTGTGCTGTGGATGTGTTGGCGAGAGAAAAAAATAAAATAAAAACATTCCCCGCATGACTCCGCTCCCCGTCCACCCGCCCTGAAAATGACAGCGAGGGAAGGAACGCTGGGAATGGGTGGATGTTGGATGGGTGGATGAGTGGGTGGGTGACTGGGTTTGTGGGTGAGGGGAAAGACCATAGTGAAGGTAAGAGTTTGGTGAAAGGCAACACGTGTGATGGGGAAGGCAAGAGCGAGTCAGACATGTGGGTAAGGAAAAAGTGTGGAAAGGGAGGGAAGGGAAGGAATAGCTGCGTGGGAAGGGAGGGGAGGGTAGGCAAGAGGTATGTAGGAAGGGAAGGGAAGGGAGGGGAAGGTAGGGAAGAGGTATGTAGGAAGGGAAGGGAAAGGAGGGGAAGGTAGGGAAGAGGTATGTAGGAAGGGAAGGGAAGGGAGGGGTAGGTAGGCAAGAGGTATGTAGGAAGGGAAGGGAATGAAAGGAAAGGAATATCTGTGTGGGAAGGGAGGGAAGGTAAGGAAGAGGTATGTAGGAAGGGAAAGGAAGGAAAGGAAAGGAATAGCTGACTGGGAAGGGAGGGGAGAGTAGGCAAGAGGTATGTAGGAAAGGAAGGGAAGGAAAGGAATAGCAGCGTGGGAAGGAAGGAAAGGTAAATAAGAGGTATATGGGAAGGGAAGGGAAGGGAAGAAAGAGGTGTATGGAAAGGGAAGGAAGGAATAGCTGTGTGGGAAGGAAGGAAAGGTAAGGAAGAGGTATATGGGAAGAGAAGGGAAGGGAAGAAAGAGGTGTATGGAAAGGGAAGGAAAGGAAGCTGTGTGGGAAGGGAAGAAAGGTAGGGAAGAGATATATTGGAAGGGAAGGGAAGGAAGAGGTATGGGGGAAGGGAAGGGTAGGAAAGGAAGAGATATGTGGGAAGGGAAAGGAAGGAAAGGAAAAGGAATGTGAGAAGGGAAGGGAAGGAAAAGAAGATGTGTATGTGGGAGGGGACGGAAGCCAGTGTGAAGAAGGAATAGTGTGAGAGATGAGTGGTGTGTGTGTGTGTGTGTGTGTGTGTGTGTGTGTGTGTGTGTGTGTGTGTGTGTGTGTGTGTGTGTGTGTGTGTGTGTGTGTGTGTGCGTGTGTGTTGTCAGGTGCAGTGCTACAATTCATTCTGCAGGATTGCGAGTGTCAGGATTCATTTTCTCTCTCTCTCTCTCTCTCTCTCTCTCTCTCTCTCTCTCTCTCTCTCTCTCTCTCTCTCTCTCTCTCTCTCTCTCTCTCTCTCCTTTTCTTTTTCCTCTTTATTTTTCTATTTCTCCAGAACCATAGAGAGAGAGAGAGAGAAGAGAGAGTCTGAGCTTTAATTAAACGAAGCCGAGCACGTAAAGACAAACGACTGAAGAGAGTAAGAAATTCTCTCTCTCTCTCTCTCTCTCTCTCTCTCTCTCTCTCTCTCTCTCTCTCTCTCTCTCTCTCTCTCTCTCTCTTTCTCTCTCTCTGTCCGCTCCTCGTCCACTCCCAAGGTATTTTCACTTTAGTTCACCTGCAATAACAACCTCCTGCAACCCACGCGAAGCCGCCCCCCCACCCCACCGCCCGTTGCTCTCTCTCTCTCTCTCTCTCTCTCTCTCTCTCACTCTCTCTCTCTCTCTCTCTCTCTCTCTCTCTCTCTCTCTCTCTCTCTCTCTCTCTCTCTCTCTCTCTCTCTCTCTCTCTCTCTAATGGAAAGGGATAGAAGACACTCAATATGATTGCATCGAATTTAGTAATATTGTGAACAGACAACATTTCACGACTACACACACACACACACACACACACACACACACACACACACACACACACACAAGCCTCATCAACACGTCGGATTACGAAACAGGTTTAGATGAGAGAATTATACGATGCTACGGAATATGTGTGTACGCGCGTGTGTGTGTGTGTGTGTGTGTGTGTGTGTGTGTGTGTGCTAATCCCCTCATCTCCAGCTCAGCAGACGCTTCGTTGCATAATACAGCTGCAGGCGTACACGTGCAGCTGCCGTCCATTTCCTCGCTCGAGACACTCACTGATTTAACACAAACAGACCCGTATGCTGAGACGCTTTTGGATTCCACACTCAATATATCTAAAGGCCACGAAGGAAATTAGTCGGGTTCCCATAAGTGCTTTTCGCGTTCACGGTGCAGAAGCCTTGTCAAACTCCACCCGAAATTGACCTCTCTTTTGGCCACTCTACTTTTATATTTTTTTCTAGGAGCAGCGTATAGCGGGCTTTTTATTCTACACTTTTTTATGCCCTTGAGCTGCTTCCTTTCCTGTAAAAAAAAATAAGCAAAAAAACTACAACTAGGCTCATAAAACTAGCCATGGAAATACCCACAATCTCTACGAAAGCTCTATCATGTTTGTTAAGCGTTTCCATCTCTCACAGTAAACATTCGTACAGAAGCCTTGTCAAACTATCACTGGGATCATTACACTAGTCATGGAAATACAAACAATCTCTACGAACGCCCTATCATGTGTGTTAAGCCCGTATTCTTGCACGTTTCCGGCTGTCACAGTAAATATTTGCAGAGGTCACGAAGGAGATTAGGCGGGTTCCCATGAGTGCTTTTCATGTTCACAGTACAGAAGCCTTGTTAAACTCTTACTAGGCTCGTAAAGCTATCCATGGAAATACCCGCAATCTCTACAAAAGCCTTATCATTTGTGTTAAGCCCGTATTCTTGATTAGGCGGGTCCCCATGAGAGCTTTTCACGTTCACAGTACAGAAGCCTTGTTAAACTATCACTGGGAGCATTAAACTAGCCATGAAAATACCCACAACCTCTACGAAAGCCTTACCAAATGTGTGTTATGCCTGTATTTTGAAACGCTTCCGACTCTCACAGTAAATCTTTCAGAAGGCCACAAAGGCGATTACTCGGGTTCCCATGAGTGCTTTTCACGTTCATGGTGCAGAAGCCTTGTTAAACCATCAGTAGGTTCATTAACTTACCCATGCAAATTAAGGTTTAGGCAGGTAAGGTAAGGCAGGTTTAAGAGTTATGTGATTTTAATCCCGCTGGTTCAGAAAGGCGAAGTTCCTGACTGAGTACATCATATTCATTCACGAAAGCAAGTTAAACGGACACTTAACCTTATTTCTATTATTATTATTATCATTATTATTGCTATTATTATTATTATTATTATTATTATTATTATTATTATTATTATTATTATTATTATTATTATTATTATTATTATTATTATTATTATTATTATTATTATTATTATTATTACTATTATTATTATTATTATTATTATTATTATTATTATTATTATTATTATTATTACTATTATTATTATTAGTGAGATCCAGGAAAGCGCATCAAGGAAAAATCAAGTTAATCAGAAGTCAGTCAGCTATTTGTATATGTTATTCTCGCCGCTGATCTCCCTTCCGTCGCATCAACACGGCGCTCGATGGAGACTTTTCCGCGCGATGATAAATTCCAACGTCAAACTTAATAATATTTGCGCGGAAACAAACAGGAAATTATGAGTAAACAGCTCGTTTGCTCGCTAATTTCTTCAAGTCGACGGTTTAACATACACACACACACACACACACACACACACACACACACACACACACACACATCTCTCTCTCTCTCTCTCTCTCTCTCTCTCTCTCTCTCTCTCTCTCTCTCTCTCTCTCTCTCTCTCTCTCTCTCTCTCTCTCTCTCTCTCTCTCTCTCTCTCTCTCCATTGGTTATTTATCAGCCTATTTACCTTCTTGTTTACAGTCGGCGGTGTGCTTCAGGGCCTTACTAATGAGTGTGTGTGTGTGTGTGTGTGTGTGTGTGTGTGTGTGTGTGTGTGTGTGTGTGTGTGTGTGTGTGTGTGTGTGTGTGTGTGTGTGTGTGTTCATTTTCTCCCCCTCACTGATTATTACCCCTTACGAAGACGTGGGAGAAGAGGAAAATGAAAGTGATGGGAAAGGGGTTGGAGGTAGGCGGGGGCAGGGAAGGGGGGGGGGTGAATAGGGGGTTAGAGATTTATATGGTCCGAGGCAGGGGTTGGCAGGGTAGGGAGTGTGGGTAAGGGTTGACAGAGTGAAGAAGGACACCATACAACTATACACTCCTGTCAACCCATCTCCTCACCTGTACCTTCACCACTAACACACTTCCTCTTCTTACTATTCCCTTAATTAAAAAAAAAAAGGATGTATACGGGATGAGAGGTTAGCAGGGTAGGGCATTGGAGGTGACAGGGGCAAGGGGAAGGGTTGTTTGTATATGAGGCGAGGCAAGGGTTAGCATGAAGGTGTTGGGGGGTTGGCAAGGGTTGAATCGCCCAAAGATCCCGTATACAAGATTAGGGGGTAGCAGGGTGGGGAGTTGGGGGTTGGCAAGGGAGGGGGTTTAGAGATAGGCAGGGCAGGGGAAGGGTTGTTTGTAAAGGGATGAGAGACTTCATCAGGGCGAGGCAGAGGTGGGGTGGGAGGGGGGGGTTGGCAGGGGCAGGGGAAGTGTTTGTATAGGGGGTGAGAGTACATCAGGGCGCGGCAGGGGTTAGCAGGGTGGGAGTGGGAGGTTGGCAGGGGCAGGGGAAGGGTTGTTTGAATAGGGGTAAGAGACTTCATTAGGGCGAGGCAGGGGTTGGGAGTGGGGGGTGGGAATGGGGGGTTGGCAGGGGTTGTGTCACCCTCAGAATTTACCGACAACGAGGTGGTAAAAACGAGTTCTTCCTTGAGGTTCAGCGTTCTTTTTTTTATTGAGGGGGAGGTGCTTGACTGCCCCCAGCCATCCCCCCCCCCATTCACTCCCCATCTCCCCCACGCCCCCCAGCCCCCCACCCTCCTGCAGTGTTTGCCCACACCTCCGACACCTCGCCTGTTTGCCTATTCACTCACCTGTTTGTTTATCCTTCACTCGCTCGCACGTTTTAATTTTTGTTTTGTTTACCTGTGATTAGTGCAACTCACCTCTCTCTCTCTCTCTCTCTCTCTCTCTCTCTCTCTCTCTCTCTCTCTCTCTCTCTCTCTCTCTCTCTCTCTCTCTCTCTCTCTCTCTCTCTGTCTCTGTGTGTGTGTGTGTGTGTGTGTACTTTCATCCCTCTTTTTTTCATCCTTCTTCTCTCCTCCTCCTCCTCCTCTTCTTCTTTTCCTTCTCCTTATCTTTCCACATTTTTCTTCTTTTTTGCTCCTTTTTTCTCTCCGATCCTCACGTTCTTCTCTCACTAAAACACACACACACACACACACACACACACACACACACACACACACACACCTGGATCGTACGAATATTTTTCAGCGGTTATTGCTTTAGGATCAGAGCCTCCACACCGTCACCCAGCGTTGCAGCATCACCAGCGAGCCGGGCAGATGTGATTATGTCGACACGCATTAATCATCATTACTGTCCTAACGATGCATAGTAAGGCAATTAGGATGGATGGGTGGATGGATCAGAGATAGACATAGATATAGATAGATAGATAGATAGATAGATAGATAGATAGAGATGGACAGATAGATGGTTAGATAGATAATTAATAGATAGATCGAAAGACGGATATAGATAGATAGATATGAATGGATGGATGGATGGAGAGAGGGAGGGAGGGCTAAAGCAACTGGAATTCACGTTTTCTCTCTCTCTCTCTCTCTCTCTCTCTCTCTCTCTCTCTCTCTCTCTCTCTCTCTCTCTCTCTCTCTCTCTCTCTCTCTCTCTCTCTCTCTCTCTCTCTCTCTCTCTCTCTCTCTCTCCTGACTGGTTAGAAAAGGAAAATAAAAAGGGATAAAAAGGAGATTGAGACGGAGCATGGAGGTAGGATGGGAGGGAAGGGTTGAGAGGGGCAGGGAAAGTGAGGGGAGCGGGATGGCGGGGGAGCAGTGGCGGGGGGAGGTGGAGGAGGTCGTGGAGGTAACAAGGTTCGCCAACGATCTTAATCTCATCTCGGAGTCGAAGTCGATTTGCATGGCCCGGCTTTGTGCCCCGCCGATGAAAGGACCTGCACTTTACCGCCTCTTGCCTGCACCGACAAGTGGACCGGCGATGCTTATTGTATTACTGCACGCCATAATCCCCACCATCTCCCACCCCTACCCACACATACCTACCAACCACACAGTCACATACCCAGCCATCCAACCTGTTTACTGCACCTCAACTCCAAACCTCCCACCCCCACACCCACACACATACACACACACACACACACACACCTACCAACCGCACAATCACACACACACGCATCCAACCTGTTTATTGTATGCTAAACCCCAAAACTAACCAACTACACATCACTCACCCACCTACACGCCCATCCAATCAACCTCACACCCACACACCAACTCATCCATCCAACCCACACACATATACAACCAGACACCAACCAACCACCATCCACCCACTCACCCACCCCTACCAATCCTCATCCATCAACCCATCCAATCAACCACACACCCACACACCAATTCATCCATCCAACCCACACACATAAACAACCAGACATCAACCAACCACCATCCACCCACTCACTCGTCCCTACCAATCCTCATCCCCCACCAACCTTCACACTTGCCTACACGCCTTTAACCTACTCAAGCAACTCAAGCAACACCTTACTCAACACAAAGTAAAGCACATACATGTTTTAGTTACGCATTACCCAAGCATAGTTAAATGTTAAGCCTAAGCCGTAGAGTATTGAAAGGAAAGGTTAGGGAATTTCAGTGTCTGTGTAGGGTAGAGAAATCATTTGCGATGCTAACAGTGGAAGTGTTACTCGGGGCGTCAAGCTGGGAGACAAACCGCTCAAGGTGTGTGGACGGGACTTAAAAATAGCTGGACGAACTCGACACGATAAGTCAACACGACCCGACAACCTATATATATCTTTACAGTTATTGGAAGCACTTAAACAGCAAGTACTTCAACCAGTTTCCAGCATATTTAACATTTCATTGCAATTGTACAAAGTTCCTGGAGACTTAAAAATTTGCGGCCCTCTCGGCTAAATTTACATGTCAATTTTTACATGAATATTTTTTTTCGAAACATATGAATCTCTTTGGATATGTTACTTTTGGTCTATTCAGGCGGTGAGAAAGGCATTTTTTCCTACAGGGAACTAGCGCTGACTGACGATGGGGATGTTACTGATGGTGATGATGATGATGTTAACATGGTAGCAGCGACGGGACAAATTTGCGGCTTTACCGTGTACCAGCGATGGGCCAAATTTCTGCCATGATATAAACCTCCCAAAATAGATGATGCATAAACTGATCACACATGCGTTGATATATATTATGAAATGGTTCGCGTGGGTGATGATTCGTTCTCATTATTTTACTTATAGGGGCCTTTAACCTAACCTAACCTAACCTAACCTAACCTAACCTAACCTAACCTAACTTAAGAAACCTGACCCCCGCAGCTACCGGGTTAAGAGAAAAGTGTTGTACGTGTTTTTAGGGTATCAAGTTTTGGGGTCAACATATATTCTAGTGTTTTAATCGCATATTTCACATCCTCGTTTTCACATTTTCCGTTCCTGCCGCCTCTGCTGTGTTGACAACGGTACGCTGACGTGTTATTGTGCAACTTTGAAATGTTACTCTGTTTTCTCTTTGTTTACACTGAGCCGCGTTATTCTATTCTGGGCCTGGGAAATGTTGCCTCGTTTCTCTTTCCTTCACGCTAACTACATTGCGTCATCCTATCTGCGACTTTACAATGTTTTCCTGTTTGTTTTTTCGCGCCATACTGCGTTATCCTATGCCTGAAATTTAACTCTTGTTCCTGCCGCCTTCATTTTGTTAACGAGGGAAGTTGAATGCGTTTTCCTGGTCTTCATTTTCATTTAATTTGCTGACGTGCTCTTTATGGTAATACGAAACACTGCTCCTCCGTTTGTCATGAGTTGGTTGAGCCTTTAGCATGTTATAGGAGTTTTGTAATGTCCACTTTACGTTGTTCTCGTTGTTTTAATTGGAGGTCCTGGAGCGTGCAAGATCGGCATTTCTTTTTGTTTTTTATATATAATTTTGTGAGGACTGAGACCCGTTAAACTCAACCACTCCGCGTCGTGTTCCCGTGATTATGAGTGCAAAAGTTAGCTGAAAGGGCTTTCTTTTTCTCTTCCCATTTCCTTGTCTTGCTGTCTCCTTAAGCTAATGGGAGGTATGATAAACAACTCTCCTTGCTTGTGTTAAGTGTGTTGCGTTAGTGTTATTGTTCCAGAGATCTCTGTGCATCATAACGTTAAAGAAAGGGAAGAAACTGTGCCAAATGTGTTTTTTTTTACAACAAAGGAGACAGCTCAAGGGCACAAAAAAAAGGAAACAATAATAAAAAAAACCCGCTACTAAAAAGAATCCAAAGAGGTGGCCGAAAGAGAGGTCAATTTCGAGAGGAGAAGTGTCCAGATACCCGTTGTTTTGGTCATCATAGCTTCACGTTGCCCATTATGTTTCTTTAGCATCGATGGTGAAGCTCTACTCTGGCGTTCATCTTCATACTCTTCGTTCCTGTTTTCATTTCCTCGTTGTCCAAATGCGTCATCATAACTTTTGATAATTCAGCAACACTCCGTAAAGTAGCACGCACACCTAACAATTTTATGGCGCTGAAGGAACACGTGAGAGAATGCCTTACTTCCCGCAGCCTCCAACACACAGAAGCAGTTAAAAGTTACACACGTGCAATTACTCTCTGCGTCGGACTCTAAACATAAAAGTTAGCCAAGAGCCATCGTGTCCTCGTACATATTTCAACTCCGTGATCCTGAAACATGACCACGGGAGACATTTAATGCCTCGCACGTTGCCATTAATCATAATATAGAGTTAACATTTGGACAGGAACATAATTACTGTTTAATGCTGACAAACGACTCTGGGAAATTCAGCGCTGCCCCAGCCAGAGGAGCAGCACGACACAACGCACTGCTGATCCTGCTACTATTCCTGCTCCTGCTGTTCCTGCGTCTGCTGCTGCTGCTGCTCCTCGCCGAGTAATCAGGTTACCGTAAAAATTTCACGTCATCTCCATAAATTTGCATATCGAGGAGAGTTTGTTTGGTTCGCAAGCGTCCGCCGGTCCCTGAGCGTTGTAGTTGTTGTTGATGTTGTTGTTGTTGTTGTTGTTGTTGTTGTTGTTGTTGTTGTTGTTGTTGTTGTTGTTGCTGTCGATGTTTTTAATGTGTCATTGCTCTTGTTATTTAATTGTTGCTGTTGCTGTTACTGTAGTTGCTGTTGTTGTTGTTCTTGTTGTTGTCGTTATGATTTTTGTCGCATTTGTTGCTGTTCTTGTTATACTTCCCTTTATTGTTGTTGCGGTTGGACTTGGACTTGGACTTAATAATAATAATAATAATAATAATAATAATAATAATAATAATAATAATAATTGTAATAATAATAATAATCATTATTATACTTCTTCCTTTTACTGCTGCTTTGGCTGTTGTGTATGCAATGGGGAGAACAAAGCAATGATGATAATGAAACTACATATAACGCACATGTACAGGCAGCGCCACCCTCGGCCACCCGGGGAACTGTGAGGCTGGGTGAGGGCAGCCCGTGTTCACGCACCTGGCCTTGCTCTAACGCCCGATCAATCACAGCCTCGTTTTGACAGGATGTCCAACACAACGGCAGCTGTTTATGCGTAGACAATTAGTACCTGCCGCTTGCATATATCAGAGGTAATCAATTATTATTTTTAGCGTCAACTTTGAGCAATTTTCCATCATAAGTCGACTTCGTCATGCTGGACTGTGTTTCCTGCCTTGTAGCGCAGATGTATTAAGTGTTCATGAAAATGGATCCTCAAAGTGAATAAGAATCGCGCCTATTTCTGACGAATACTAAAATGTGATAAATTCATGGCTGTCTAATACTCTTTATTAACTCTTGAGCCGAAATGACCCGGAACGCGTCTTTCTCGAAGCCGCAGCTTAATGATGGAGCTTTCTGGTCTGCTCCAGCCCGTTAGTGGTGCAGGCAAGTCTTATATATTGGTGTCATTTTTGCCTGGCTCATGCTACCCCCCGGAGCACTACTTGATCCACTTTAGGGAGCTTCGCTAGAGTCAGGGTTGATGCATTGTCATCAGGACAGCATGTGGATAGTCTTAGGCCGCTCGCGCTTGTAGCGGCAGGCGGGACGTGAACTGCTTGAACCCGGGCCCTCCCGGACACAACGCCCTCGCGGTGACCACTCAGCCACCGCCTGTGGAACTTATGCTTGGAGGGGTTCGTTTTCCACTCTTCATAATATTCTCAAGAGCCTCCAGCAGTGATCGAGTGGTCTGATGAGGCTTCATGTAGATAGTGTACACATTCGCAACCTACACACGGAAAAGTTACAAAAATATGAGAGGAATGTGAGATCCAGAAAAAAATTACTCTATAAACCCACAGAACCATGTAAATAAAACATATAATATGACCATGGAAAGACACCAAGCAAAGAAACACACTCTCTCTCTCTCTCTCTCTCTCTCTCTCTCTCTCTCTCTCTCTCTCTCTCTCTCTCTCTCTCTCTCTCTCTCTCTCTCTCTCTCTCTCCGTCACACACACACACACACACACACACACACACAGACACACATGTAGCCAACTTGGGACAGCCAATCAAAACTTGTCTCTTCTATCCTAATCCGAGAGGCAGCAATAGCCCTAACCTCGCCCTTCCCTCCAATCCATTCCTCCCGTCAACTCCTCGACACACACACCCCTCCCCCTCCTCATCCTCCTTCCCTACCGCCACCACCTCCGTTTCTTCTTCCTCTTCTTTTTCTTCTTCTTCTTCTTCTTTTCTTTCTTCTTCTTCTTCTTCTTCTTCTTCTTCTTCTTCTTCTTCTTCTTCTTCTTCTTCTTCTTCCTACTACTACTACTACTACTACTACTACTACTATCACCCTTCCTCCTCTTTTTCCTCCTTTTATCTCTCCAATTCCTCTACTACACACCTTCCTCTTCCTACTTTCACCCTCCTCCTCCTCCTCCTCCTCCTCCTTCTCCGCCTCCGCCTCCTCCTCCTCCTCCTTCTACTTCCTCTTCTTCTTCTTCTCTCTTCTTCTTCCACACACACACACACACACACACACACACACACACACACACACATACACACACACACACACACACACACACACACACACACACACACACTCGCGTCGTATAATGTAAACACTTAACCTGATCACTCCCGCCTCCGAATCATTCCACTTTCTGATAAGACTGACGCAAAACAACGCGGAAGGGAGAGAAGGGAGGGAAGGGAGGGAAGAGAAGGAAGGGAAGGGAGGAAGGGAGGAAGGGTGGGAGGGAAGGCAACTAACTTCGCCGCTAAAATAAGTTAGGAAAATGAAAACCGCGAGGCGTCCACATCAGCGCGAGATGGGAACTGTTAGCTACGTCACAATGCGAGGAGGAGATAGGGGAGGAGAGGAAGGGAAAGGAGAGGAGAGGGAAGGAAAAAGAAAGGAGAGAGGATGGGATATGAGAAGGGAGATGAGAGGAGGTGAAAGAAAGGATAGAAGAGAGGATATGAGAAGGGAGATGAGAGGAGGTGAGGCGGGAGGAAAGAAGGAAAAAGAGGAGAGGATAGTGAGAAATAGAGTGAGATATAAGAAAGGAGAGGAGAGGAGAGAAGAGGAGGGGAAATGAGAGGAGAGGAGAGGAGATGAGAACAAGGAAGAGGAAAAGATATGAGAGGAGAGGATGAGAGCAAAGAAGAGGAAAGGAAAGCCGAGAAAGGAAAGGAGAGGGGAGATGACAGGAGATGAGGAGAGGGGAAAAGAGGAGAGGAGAGGAGAGAAGAGGGTTAAGTAAGAAAGATGTAGAGGGAGGAAAAAAAATGAGATGACAGGAGGGGAAAGCAAAATGAAATTAGATGAGATGGGTTGAAATAAAACGAAATTACTAGATTATGTAAGATTAGAAATGAAGAGAGAGAGAGAGGGCGAGAAAAAAAAAGAAAAAGAAGAAAAAGAAAGAACACCAAAAAAAGACAACACGACAGCAAGGATAAAAAGAAAACAAGAATTGGAACACGAACAAAAAGAACAAAAGGAGACAAGAGAAAGAAAAAGAAAGAAGAGGAGGAGGAAGAGGAGGACGACGACGACGACAGCAAAAATACAAACATCCGATACATGAAAGATAAACAACAACATCAATAATTACAGTTCAATTACAGGCACATACAAAGAAATAAATCAGTCAGTCAGTCAGTCAGTCAGTCAGTCAGTCAGTTAGCCAGCCAGCCAGCCAGCCAGCCAGTCAGTCATCCATCCATCCAGCCAGGCAGCCAGTCAGTCTCAAGCAGTTAGTCGGTCAGCCAGCCAGTCTCAGTCAGTCAGTCAGCAAGCCAGTCAGTCGGTCAGTCAGCCAACCAGCCAGCCAATCAGTCTAAGTCAGTCAGCCAGCCAGCCAAACAGTCAGTCAGCCAATCAGTCAGTCAGTCAATCAGCATGAGGTAAGAAATGTTTACTCCACTCTTCACCACCACCACCACCACCACCGGCCTGGTCACGTCGGCTCAGCACAGACGGACCCTGAGTGATGCTGATCCTCCCGTCACGCCCCAGAGCTCCCACGAGACTCCTTCCTCCTCGTGGGCAGCCGTGGGTCAGGGAGGACACGCCAGCGCCTTCTTCCTCTTCTTCTTCTTCTTCTTCTTCTTCTTCTTCTTCTTCTTCTTCTTCTTCTTCTTCTTCTTCTTCTTCTTCTTCTTCTTCTTCTTCCTCCTCCTCCTCCTCCTCCTCCTCCTCCTCCTCCTCCTCCTCCTCCGCTGCAGGAGTTTCTTCTTAAATCGAGTCATCCGTCATGGAACAATCTTCCTTCAGGAGTAGTAAATGCGAATACCATCAACTCATTTAAAAATCGAATCGACCGTCATTTCGTTGCGTCAGGAGTAAACTGAATACGAAGTGCTTTCATCTGCTCTGCAGACACGAAGTGACTGTCGAGCACATTAAATCACCAGAACAGGGAACTAGTAATAAGCCAATAAGCTTTATGTTGCCTGCGTTTACATGTTTCCATGTTTTCTTCTTCTTCTTCTTCTTCTTCTTCTTCTTCTTCTTCTTCTTCTTTTTCTTCTTCTTCTTGCTCCTGTCTACTCATAAATTCCGTTTTCTTCTCTCTTCTGTTAATAATCTTGCATAATTCGGTGATTTACCTTTATATAATCCCACTTTAACTCATATCACACACACACACACACACACACACACACACACACACACACACAGTAACGTTCCATCCTCCTCCTTCTCTTTTTTTTTTTTCTTCTTTGCCTTCATTATATATTCCTCGTTTTCCTTGACTTGTTTTATTTCTTATTTGCATTTTTAATCACTTCCTCCTCCTCCCCTCCTCCTCCTCCTCCTCCTCCTCCTCCTTGTTTTCTGTATTTCATTTTTGTCTTCATACTTTCCTACTCATCCTTGTTTCCTTTACTTTTCTTTTTTGTCTCCATCATATTTCTATACTTCTTCTCCTTTTCGTTGTTTTATTTTATTTGCATTGTTTGTCTTCATATAATTTTCCTCCTCCTCCTCCTACTACGACTACTACTTCATACTCCTTGTTTTCTTTTCATTTTCTTCACTCTCTTCATCCTATATTCCTCCTTATTTTCTTTTAGTTTCCTTTGGTTTCTTCTTTAAATATTCCTCCTCCTCCTCCTCCTCCTCCTCCTCCTCCTCCTCTTCCTCCTCCTCCTCCTCCTCCTCCTCCTCCTCCTCCTCCTCCTCCTCCTGCCTCGGCCTCCAGTAACAAACTATTGACAAAATGTTCTTCGTCTCCGCAGAAGTTCTCGCGCCGCAGAAGCGTGGCCTACTAACAAGGGGGTGACGCGGCGTGGGTCTGTCAGCGGGTCCGTCCGTCCGTCCATCCCCTTTCGCGGCGGAGAAAGAGGAAGAAAGAGAAAGAGAAGCGGGGAAAGAAATGGCCTCAGCTCACTTAAGCCTAACTCGAGTCGATACGTTTTCCGGGAGCCAAGGAGGAAAAAAAATAAATAACTAGCGAACAAAATTTTTAGACCCATTAACTGCCTAATTATAAGTTGGGCCTTCACAGCTGCCGGAAGAGAGGGAGGGAGGGAGGAAGGGAGAAAGGAGGTGAGTGAGTGGGGGGGAGAGGAAGGAAGATGAAGATGAGGTAAGACTGGGGAGAGGGAAGAAGAAGGAAATGTAAGAGCAGGGAGAGGGAGGAAGGAGGTGAGGGGAGAGCGGGGAGAGGAAGGAAGGAAGGAAGGAGGTAAGAGGTGAAGGAGAGGGAGGAAGTAGGTGAGGTAGGAGGGAGGAGAGGGACGAGGTAGGTGAAGTGAGAGAGGGGAGAGGGAGGAGGGAGGTGAAGTGAGAGGGGAGAGGGAGGAGGGAGGTGAAGTGAGAGAGGGGAGAGGGAGGAGGGAGGTGAAGTGAGAGAGGGGAGAGGGAGGAGGGAGGTGAAGTTAGAGAGGGGAGAGGGAGGAGGGAGGTGAAGTGAGAGAGGGGAGAGAGAGAGAGGACGTGAAGTGAGAGAGTGGAAAAGGAAGGAGACAGGAAGGAGGTGAGTGGGGAAGGAGAGGGAGGAATATGAGGTGAGTGGAGGGTAGAGGAAGGAAAGAAGTGAGACGAGAATGGGGAGAGGGAGAAAAGTGAAGGACAATTGAAGGAGGAGGAGGGAGTAAGGAACCTGGAGGGCGGAGGAAATAAAGGGGAGTAAAGAAGAAAGGTGACGGGAAGGAAAGTTGGCGGGCTTTTTATTAATATTTTTCTTTACGCCCTTGAACTGTCTCCTTTGCTGTAAAAAAAAAAGGGTGATGACGGTAAGAAAAATACAAAAAAAAGGAGACTTGTATGTGGCACTGGTTAGGCGCCCCCTTGCTTACGTTACACACGGATGAACAGAGATAATAAGAGACAACATTACCGCCCTTGTTACAGGAACGACATAGATTCTTTCGCCTCTAAAGAAAGACAAAACCATCTAAGGACTTTGGTTGCTCATTTTAGACGCTTCTGCCTTTCCCCTCTCTCACTTCACCTCCCTCCTCCCTCTCCCCTCTCTCACTTCACCTCCCTCCTCCCTCTCCCCTCTCTCACTTCACCTCCCTCCTCCCTCTCCCCTCTCTCACTTCACCTCCCTCCTCCCTCTCCCCTCTCTCACTTCACCTCCCTCCTCCCTCTCCCCTCTCTCACTTCACCTACTCCCTCACATCAACTATTTCCAAAGGCCGAAAAAGGAGATTAAGCGGGTTCTCGAGTATTTTTTCACGCTCATGGTACAGAGGAAGGGTCAAACTACCTCCAGGGTCACTAAACTACTCAAGGATGCCAAAAACGACTACGAAAACCTTGTTAAATATGTGTGCTTGGGCGCCGAAATGTTTTAAGACAAGACAAGCTTAATTTACGTTGTTTAAAAAGACCAAAACTGCGAAGTGATGAGATTGAAGTGTTTAAATATATGTTGATTAAGGGGGTATATAAGGTGGGCTCGGATATAGTGTTAATCTAAAAGGACACAATAGGTTAGAACACGCAGGATATGGGTACAGAGGGGAGTAAAGGGGATAGATTCAGGTTTAAGGAGATAGTTAAAAGTTGGTAGTTTGTATTGCCTTTCTATCACTGCCTATCCCTGTGTGACTCTGACCCATCATCAGGAAAGGAAGGGAAAAGGGAGAGGGAACAAGGAGGGAAGAGAAAAACGGGACAAAAAAAATGAGGGTCGCAGGAAAAGTGTGACGGAATAAAGACGTCTGGCTCGAGATGTAGAGAAAGAAAAGTTTGAAGACGAGGAAGGTCAACAAGACAAGCTCGCTCTCTCTCTCTCTCTCTCTCTCTCTCTCTCTCTCTCTCACACACACACACACACACACAGACACGCACGTATACACATACCCACGCACGTATGCACATACGCACGCACGCACGCACGCACGCACGTACACACGCATGCACGGGCACGCACAAATTCGTACACACTCAAAAATAACAAAATAATGTTCCCTCAATATCTTTTGTGATTACAACTCGGCGTTGGCACTGTCAGCCAATTATGTAAATATTGGGAACAGCCAAACGCTATTTTCCAGGGCGGGGAGACATAATACATAAATAAAAATACCTGCCTCGAGGACAAGGCGCAGATGAATAAGTTACTGAAGCACCGCAAACGATGGCTGACCTGTATGCGTGTTGGTGAAAAGAAAGGCAAAACATGGACCACCACAGAGGCGACGACAGCCTGAGTCACACACACACACACACACACACACACACACACACACACACACACACACACACACACACAGGCTGCAGCCCCAACCTTCCCCAGCCTGGTGGCGGTAGGCCTGCCCCGCGCCCCCTCGCCCCGCTCCCCTGATGGTGATGTAGAAGTAACTTGGAGAAATAGAATTACAGCAGGTCGAGGAAGTTGGTCTTATTGAATTTGGGTGAGTTAGGTGTTGTCACCGAGGCAGGAGAGCACCGCCACGGGCCGCTGCCCCGGGCCTGGCCGACACAGATGCTGCTGCTGCTGCTGCGGCGGCGGTGCCTCCAGCACCCTTGGAAACAGGTGCCCTGCGAGGGAGGTGTGGAAAACGGCAATTCTTGGCAAAGTTCAATATGCATAATGTTCTTTAATGCATCTGGCAGCATCATGGCCGTACTAGTGTAAGAGGCAGCCCCCAACCCCCTCCCAAGCTGCCGCCCTGTCCCTCCCGCATCGCTTGAGTCAGCTGGTGGCCGTGGGTGCCCCTGCCAGGCCTGTTCAGCCTCGTCCCGCCGCCAATAATGGACGTAATGACGAACGTCCGGCCGCGGGTCAGTGCG
>NC_066529.1:9284892-9314892 GCF_024679095.1 Eriocheir sinensis
TCGCAGAGGTTTACTTACCGCTACAGGACACGAGAATAACAAAAACGAAGCTGCAATTAAAACTTTCTTTCTTTCTTTCCTGAGACTCGAGTAAATATTATGCAAACTTTGGGCGACGCGGAATGATACTTTTTTTTGACAAGTTTTGAAGAAATATCGAAATTCTTTGTTTTATTGAAAGTTGTTTGTAAAGGTTTCCGTGATTAAAGAGAGAGCTATTTTTTTGTTGTTGTTCTTGTTGTTGAGATGTAGTATTTAAAGTTTCCGTTACAACTGCAAACTTTTCTCTCTCTCTCTCTCTCTCTCTCTCTCTCTCTATATATATATATATATATATATATATATATATATATATATAATTTCTTTCTTCCTATTTTCTTTCTTTCTTGCGATAACTTTCATTCTTTATTCATTTAATTAACTCTATCTTTCTTATATATTTCCTCTTTCTATTATCTGCTTTTCCCTTTATTTCTCCCTCTCTCCCCTCTCCCCTCTCCCTCTCCCACTCTCTAATCCGGTAAGCGCTGGCTCGATGGATCTCCTCCAGCCTTAAGTCTTCGCAAGCGACTGACATTCTGCTCATGACTTTAATCCTCTCCTAAGTCCCTCCGAAACACTCTTCTTATCATTATTATGCGACTCTATTAGTGTATATTATGACGAAGGGGTTTCAGTTATCTTGTCTCATTTCATCCCTTTCTCGTTCTCTTCCTCCTTCTCCTTTCTCCTTTTCCGTTGTTTTTTCGCTTTTAATCTTTCTTTTTTCTTCTTTCATTCGATCGTTCGTTCGTTCGTTTTGCTTCTGTCTTCCTTCTTCTTTTCCTTGTTCTTGCTCTTGTTGTTCTTCTTCTGCCTTCTCCTGCGCTTCCTCTTCATCTGCTTCCTCCTCCTTCATCTCACACTCCACCTCCATCTTCATCTTTGCCCCCAACTCCTTCTCCCCCTCCTCATCAACCTCCATCTCCATCTCCATCGCCCCCACCTCCTCCTCCTGTTCCTCCTCCTCCTCCTCTTCTCGTCCTCCTCCTCCTCCTTCTCCCACTCCTCCTCCTCCTTCTCCACTCCTCCTCCTCCTCCTCCAGGCCATAAGACAAAAGGAATTACAACAACAGCGCCGTGAACACCTTTCTGCTCCAGGCGACGGTCGGGACGAGAGCCTTTCTTTTTTCCTCAACTCTTATAATTGGGCGCGAGTTAAGAGGAACCAGGCCCCCTCTTCCCCATTCTCCCACTCTCTCTCTCTCTCTCTCTCTCTCTCTCTCTCTCTCTCTCTCTCTCTCTCTCTCTCTCTCTCTCTCTCTCTCTCTCTCTCTCTCTCTCTCTCTCGTGAGAGAGAGAGAGAGAGAGAGAGAGAGAGAGAGAGAGAGAGAGAGAGAGAGAGAGAGAGAGAGAGAGAGAGAGAGAGAGAGAGAGAGAGAGAGAGAGAGAGAGAGAGCAGGTGGTCTTTGGTAATTCATTTTATCCTTCTGAACAGGGAGCGTAAATGTACAGTTCTCAACACACACACACACACACACACACACACACACACCGCTTCATACCTCAGTTGTCACCTGGTTGGCTGAGATTCGAGTCGCACTCCGGTCACTAAAGTTTTTTTCCACCCCAGAGCAAGGAGGATGGGGGACTCAGGTTTCAGAAGTACGCAATGATCACTCCTTTAAGCTCAATAGACAACTCTTCCTGAAGGGTACTAATGGCTGGCAATCACGAGTACAGCATATGATCAAACCGTGGGTGAATATCCCCCAAAACAAAGAGGTAAATGACCCTTTAGCTTAGGAGGGGAAGAGAGTAAGAGGAGGAAAAATAATCACAGGAGGAAGGACATGACAGCAGGGGGAGGAATAGCACACAACAAAAAGAGGGGAAGAGGGAAAGAAGGAGAGAGGGGAAGGAGGTAGTAGAGAAAAAAAAAACAGAAAATAGGAGGTACTCTAGGCTAGGAACAAACACAGGCGCCTCGGAGCAAGAAAAGGAAGAGGTGATGGTGTTGTTGTGAGTGGCCTCGGCAGGAAGAGGTAAAAGGGTGCACGAGCGGAGGACAAAGGGGAGACTAGGCTAAGGAAACAAAGGGGAAGGAAGGGGGAAACTGTTCTATGGGAGCGGGATATGAACGCCAAGGAGGAGAAGAAAGAGACGCCGTGACAAGGAGAGGAAACTTACTGTAGAAAAAAAAATGAACGCAAAGCAGGAGAAAGTGACGCCGTTAGTAGAGAGGTGAGAAGCGTAATCTGTAAAAAGAAAAATGAGGTAATGAGGAAAATGAGATGCTGTAAAAAGAAGAAAAAACGTACCTTAAGAGCGAAAAGAAGAAAAATTAACTTACTGTACGGAAATGAACGCCTAAAAGATTTAAAAAAAAAACATCAGAGAAAAGGACGCGAGAAAATACACAGAAAGAAGAAAAAATGAGGTTACTGAGGAAAATGAGAGAAGCAATAATAATATGATAAAACGTACCTCAAAAGCGAAAAGAAAAAAAAATACCTTACTATACGGAAATGAACGCCTAAAAGATTTTTAAAAAACATCACAGAAAAGGACGCTAGAAAATGCAAAAGAAGAAAAAATGAGGTTACTGAAGAAAATAAGACATGCAATAATAATAAGATAAAACGTACCTCAAAAGCGAAAACAGGAAAAACTGACTTACTGTATAAAATGAACGCCAAAAAATAAAAATAAAAAATCACAAGAAAAAAGTGAACACAAGTAAATTTAAAGGAACAAAAAAAAGAGTTACTGAAGGAAATAGAAGATGGAATAAGGAGAAAAAAACATACATATTAAGGGCAAAAGAGAGAAAAAAAATTACTCTTTAAAATGACGCCAAGAAAAAACATAAAAGGAAAAAAATATGAACACCTAAAAATGCGAAGGAATAAGGAAAATTACGTTACTGAAGGAAGAAGAGAAGTAATAATAAGAAAGAAACGTATTTATTAAAAGCAAAGAGAAAAAATAACTTACCCTATGAAATGAAAGCCAAGGAGAAAAGCGAGACCGTGACAAGAAGAAAGAATGAACACTTAAGAAAGAAAAGGAAGAAGAAAAATTGCGTTACTGAAGGAAGAAGAGATGTAATAAGAAGAAAGAAACGTAGATATATATTAAAAGCGAAGAGTAATAAGAAAAATTAGGTTACAAGGCCGTACTACTAAATATTTTGCCGCCCATGTTCACATATTTGACAAGGCTTTCGTAGGAGTTTTGGGCATTTCTAGGACTAGTTTTATGACCCTGGTAGTAGTTTGACCCTTCTTCTGTACCATGAACCTAAAGAAACACTCATTACTAAACATTTCGTCGTCCAAGTTCACATATTTGACAAGGATTTCGTAGGAGTTTGGGGCATTTATAGGACTAGTTTTATGACCCTGGTAGTAGTTTGACCCTTCTTCTGTACCATGAACCTAAAGAAACACTCATTACTAAACATTTCGTCGCCCAAGTTCACATATTTGACAAGGCTTTCGTAGGAGTTTGGGGCATTTCCAGGACTAGTTTTATGACCCTGGTAGTAGTTTGACCCTTCTTCTGTACCATGAACCTAAAGAAACACTCATAAGAACCGACTGACCCCCTCTTTGACCATTATAAATAGTTGATGTGAGAACCGAAAATGTCTAATAATACCGACTACAGAATGAAGGAGCGCCAATAAGAGAGAAATGTAAAGAGGAAAAATGGGAAGCGAGGAGAAAAGATAAAGGATGAGGGAGATTAAGGAGGATTAAGAAATCATATAACAAAAAAGAGCAACCATAAAGACAAAGAGAAAACACAAATCATAGAAATAAAAAAAAAATATGAATAAGAAAATACATAGAAAACAACGAGAAAACAAGAAGCAACCAGAGCAAGAAAAAAAAGAAGAGGAAAAAATCACAGAAGACAGAAATTAATGAACACGAAACATTAATAAAACTGACAAAAAAAAAAACAATAAAAACAGTGAGATAGAGTGAGAGAGAGAGAGAGAGAGAGAGAGAGAGAGAGAGAGAGAGAGAGAGAGAGAGAGAGAGAGAGAGAGAGAGACAGACACACAGACAGACAGACAGACAGAAAAAAACAGACGAACAGACAGACAGACAGACAGACGGACAGACGAACTAACAGACAAACATACAAAACAAAAGTAGAAACGGAAAGATATAGAAAGAAAGACATATAAAGAAACACACAAAGAAGGAAATAAAATAAAAAGATACAGATAAACAGAGAGAGAGAGAGAGAGAGAGAGCGCGTGCAGCCCGGCATATAATAGCCCCCATCAGGATAATTGCCGCGCCAACCTAACCAAACGACGACTAATTTAGCGGCGGGGAGGAATGACTACGGGGGCGGGATTACACGAGGACTGACTCATGTAAATAGGTCTCTCTCTCTCTCTCAACAATCGCAAACCACAACAAATCACAAAATCACAAGACAAATAGATAGACAAATAGACAGACAGACACAGATGGATAGATACAGACATAGACTGATAGATACATAAATAGAGATAGATACTCGTAGAAAAGTAAAGACAGAGAAAGGGTGAGTGAGTGACCGAAAAATTATTAATGAATGCGCGCGAGAGAATGAAAGAGTTATACGCTGAGGTGCAGAGAACGGGGAGAAAAATGAAATGATTAAAGAGGAGAGGAAAAGAATGAAGGGGAAGGGAAGCCGAAAAGAGAAGCGGAAGTGGGGAAATGGGAAGCGAGGAGGAAAGACAAAGGGAAGGGGAGATAAAAGAGGAGGAGGAAACATGGAAACATGGAAACATGGACTAGCAGGCAGCAGAAAGCCTGTTGGCTCATTACTAGGCTGCCTGCGTTCAGTGATTTAATCAATCCGTTTGCCACAGGAGTGGCTTGCAGGGAAGGATTAAAGCACTTGTGTACCTACTCTTGGGAACGTTCAGTTCACTCCCGTTGCAGCAAAGTGGCGATCAATGCGTTTCTTGCAGGAGTTGATGGTCTCTGCGCTAACCACTTCTGCAGGAAGGCTGTTCCAGTGGCGAACAACTCTATTCGAGAAATAACTCCTGCCGATGTCGGTATTGCATCGCTTTGCTTGAATTGTTTTTCCGTTGTTTCTTGTTCTCAGGTTAGTTTGTAGCGTGAAGAGTTTGGAGTGATCAACGTTGCTGAGCTTGTTCAGGTACTTAAAGACTTGTATCATGTCTCCCCGCAGTCGTCTCTTTTCCAACGTGAAGAAGTTGAGTCGCTCGAGTCGTTCTTCATAGGGTTTCGTCCTCAGTGATGGTATCATCTTCGTGGCGCGGCGCTGTACTCTCTCAAGTAATTCAATGTCTTTCCTGTAATTAGGAGACCAGAATTGCACGGCGTATTCCAGGTGGGGCCTTACCAGCGAATTATACAAGGATAACATAACTCCCGGCGTCTTGTATTCGAAGTTCCTCGATATGAACCCAAGCATTGTATTGGCTTTCTTACAGGCGGACTTGCAGTGTTTTGTTTGTTTCAAGTCACTGCTGATGGTGACCCCGAGGTCTCTTTCCTCTTGCACAACATGTAGTGGTTCGCCACCCAGAGGAGGAGGAGGAGGAGGAGGAGAAGGAGGAGGAGGAGGATTACAAAACTGAGAAGAAACATTTTTAGAACATGTTACTCTAAGAAAAGATTTAGCAACGTCCTCCTCCTCCTCCTCCTCCTCCTCTTCGTCGTCCTCCTCCTCCTCCTCCTCCTCTTCCTCCTCCTACTACTACTATTGTTGCTACTACAAGAAAATTATAAAAAAATAAGTAAATACAGAAGAAGAAGAAGAAGAAGAAGAAGAAGAAGAAGAAGAAAAAAAGAAGAAGAAGAAGAAGAAAAAAGAAGAAGATTTACGGGATACTATTACCTCTCTCTCTCTCTCTCTCTCTCTCTCTCTCTCACACACAACCTATGAACCATTCCCCTCCTCAACGCAAGAAATCACTACCCATGCAAACAGGAACTTTTTTTGCAGCCAACCAAAACTTTCCACGCCGAGGCAAACTTTAATACAAAAAAAAAAAGAAGTCTCCACCAACTGCGTTATTCGTTCGTTTAACTTTTATGGCTCCTTTTTTTCTTTTTCTTTTTTTGTGTCAAGCGGGCGAGCGTTTCATTCTCCTTTTTTTTTTTTTTCGATTCAACGCTTTTTTTTCTACCAATTATGAACTCTCAGCATTAATCGTGGAGCCTTTCATCTGTGTCTGTCTGTGTGAGAGTGGATTGCTGAGTGGCTGAGTGGGTGGGTGACTGAGTGGCTGGGTGAGTGTCTGAGTGGTTGAGTGAGTGGCTGAGTGGGTGGGTGACTGAGTGGCTGGGTGAGTGTCTGAGTGGTTGAGTGAGTGGCTGAGTGGGTGGGTGACTGAGTGGCTGGGTGAGTGTCTAAGTGGTTGAGTGAGTGGCTGAGTGGCTGGGTGAGTGGGTGGCTGAGTGGCTAGTTTGAGTGGCTGAGTGGCTTGCTGAGTGGCTGAGTGACTGGCTGGGTGGAAGGTATGTTGAATAAATGGCTGACTCTGGCTGATTGGCTGAGTAGATGAGTGCTTGGCTGAGTGGCTGGTTGGCTGGTTGGGTGAGTGAATGGATTATTAGGTGACTGGATGGTTGTGTGACTGACTGTATGGCTGGTTGGCAGAGTGGATTAATGAGTGGCTAGGTGGATGGTTGGGTGTATGAGTGAGTGACTGAGTGCTAGTTTGAATGCGTGGATAGTAGGGTGGATGCGTGAATGATTAGGTGGAAAGGAAGGTGGGGGGCTAGCAGGGTGGATGAGTGGATGGCCAGTAGTGTCAGCGGGGTGGCTAACAGGGTGGAATAGAGGGTAGCTAGTTGGTTAGAGTGGCAGAGTAGAGGGTGGGCAGAGTGGAAGAGAGAGTAGCTAGTTGGTAGAGTGGCAAGGTAGAGGGTGGGTGGAAGGATGGCAAGGTGGGCAGCAGGGAGGATGGGTCTGACAGAGTAATTAAAAGGCGGTACATTTGTATTCCAGGAGTGTGTGTGGAGGGGAGTCCCGCCGGCCGGCCCGCGAGGCTCCGCTATTTGTGTTTGTATTATCCTCGCTGTTGATTTTTCCTTTGTTATTAATTTGCATACATAACGCGTAATAGAATGGAAAGAGCGCGCACACACACACACACACACACACACACACACACACACACACACACACACACACACACACACGCTATAAACAAGCAAGGATATGTACAGCCTCGGACAAACTGTGATTTATGGACATGTAAATAGGACGCGATATATGTAGATAGATACTACATTTCACGGTGTGTGTGGGAGAGAGAGAGAGAGAGAGAGAGAGAGAGAGAGAGAGAGAGAGAGAGAGAGAGAATGTCACCTCCCCTTTTATCTTCCTTTCCATCCTCTTTTTCTTACCTTACCCTCTCTCTCTCTCTCTCTCTCTCTCTCTCTCTCCACATTCCCTTCTCTTATTTTACCTATTATTCCCTTTCTCCACATCCTCCATTCTCCACATCCCTTCAGCGCTCCACCTCTCCCTTTCCCTTTATTTCCTCCCCTCTTCCACGCCCCCCCCCACTCCGTCCCCGTCTCCCTCTCCCTCACCTCCTCCCCAGCTCTCCCCTCTCCCTCTAATTCCTCCACTATACTCTACTCTCTCTCTCTCTCTCTCCCTTCTTCTCCCCTCCCCTCAATTCCTCCCTCCCCTCGGCTTTACTTTAATCCAGTCGAGTCTGTATTTCACGAGACCGTTCGGCGTATTGCGAGCCAAATAAAGGTGTGCAAACCGTCCATAACGATACGAAAACCAGGTGATGACAAGGTGTGTAGTGGTGGTGGGGGGATGGTGGGGGGGGAGGGGGGTTCACGTAGTAGTAGTAGTAGTAGTAGTAGTTGTGGTAGTTTTAGTCTCTCTCTCTCTCTCTCTCTCTCTCTCTCTCTCTCTCTCTCTCTCTCTCTCTCTCTCTCTCTCTCTCTCTCTCTCTCTCTCTCTCTCTCTCTCTCTCTCTCTCTCTCTCTCTCTCTCTCTCTCTCTCTCTCTCTCTCTCTCTCTCTCTCTCTCTCTCTCTCTCTCTCTCTCTCTCTCTCTCTCTCTCTCTTCCAATTGCCACTCTCGCTTCCAAAATACATGCGTCATTACTTCTCTCTTTCTCATACTTCTCGCCTCTCTCTCTCTCCCTCCTTCCCTCCCTCCCTCCCTCCCTTAATACCTCCTCGTCCTCGCCTGACACCGCCGTACCCAAATCCTCCTCCAAACAACTTTCTGCCGCCGCCTCTCAAAACCCTATTAATAATGGTGACGAGGACGAAGACGAGGACGACGACTACGAGGACGAGGAGGAGGAGCAGGAGGAGGAGGAGGAGGAAGAGGAGGAGGAGAAGGAGGCGAGAATAAAAGGTAGAAGAGAAAATATGACTCTTTCGAAGATAATAAAATACAGCAGAACGATAAATAACAAGAGAGAGAGAGAGAGAGAGAGAGAGAGAGAGAGAGAGAGAGAGAGAGAGAGAGAGAGAGAGAGAGAGAGAGAGAGAGAGAAAAATACAAACAAAAACAGATAGATAAATATAAATAGATAGAAAAGGAACAAAATGACAATATAAGAAACGATAGGTAGTTTTAAATAGATAGAGGTAGAGATAGATAGATAGATAGACAGATGGAGAGAGAGAGAGAGAGAGAGAGAGAGAGAGAGAGAGAGAGAGAGAGAGAGAGAGAGAGAGAGAGAGAGAGAGAGAGAGAGAGAGAGAGAGAGAGAGAGAAATAAGAGTGGACTGGATACTTTAAAGAGAATATTAAAGAAGGACGTGATGGAAGTAATGCCTTTTCGTCTTGACCCTACACTCCTATTCCCCCCCCCCCCCTCCTTCCCATCCTCCCCCTTTTTTTTTCTTTCCTTCCTTCACTCTCCCCTCCTTTTCCTTCTTCCTCCTCTCTTCCTTCCCCTTCTTCCCTTCCTTCCCCTTCTTCTTCCCTTCCTTCCCACATTCCTTCCCTCCCTCCCCATCTCTCTACTTCTTTCCTTCACTCACTCTCCTCTCCTCTTCCTTCTTCTTCCCTTCCTTCCCCTTCTTCTCTTCCCTCCCCTATTCCTCCCCCATCTCTCTACTTCTTTCCTTCCTTCCCTCCTCTTCTTCCGTTATTCTACCATTCCTTCCCCTTCTTTTTCCCTTCCTTCCCCTTCTTCTTCCCTTCCTTTCCCCATTCCTTCCCTTCCTCCCCCGTCTCTCTACTTCTTTCTTTCCTTCCCCTATTCCTCCCCTTCCTCCCCATCTCTCTACTTCTTCCCTTCCTTCCCCTTCTTTTTCCTTTCCGTCCCCTTCTTCTTCCCTTCCTTCCCCTGTTCCTCCCCTTCCTCCCCATCTCTCTACTTCTTTCCTTCCTTCCCTACCTCTTCTTTTTCTTTTTCCCTTCCTTCCTTTTTACTTCAACCTTCCACACACACACTCTTCTTCCCTATCCCCTACTTTTCGAATGGGCCTATCCAGCAAGGCGGCCTATCCAAACAGCGTCAGCCCGTAAGCCTACACACGCTACGCTACCTCAGCACTAGGTCAGCACACACACTCGCCCCCCACCCACCCCTCCCCCTCAACCACTCCCCCTCCCCCCCACTCCGCCCACGCCTCCCCGATACGCCTGCCGCCCTCGGAATTGGATCTTTTTCTTCCTGTTCCCTTCCCTTCCCTTCCCTTCCCTCCCCGTCCCTCCCCTTCCCTCCTCGTCCCGTCTCTTCCCTTCCTCTGAATATCTGCCCAAGTGAAACACATACATAAAGGATGATGGTGTGTGTGTGTGTGTGTGTGTGTGTGTGTGTGTGTGTGTGTGTGTGTGTGTGTGTGTGTGGAGTGGCCGTTCATCTGACTGACTACATAACTGACTGACTGACTGGCTTACTTACTGACTTAAAATTAGACTGACTAACTGACTGACTGACCAACCAACTTACTCCTAATCCTTAAAATGAGACAACTAACCAATCTAGCAAAGAACGACTGGATGACTTACTAACTTACCAATAGACTGACTGACTGACTGACTGACTTAAAATTAGACTGACCAACTGACTGACTGACCAACTAACTTACTCCTAATCCTTAAACTGAGACAACTAACCAATCTAGCAACGAACGACTGGATGTCTTACTAACTTACCAATAGACTGACTGACTGAATGACTGACTGACTGACTGACCAACCGAGGGACCAGCTGACACTTTCCACAGCTAGCTAGGCGATGATCAGCGGCAGAACACCACCACATCACACGCAATTCAACAGAGCATGCGGGAAAGGGCCGTCACACCGTACCATCTTTTTCAGCCCCGTCAGTGTTTGTATAAAGAGGGACCAACACAAGGCGAGTCCCCGTAAAAAAGGCTTTAGACAAATGGCCGCATCTCTCACGCCCCGAAAAAAGGTGTCCACTAACTTTCTAAACTTTCCGAGCTGTCCTGAAACTCTATTTTTTACTTTAAGTCGCCCTCACCAAAAAAAAAGTAAAAAGGAGGGAGAAAGAGACGCAAACAGTTTCAGCTTTCACGAGTATGGGAGGAGGAGGAGGAGGAGGAGGAGAAAATGGAAAAGAAAAAGAAGAAGAAGAAGAAGAAGATAAATATAAAGATGAAGATGAAGACAAACAAGAACAAGAACAAGAAAAAACAAGGACAAGAAAAAGAAAAAAACAGAGAAAAGGAAAAGAAAGGCGGAGGAATAAAAAAAGAAAAGGAAAAAGAAAGCAAAGAGAAAACGGACACAGGACTAGAAGGAAAAGGATGACGACGACGAAAAGAAAGAAAAAGAAGAGCAGAAGAAGGCGGAGAGGGAGCGTACACAATAGACAGCAGCCAAAAAGCCCTTCTCAGATCAGGGAGGAGGTGGGTGGAGTCTGTGACGGAGAGCCTCGTGGTGGTGGAGCGGCGAAGAGAAGGAAGAAACTGAGGAGAGAGAGACGCACGCAAGAACACTGAGGTTGGCTGGATGGATGCAAGGGAGGGGGGGGGAGGTATAGCAATCACAAGAGGTCCTCCCTACACCCCCTCTACACCCTTCCTACACCCCCTCTACACCCTTTCTACACCCCCTCTACACCCTTTCTACACCCCCTGACACCCACCTTGCCTACCCTTATACCTCCTTACACCTTCCCTACACCCCCTCAGAGAGAGAGAGAGAGAGAGAGAGAGAGAGAGAGAGAGAGAGAGAGAGAGAGAGAGAGAGAGAGAGAGAGAGAGAGAGAGAGAGAGAGAGAGAGAGAGAGAGAGAGAGAGAGAGAGAGAGAGAGAGAGAGAGAGAGAGAGAGAGAGAGAGAGTTATAATCTTACGTAAATCAATAAAACAACAAGAAATTAGACACTTCTGAGAGAGAGAGAGAGAGAGAGAGAGAGAGAGAGAGAGAGAGAGAGATGGCAGGGACATAAGAGAGCTACTCCACAGACCATTATTGCTACTACTACTGGACAAGGAAGGAGAGAAGATAAATCTCTCCAACCATCCTCAGCTCCCTTCTACGTACTCTTGGCAAGGAAAAATAAAAAATAAAAATAAACATAATATCCATCGCGCGAAACAGACATGGCGGACACATTTCACAAGGCAGAAGATAAGGATTTGGGCCCAGGTTTTTTTTTTTTTTTATATACGTGAATGTGTGCAGCCATAATTCATGTTCCTACGCGTCTTTTGTAACTCTGTACGTCGAAAGGTTCCGGTTTGTATATTTTATTTCTTTATGTGCGGCGTTTTTATTCATGTATTGATTTGCTGTTGTTGTTGTTGTTTTTCGTGTGTGTGCGTGCGTGAGTGTGTGACGCCGTATTTCATCTTGCTACACATCTCAAGCTGAAATTAGAGCGGGTTTTTTTTTTTTTTAATCCGTATCAAGAAAGATTCTGTTTACTGTTTTTTTTTTAATGTGGGACGCTACTTTTTTATTGACTGTTTTTTTGTGTGTCTTCGCGAGTGTGTGACGCTGTAATTTATCTTCCTACACACCTCAAGCTGAAAATAGAGCGCTTTTTTTATCTGTATGAAGAGAGCTTCTGTTTACTGTTTTTTAAATGTGGGACGTTACTTTTTTTCACTGTCTTTTTGTGCCTTCGCGAGTGTGTGACGCTGTAATTTATCTTCCAACATATCTCAAGCTGAAAGTTGAGCGTCTTTTTTTTATATTTGTATGAGGAAAGGTCCTGTTTACTGTTTTTTTCATGTGGGACCTTACATTTCATTGATTTTTTTATTTTTTTTATTGTGTGTGTGTGTGTGTGTGTGTGTGTGTGTGTGTGTGTGTGTGTGTGTGTGTGTGTGTGTGTGTGTGTGTGTGTGTGTGTGTGTGTGTGCGTGTGTGTGAGACGCCGAATTTATCTCCATACACGTCTCAAGCTGAAAGTTGGGTTTATGGAAAGTACGAGGGTGAGCTTCCGCAACTCAATGCTGACCAAAAGTTGCCATTCGGGACCCAAAACGATAACCAGTCAGTAGTCAGTCGGCCGCCGCTTTCCATCGCCTCTTACTCTAATGGTCATATTCTTCAACGTTTCGGGGCTTACACACCCACATCTGACAGGGCTGTGAGGAGTTGTGGGTCTTTCCAGGGGTAGTTCTATGGCCTTGGTGGTAGTATGACTCCTCCTCTGTGCCATGAACCTGACACAACACCCATCAGACCTCCAATAATCTCCTTTTGGCCCTTTGGAAATAGGTTATGTGAGAGATGGAAACGCCTGAAAAAAACGACCCAAGCTTCCACAATCCACTGTCCACATTTGACAAGGCTTTCATAGGAGTTGTGGGCCTTTCCAGGAGTAGTTTTATGGCCTTGGTGGTGGTTTGACTCCTCCTCTGTCTCATGAACCTGAAACAACATTCATCAGACCTTCAGTAATCTTCTTTTGGGCCTTTGGAAGCAAGTATTGTCAGAGATGCAAGCGCTCGAGAAAACCGACCCAAGCTTCCATAGCCCGCCTGAACCAAAACGGGGAAGCGAGAGAGAGCAGCAAGAGCGCATACTGTGGAAGGGCAAAACTGTTTCAAGAGCACATAGCGGGAAAGAGGAAAAGGAGGGAGAGATAACGAGAATAGAGAATAGGACAATACCACAAAGAGGAGGAGGAGGAGGAGGAGGAGGAGGGTAACAGGAGTACTACAGAGCCGGCCAGTAAACACCACAACGAGGAAAAGAGTAAAGTTAAAAGGGACGCAGATAGAGAGAGAGAGAGAGAGAGAGAGAGAGAGAGAGAGAGAGAGAGAGAGAGAGAGAGAGAGAGAGAGAGAGAGAGAGAGAGAGAGAAGGAAAGGAGACTGGCGCGTATTCTCAGACACTTTCAGCTCACAACAATTATTTTCAAAGACCACAAAGAAGATTTATCGAGTTCTCATGAGGGTTTTTTTTCACGTTCAAAGTGCAGGAGTCTTGTCGAACTTTTTTTTTTACAGCAGAGGAGTCAGTTCAAGGGCATAAAAAAAAGGACAATGTTAAAAAAAAAGCCCGCGACTCACTGCTCCTAAATCTATCACTATCACTATCACTACGCTTGAAAAACTACCCACAGAAGTACGCACAGCCTCTACGAAAGCCTTATCATATGTAGGTGTGAGCGGGGAAATGTCTGAGAATCTGGGTCCTGGTTAGCGGGGGTAAGAGAAAAGGGTCAACGGAAGGAAAGGAGAATAGTTGAGAGGGAAACTTTGGCCTCCACCCCACTGCCAGCGTTGTGGGCGAGGGAGCGAGGAAACACTCCCCTACAAGAGCCGCGCACTTCATAAGCGGGCGAACGAAACCCGTGCGTGTGGAGTCAGCAGCTGCGGGGAGAAAGAGGAAGGTGGGGAGAGGACGGCGGGGAGGAGCAAACTCTGGAGGTACTTTACAATGAGTTTCGTTGAGGCTGACGTAAAAGAGAGGACGGGACGTAAAGTTTGCAGTTAAAAGCCTTAGTGAAGCACGGAAGCGTAGGGGCTGAGAACATCTATTGTGGCGAGAAGATACAACGGGCTGTCAGGGAGGAAGAGGAAGTAGGCGCTGCTGCACAAAACTTCGTCCTGAAAAATGAGAAAAAGGAGAACTCGGCTTAAATCACGGCGTTATGTTCCCACGCTTTCTCTCCCTCATTCGCTACGGATGTTATGCAAACGCAAACACCGCACATCCGGCATGGAAAACACTGAAGCTCCTGAGACTTATGATTATTAAAAGAAACTAAGCCAAACGAGGAGTGAAATAGTGCGCAGAGTTTTGCGAATACCAGATAAAAATAATACATCATAATACTGTGTTCATACGTATGTACATAAACCTGAGGCATTCCACATATTCGACCTAGAAAATGTATACAAACTCTATTTCATTTTATAATGTAAAGTAAGTCAAACGTGGATGGAAAAGTGCGCAGATTTTTACGCTCACCAAACCCATTGACAATATGACACACGATGATTATACGAATGTGCATAGGCCGATATCAGTCATTAAATACGAAAAGATAACAACAAATAGAACCTAGTACATGACGATAAGTAAATCAAACGAGGAGCGAAACTACAGAGACTTTTACGAACACCAAACCATTACAGGAACGAGAAACAAGAGAAAAAGGAATAAGAAAAAAAATGGAAGAAAAGGAAGGAAGAAAGAAAATAATACCAAAACCACAACGTTACTACAAGCAGAGCCCCACATGTGATAAACAAAAATCAATAACTGGTCACGGAGTCTGTGCACGGAGACACTTTATCGTGACGGCAGGGACTGGGCTCCTCCGTCATCCATTTACTTATCAGTCAATTATATACAACGTCTTCGTGGAAAAGTATTTGGTAACATTCTCCTTCCTACTGTGAGCGTAATCCTATTAAGAGAAAAGAAAGACATAGAAGCAAAGACAGTGAAGTACATAAAAACATTCAGATAAATAAAAACCGAGACAAAAACAGACAAAGGAAAAAAAATAAACAGAAAACACATATAAACAGGCATATAAACAGCGTACGAGACAACATTCATATTCTATCACATTCTTATCCATCCGTGGACCATAAAACCTATATCAAGAGAGCGCGTCATTACAAAGCCTAAAGGAAGGACGTGCCTCAGCATTTGCCTTACTCTGATCATTGCTCTTGTCAGAATTATGTTGGCGGTGGCGATGACAGGGAACAGCGGACAGGACAAAAGTGAGAAAAAAGAAAGAAAGAAAGAAAGAAAGAAAGAAGGAAAAAGAAAGAGCTGACGAAAGTGTAGGAGAGCAGGACGGAATAAAATAGGCTGAAAGAACGAGAGACAGAGACAAAGAAAGAGACAGAGACAGAGACAGACCCATAAGCAGCGACGACACGACCGCCTCCCCGGGAACCGAAGAAGATGGCTCGTGTCAGGCTCTATCAAAAGCCAGTGATGGACGACAACCTGACGCTACAGAATAAGAGCAGCAGGCTACCCACACCCTTCTCCCCCTCGCCCCTTACCAACCCCTCAATCCCTACCCCTACCCCTTCCTCTCCCTTCCCCGCTTCCCCCCTTCCTCACCCCTCAACCCCTCCCTTCCTCTCTTCCCCCTCATAACAACTCCCCTCCCTTCCTTTCCTCCCCCCTTCCTCTCTTCCCCCTCATAACAACTCCCCTCCCTTCCTTTCCTCCCCCCCTTCTTACCCCTCAAGCCCGTCCCTTCCCCTCCTCCCCCCTCTTAACAACTCCTCTCCCTTCCCCTTCTTCCCATTTCTAATAACTCCCCTCCCTTCCCCTCCTCCCCCTTCTACTACTCTCCTCCCTTCCTCTTCTCCCCATCCTAGCAAACAAGACGACCAAAGCAACCCATTCCGCTCCCCTTCTCTTTCCCCTTCCTACCCCCTCCCTCCCCTTCCTCTCTCCCCCATTGACCCCTCCCCATCCCTCTCAACCCCTACACAAGACGACCGAAACGACCGATCACCTAAAGACGATGCCGAAGGAACGACAACGATTACTACCACTACGACGACGAAGAAGAGATGACCACGATCACCACCACCACCACCACCAACAACAACAACAACAACAAAAACAACAGCAACACGACGACAAAGGAAACAACAACGAGATCTACCCCCAAAACAACGACGAAAAGAAACGGCAATGATGACTACCACCACAACGACCTATGAAGTAGACATCACCACCGATCATCACCATCACAACCACCACCACTAACCTACCACGACTAAACGACAACCACCACCACCACTACCACCACAAAGACGACACAGAAGACCGTCACCACCCACCATGTTACAAAGAAGCAGGACGCCCACCACACCACCACCACCACCACAATCATCACCACCGCCGTCGCCACCACCAAGACGACAACCCAAACGACCACGACAGAATGAAGGCGACCATTGACTCCTCTTTTATAGAATCCTTGACGGTGATCAGACGGGCCATGAAACGAGAGAGAGAGAGAGAGAGAGAGAGAGAGAGAGAGAGAGAGAGAGAGAGAGAGAGAGAGAGAGAGAGAGAGAGAGAGAGAGAGAGAGAGAGAGAGAGAGAGAGAGAGAGAGAGAGAGAGAGAGAGAAAAAAAAAGCAAGAGCGAAAGAGAAAGAAGGGGGGGGGGTCGATATTCCAGTGTTGACTTTGGGGAAAAATTGGGAGGGAACAGAGAGGCATGGACAGCATCATTCCACTGGTTTCAGATAAAGGAAGAAGAGGAAGAGGAAGAGGAGGAGGAGGAGGAAGAGAAGAAAGAAGAGGAGGTGGGGGTGCGGGACGAGAACGAGGACAAAGACGAGGAGAAGGAGGAGAAAAAGAAAATGGAGGAGGAGGAGGAGGAGAAAAAGAAGACGGAGGAGGAGGAGGAGGAGGAGGAGGAAAAATGAAGATGGAGGGAGAGAAAGAAGAGGAAAAGAACCACCAGTATTCCACAAAACTCAGAGTAGTAAATCAATCACAGCAACACTATTCCTTTCCTCTCTATCTCTCTATCAATCTCTATCCCTATTCAGTCCATCCCTTTCACGTCTCCCTCTCATCTCCTCTATCTCCCTTTTGGCTCCTCCCCACTCTCTTCTATTCAAACAAACTCACCCCTATCCTTTCATCCATTCACCCAATCCTTCTCTCTTCTCTTATCTAATCATCCATTCCTCTTCTCAGTTTCCTCTATCCTATATCCTTCTCAATCTGGTCCTTTCACTCCACCTTCCTCCACTACTCCCACCTTCTCCTTTCCTTCTTCTTCATGCTCTTCCTCAATGATCCTTTCTTCCCTCTTCTGTCTCCCCTGCCCCTTCCTCATCCCTTCCTCAACTCTACATGCTGTCTACTCAACTCACCCCATCGATTTTCTTCTTTATTCCTCCCTCCAACTCTTCACTCTTTGCTCTTTATTTCATCTTCTTAATTAGTCACTTTGTCTTTCTCCACTTCTCTCCCTAATTTCTCCACCCTGTTCACTCGCCTCTCTCCCTCATCCACTCCATCCTCCGCCTGCCCCAACCATCTATCCTTTACTCTTCATCCCGCCGCATCCTCCCTCCTATCCTCTTCCAGTCCTCTTTCAGATTTCAATTCCATTCATTCACCCCCTCCACCTCTCCTTACCTCCTCTTGCATCTCCACTCACGCGCTCTCTCACTCTCTTTCTCTCCACCTCGCACTCCCTCCTGTCGCCTTCCCCCTCCCACCCCTTTCCTCCACCCCCATCCCCCCTCCTTCCTCCTCCCTCTCCACCTCTCGCCCACTTAATCATGGACTCACTCTCGTTTTCAATCATCAGGCAGACGTGTTTTGTCTCGACACACACACACACACACACACACACACACACACACACACACACACACACACACACACACACACACACACACACTCAATTTCCTCATTAATCAAAAAGTCTTAATTCCTATTTGTCTTCAATCACCGCTTCATTCTCTAACTTCCCAATTTTCCTGTCTTTTTCTCTCTCTCTCTCTCTCTCTCTCTCTCTCTCTCTCATTCATTCATTTCCCGTCGTCTGGTGGGTGAAGCAGAAGTGATTGGATTGGGGATTAGTCTGCGTGTGATTGGCGTTGGAGTCGATTGGTAATGGTGGTTCGTGTGAGATTGGGTATAGTGAGTGTTCTCCAAGTATTTTCCCTTCTATTTATTTTCCTTCACATTCTCACCTTCTAATGATTTCTTCTTAATGACTTCTCTTCCGTGATTCTTTCTTCTTTCCTCCCTCACTCTCCTACCGTGCCCCTCCCTAAACCCTCCCTCAACTGTACATCCTATCTATTCAACTTAGTCCATCAGTCTCCAACTCTTCACTCCTTGCTCTCTATTCCATGTTCTTGCTCAGTCCTTTCGTCTTTTTCCACTTATCTCTCTAATTTCTGATATTTGTCGCTAGTTCATTCTCGTTGCTTGTATTTCTCTATCGTCCCTTTATGTCAGTTCCTCCTTAGAGTATACGTCTCGCATTCTCCTAGTTTTTTTTTTCTTATTTCTTTTTATTTTAGTTATTTTTCCTATTACTTGACGGATTTTCTTTCTAACTTTTCATATATCGTTTTCAGTCATTTTATTGAGGCTTGCTTTTTCATCATTTTCCTTTATCTTACCTTTTTTTATTCTTTTGTTTTCCTCTTTATCTCTCATTACTCATAATTCTCTTTTTTCTTACAGTTTAGAATATTTAAGAAACATTGCCTTCCCTCCTTCGTCTCCTACTATACCTGTTTCTGATTCGTGTTCCCTCATTTTCCCCTATTTCACCTTTTTTTCCTTTGTTCTCCTGTTATCTCTCATTACATGTCGCATTTTCCTTATTTTTAGTTTAGGATATTTTAGAGGCGCCTTTCCTTCCCCCTTCGTCTCCTAATTTACCTCTGTCTGATTCGTGTTCCTCATTTTCCCCTATTTCACCTTTTCTCCCTTTGTTTTCCTGTTGTCTCTCATTACGTGTCGCATTTTCCTTATTTTCTTATAGTTTAGTATATTTTAGAGGCGCCTTTCCTTTCCCCTTCATCTCCTACTATACCTGTTTCTGATTCGTGTTCCTCATTTTCCCCTATTTCACCTTTTCTTCCTTTGTTTTCCTGTTATCTCTCATTACGTGTCGCATTATCCTTTTTTTTTAGTTTAGTATATTTTAGAGGCGCCTTCCCTTCCCCATTCGTCTCCTACTTTACCTCTCTCTGTTTCGTGTTTTCACTCTCTTCACGGACCGTCTCTTAGGATTTCGAGACTTCCTTCCTCCTTCCCCAAAACGACTCTTCTCCTTTCCATATATTAGTAGCTTTCCCTGGCGCCCGTCTCCCTCTTCGTCTTCCTTCTTACCCCTCCTCCTCCTCCTCCCCCTCCTTCCCTCCTCCCTCTCTCCCTCCCTCCCCTCGTCTCTTCACGTATCTTTCAATAACCCGACGTTCAGTATTTCGAGTTTCATCCTCCTTACCCAAACGACTCGACTCCATTCCACTTTTCCTTCCGTCCGTTTTTCCTCCCACTCAACTTATTCTCCCAAAAATCGAGCAACAGTTTCCTCCTCCTCCTCCTCCTCCTCCTCCTCCTCCTCCTCCTCCTCCTCCTCCTCCTCCTCCTCCTTCCCCTCCTCCTCTCTTCTCATTCATGCATTCCCTCTTCCTCCTTCCCTCCATCTGAGACTCTCTCCAAACTATTCACTGTCTTGCTATCTATCTTCTCCCATCCCTTCATTCATTCAACCAAGAGGAGAATGCAAATGAAGAGCCTCCTCCTCCTCCTCCTCCTCCTCCTCCTCCTCCTCCTCCTCCTCCTCCTCCTCCTCCTTCTCCCATCCACACTACACCCCACTTCACTCCACACCTTATTCCCTCCCACCCTTCCACACCTACATCCCAACCCCCTTATCTTCCCCCTTCTTCCACCCTCCCCTCCACACACCACAACCCAATCCCCCCTTTTCCCAACCTCCCTTCCACCCCACACCCAACCCACACCCTACCACCCGCTCCACCTAACCCCAAACTCCCTTTTAGCCCCCGTCCCATCCACAAACAACACCCCATACCTCTTTCCCCCCTCCACATACCCCCCTCCACACACCACACCTCACTTACACCTAATCCCCCACCTCCCTGTTATTACTGTTGGTCTTGTTTTCGTTTTTTTTTTTTTTGTTTGTTTGTTTGTTGTTCTTTTTTAGCTTTCTCCCCTCCATCCACCATCATTCCTCACTCACACCTTATTCCTCCCTCCCCTCCACACCTCACATCCTTCCCCCCCCATCATGCAGGAGGGCGCCACGGGATGATGTGAGCCGCCCGCCGGAGCGTCCGTTAGTGTGTAATCGGCGTGAGCGGCCTTCAGATTAGACGCAGCAAAGTGGCCCTACGTCAGCCCTTAACGTTGATTACTCTGAACCTCCTACTGACGGGACGCTGGGAGGGGGGGGGGGGGAGAAAGGGTGGATGCAGAGGTTGAGGAGGAGGAGGAGGAGAAGGAGGAGGGGGATATGCAGGTGAAGGTTGAGATGTAGAAAGAGAACGACGAGGAGGAGGAGTACGGGGAGGTAGGAGAAGGATGTAGAAATGGAGGAGGAGGAGGAAGGGGATATGCTGGTGAAGGTTGAAATGTAGAAAGAGAACGACGAGGAGGAGGAGTATGGGGAAGTAGGAGAAGGATGTAGAAATGGAGGAGGAGGAGGAGGAGGAGGAGGAGGAGGAGGAGGAGGAGGAGGAGGAGGAGGAGGAGGAGGACGAGGAAGAGGAGGAGGAGAGGAGGAGAAGGAGGAGGAGGAGGAGGAGGAGGAGGAGGAGGAGGAGGAGGAGCAGGAGGAGAAGGAGGAGGAAGAGGAAGAGGAGGAGAAGGAGGAGATACCACTCTTCCTCCTATCTTTGAATCCTCCTTCCTTCCTTCCGTCTTCAATTCCTTCATTCCTTCATTCATTACTAACACAATTACTTACTCAGTCTTCATTAAAGCTTACGTTGTAGTAGTAGTAGTAGTAGTAGTATGAGTGAAAATATACTACTTTTTACACTAGTCTTTTTTCTGTGTGTGTGTGTGTGTGTGTGTGTGTGTGTGTGTGTGTGTGTGTGTGTGTGTGTGTGTGTGTGTGTGTGTGTGTGTGTGTGTGTGTGTGTGTGTTCATCTAGCCCCAATCCCCATTAAGTGCCCTCCCAAATAGCCAATTAAAGCCTTGAAATTATCCCTTTATTCTGTCAGTCGGCCTGTTACTCTCTCTCTCTCTCTCTCTCTCTCTCTCTCTCCACTGCCGTCCTACCTTTCAATATAAAACACATCAACACTCACCGACACACACACAAACACACAAACAAACACAAACACACATAAAACCAAAATAAACAAAAAAGACAAAAAAAATATTCACAGAACCTATACCATCAAACCCTCATTAGTGTGTGTGTGTGTGTGTGTGTGTGTGTGTGTGTGTGTGTGTGTGTGTGTGTGTGTGTGTGTGTGTGTGTGTGTGTGTGTGTGTGTGTAAGAATGCATGAGGAAGCTGATAACAACCCTATTCGCCCCCCCTCCTCCCCTCCCCTCCCCTCCCCCTCAACCCCCCCTCCCCTCCCCCTTCAACTCCCCTCCCCTCCTCGCCCCTTCCTTCCCCCCCTCCCTGCACGCCCTCTGGTCACGGCCTTTCGCTCTATTCACCTCGGCGGGTTCATAACTTTCGGGGCTTCTCGCGACCGTAAATTTAGCGCGCAAAAGATAACTTGACGATATCTTAACCCTGATAGGCGGTGGCGTGGGTGCAGGGGAGGGGGGGAGGGAGTAGGAGGGAGGGCGTAGGAGGATTCAGAGGACAAAGGGGGAAGGGGAGGGCTAAAGATGGGATGGGAAGGGGAGGGAGAGGCAGAAAGGGGAAGGAAGAGGAGAGGAAGATTGAGAGGAGGGAAAAGATGGGATGGGATGGGAAGGGGAGGGAGAGGGAGAAAGGGGAAGGAAGAGAGGAGAGGAAGATTGAGAGGAGGGGAAAGAGGAAAGGAGGGGATAAGAAGGATGGATGGGAAGGGGAGGGATAAGGAGAAAGAGGGAGGAAGAGGAAGAATGGGGAGGGGGAGGAAGAAAGGGGGAGGGAGAGGAAGAAAGGGGAAGGGAGAGGGGAAACGAGGATGGAAGGGAGAGGAAAGGGGTAGGGAAGGGTAAAGGAGGATGGAGAGGAAGGGGAGAAAGGAGAGAGGGGAAACGAGGATGGAGGAGAAACGAAAGGAGAAAGGAAGGTAAAGGAAGGTGGAGGTGAGGGAAAGGGGGAAGGGAAGGGGGAAAGGAGGAAGATGATAAAGGAGAGAGGAAAGTGAGGGGAAGGGAGGATGGAAAGGGGAAAAGGAGGAAGATGATAAAGGAGAGGAAAGTGAGGGGAAAGGAGGATGGAAAGGGGGAAAGGAGGAAGATGATAAAGGAGAGAAGAAAGTGAGGGGAAGGGAGGATGGAAAGGGGAAACGAGGAAGATGATAAAGGAGAGAGGGAAGTGAGGGAAGGAGGATGGAAAGGGGGAAAGAAGGAAGATGATAAAGAAGAGAGGGAAGTGAGGGGAAGGGAGGATGGAAAGGGGGAAAGGAGGAAGATGATAAAGGAGAGAGGGAAGTGAGGGGAAAGGAGGATGGAAAGGGGGAAAGGAGGAAGATGATAAAGGAGAGAGGGAAGTGAGGGGAAGGGAGGATGGAAAGGGGGAAAGGAGGAAGATGATAAAGGAGAGAGGGAAGTGAGGGGAAGGGAGGATGGAAAGGGGGAAAGGAGGAAGATGATAAAGGAGAGAGGGAAGTGAGGGGAAGGGAGGATGGAAAGGGGGAAAGGAGGAAGATGATAAAGGAGAGAGGGAAGTGAGGGGAAGGGAGGATGGAAAGGGGGAAAGGAGGAAGATGATAAAGGAGAGAGGAAAGTGAGGGGAAGGGAGGATGGAAAGGGGGAAAGGAGGAAGATGATAAAGGAGAGAGGAAAGTGAGGGGAAGGGAGGATGGAAAGGGGGAAAGGAGGAAGATGATAAAGGAGAGGAAAGTGAGGGGAAAGGAGAATGGAAAGGGGGAAAGGAGGAAGATGATAAAGGAGAGAGGGAAGTGAGGGGAAGGGAGGATGGAAAGGGGGAAAGGAAGAAGATGATAAAGGAGAGAGGGAAGTGAGGGGAAGGGAGGATGGAAAGGAAAGGTGGTAAATTTTCGGATTGTTCCCCGTCTCACAATCCATGAAGAGAATTTTTTTTTCTGGTAGATTTTGGTGTTTTGTGAAATAATCTGCAAAGCGTTTTCGTCGCAAATCATTAAATCACTAATAAAATGAGACTTTTCAATGCCTGTTGTGCACCCGTCGCCGCCACCGCAAAATATCTCGCAGAGAGGTTCAACATGTTTACTGTTTTTATAATTCACTCACTGCTCACAAAGATCACATGTGGACAAACTAGAATAAACCAGGCAAAGTGATGTTTTTTCCAGCTGTGTATTCCCCAAGAGCGTATGCAGGGTGGACAGCAGAGCGACTTATTTCTGCGAGGAGATATTTCTTGCAGCGCCGGTCCGCGTAGTGAGCCGGTGTCGCCATGTCCCATCCTCCGCTGCGTATTTCCGTCGCCCCACTCTGCGTGTCGAATAAATTTAAACTACCCCAACCTAACTTGACGTAACCTAGCTGACGGAGGGACTTCGCCCCCCTCGACCCCCTAACAGGAGAAACTCTCCCAGACAGCCCCCCCATAACGCCCAGAGACGCCCGCAAGAAACCCACTAACTTGTTCAAGAATCGCTAGCGGCGTTTCTAGCAGTTTGCGACGCATATATATAGGGTTCAAAATGCACAGAATAATGACATTTAACAGATGAGAAGCGTGAGAAGTACCGCGGTGAGACGTTGAACAATCCGAAATAATGCGGGAAAGGTGAGGGAACAGAATGAGATAGGGGAGGCTTGTAGGGGAGGGGTGGAGGATTGAAGTGGGGGTGGAAGAGAGGAGTCATGAGAGGGGGGAAGAGTAGGGGAGGGGAAAGAAAGTGGTGGGTAAGGGGAGGAAAATGACCCCAATGACTGAAATCTAGGTGGGAAGGAAGGAGGAAAGGAACTAAGAAAGGGAGGAAGAGAAGTAGGAAGAGACAGACAGCAAACACAGAGAGACAGACAGTGGAGTGAGTGGAGTGGAGAGGAAAAACAAGAGGAGGAGGTGAAAGGGAGACAGGAGAGAGAGAGGGAAAGCTAAAAAGAGGAGGGCGATAGTGAAGGAGGGATGGAAGGAAAGAAGGAAGGAAGGAAGGAAGGAAGGAAGGAAGATATGAGTGGAGTGGAGAGGAGAAGGAAAAGGAGGAGATGAAAGGAAGAGAGGGGGAGGGGAAAAGATAAGAAGAGGAAGGGGTAACGCAAGGAAATAAAGGAAGTTGATAAATATTATGAAAAAAAAAAAGGAAAGATACCGTGGAATTACACACACACACACACACACACACACACACACACACACACACACACACACACACGCACAAACCACACTCGTCTCCACTCAGTTTATTCCTTCTCCTGTCTCCTCCTTTCCCTTCGTTTTCCTTTTCCTTTCCTCCCTTCCTTTACCCCCTCTTCTCTCTCTCTCCTCCTTCCCCATCCCTTCTTCCACCCCCTCCCCCTTCCCTTCTCCCTCCTCCTCCTCCTTCCCCTCTTCCACCCCCTCCACTACCCCTTCTTCCACCCCCTCCCCCTTCCCTTCTCCCATCCCCTCCCCCTTACCCTCCCAGGCTCAGGTACCAAGTTATAAACGGCCTTCAAGAACGCCTTTTCCCGACAGTGGCCGCGACAGATATAGCCGAAGAAAACTCCCCAATTTATCATCGCTTGTTTTATCGCGGCGAAGTAAGGAGAGGGAGGCGGAAGTGAAGGAGGAAGGGAAGGAGGGAGGAAGGTGGTGAGAGTGGAGAGGCGAAGGAAGAGGAGGAGGTGGGAGACAGGAAGGAGAGGGGAAGAGATAAGAAGAGGAAGGCGGGAGTGGAGGAGGGATGGAGGAAAGGAAGTAAGAAGATGGGAGTGGAGAGCAAAAGGAAAAGGAAGAAGTGGAAGGAAGACAGGAAGAAGAGGGAGGGAGATAAGAAGAGGAAGGCGGGAGTGAAGGAGGGAAGGAAGGAAGGAGAAAGGTGGTGAGAGTGGAGAGGCGAAGGAAGAGGAGGAGGTGGGAGACAGGAAGGAGAGGGGAAGAGATAAGAAGAGGAACACGGAAGTGAAGGAGGGAGAGAAGGAGGGAAGGAGGAAGATGGGAGTGGAGAGGAGAGGGAAGAAGAGAAGGAGGAGGTGGAAGGGAGACAGGAGGGAAAGGGGGAGAGGTAAGAAGAGGAAAGCGGAGTGAAGGAAGGATGGAAGGAAGGAAGGGAGGAAGAAGATGTGAGCGGAGAGGAAAGGGAAGAGGAGGAGGAGGCAGAAGGGAGACAGGAGGGAAAGGGGGAGAGGTAAGAAGAGGAAGACGGGAGTGAAGGAAGGAAGGAAGGAAGGAAGGAAGGAGGAAGATGGAAATAGTTAGAAGAGGGAGGGGGAGGAAGAAGTGGAAGGGAGACAGAAGGGAGAGGGGGAGAGGTAAGAAGAGGGAAGCGGAGTGAAGGAAGAAGGAAGAAAGGAGGGAGGGAGGAAAATGGAAGTAAAGAGGAGAGGGAAGGGGAGGAGGTGATGGAAAGGAGACAGGAAGGAGAGAGGGGGAGAGGTAAGGAGAGGGAGAAGAGGAGGGGATGGAAAAGGGACATATGAAGGAGAAGGGAAGAGATGTAAGGAAGGATGAAAAGAGGAAGACAGTAAACAAGTTGAAATACGCACAAAACAGAGAAAGAGAAATAAATAAAGATAGAGAGAGAGAGGCACAACACACACACACACACACACACACACCACACACACACACACACACACACACACACACGGAGGGGAAACAATAAGGCCGGTATAGCCCACAATCTGGCGTTCAGCACGGTAATCCCTGGGTGGCATGCCGCGTGTGGCTGCAATGTTAAAAGAAATGAGGGAAGGAGGGCCTCGGGTGGGGGGGGGGGGAAGATGGAGTGGGGGGAAGGGGAGGGGAGGGGAAGAGGCGTAAGGAAAAGTGTGCTATACGGAGAGAGGGGAAAAGAGTAGTGAAACAATATACGAGGGTGGAAGTGGAGGGGAGAGAGGAGAAAAAGAAGGAGACCAAAGAGGGAAAGAAGGTAGAGTTAAAAGAGATGAATGAGAGAAGAATATGAGTAAAAGAAGAACTGGAAAATAAGGGGAAATAAGTCATGGTGGGAGGAGAAGAATGAAGACGGGGAAAAAGCTAGGAGAGAGAGAGAGAGAGAGAGAGAGAGAGAGAGAGAGAGAGAGAGAGAGAGAGAGAGAGAGAGAGAGAGAGAGAGAGAGAGAGAGAGAGAGAGAGAGAGAGAGAGAGAGAGAGAGAGAGAGAGAGAGAGAGACACACACACACAATAACAAAGCAGCCAGTGAGAGTGTGTGTGTGTGTGTGTGTGTGTGTGTGTGTGTGTGTGTGTGTGTGTGTGTGTACGTGCGGCGGGAAGTATAATAAAGGGTTTCTCCGTCCATTTTAGTTGACCCGTTTAGCGATATATTTTAGCGAGTTTTACGGAGAGCAACAAATACAGGCGCGCTCTATTTTGGTCTTTATTTATTGTCGGCGTGGCGTAACGAGGCGGGAGGCGCTGTCAATATATTCGCTTCTCTTCATCTCTTCGCTGCTTTACAACGTGAGCGGCGAGGAGTGGGCGTCACCTTGGCACAGTTTCGAAATAATAGTAGTAGTAGTAGTAGTAGTAGTAGTAGTAGTAGTAGTAGTAGTAGTAGTAGTAGTAGTAGTAGTAGTAGTAGTAGTAGTAGTCTCATTATTATTATTATTATTATTATTATTATTATTATTATTATTATTATTATTATTATTATTATTTTCATTATTGTTATTTCTATGAGAGAAGAAACTGGTAGCGAGGTAGGATTGTGGACCTATAAGCCGCCTGTTCTGCAGCCCCCAAACACCTGAGGCGCCGAGAAAGAGAAAATCAAAGCGATGAGGGAAGAAGAAACGTGACGAGAGAATATATAAGGAAAGTGTTCGTCAGCAGTGTATTTGTTATTGCAGACATGGTTGTAGTGTTGATGGTTTCTATCCACCGTTTCATATCGGCAGTTCCATCCATGCGTCTCGCCTCATGTTGGGAGCATGAAGAAAACGTTTTTTCGCCAACGTTTTTGCTCCACCCAAGACTGGCCTCTCTTCTAGCTTCTCGTTCTTTTCCTTTTGTCGGAGCAGCGTTTTGCCGACTTTTTTGTTGCTGGGTTTTTTTCCCTTGATCTGCTTCCCTTGCTGTAAAAAAAAAAAATTAAAAGCATCTTCCACTTCCACCAATCATTCATTTCGTTTCATTGTCTTTGTAATTCATCGAAATCTGTTCGTATATTGGAGTTTTAGTCTAATACTCTGAATCACCCATCTACGTCCGGGCACACTACAGTTACTGAGGACCAACCAACACAACTAAGGAAGCAGCGGCCGGGGTGACGAACGACTCTGGCGCGGCGCTCGGGGAAACAAGTGGCCGCGCTTAAATCACTCCTGAAGATAACGAAAGCGGGCGGCCGTTTAAATCCTCGTTGCCGCGGAAAATGATTAGCAACAACTCAGCGCGCTCAGATAACTAACTCCCCGCTGATTGCGACGGCCAAATAACCCGCCGCGCCTGATTACCTGTCCCGCGCAGATTACGGCGGGAAAGAATGCTAAAACAGGTCGGGGCGCTCCTCTTTTGGGCGGCCGTTACTGTGTGTGTGTGTGTGTGTGTGTGTGTGTGTGTGAGAGAGAGAGAGAGAGAGAGAGAGAGAGAGAGAGAGAGAGAGAGAGAGAGAGAGAGAGAGAGAGAGAGAGAGAGAGACAGAGAGAGAGAGAGAGAGAGAGAGAGAGAGAGAGAGAGAGAGAGAGAGAGAGAGAGAGAGAGAGAGAGAGAGAGAGAGAGAGAGAGAGAGAGAGAGAGAGAGAGAGAGAGAGAGAGAGAGAGAGAGAGAGAGAGAGAGAGAGAGAGAGAGAGAGAGAGAGAGAGAGAGAGAGACAGACAGACAGACAGACAGACAGACAGACAGACAGACAGACAGACAGAGAGAGAGAGAGAGAGAGAGAGAGAGAGAGAGAGAGAGAGAGAGAGAGAGAGAGAGAGAGAGAGAGAGAGAGAGAGAGAGAGAGAGAGAGAGAGAGAGAGAGAGAGAGAGAGAGAGAGAGAGAGAGAGAGAGACAGACAGACAGACAGACAGACAGACAGACAGACAGACAAACAGACAGACAACAGACGGACAGACAGACAGACAGAAAGACACAGACAGGCAGACAGTCAGACAATCACAGACAAACAGAAAGATAATTAAATGAAAAGCGAAATAAAACGAAAAGAACGGAAAAGAAAAGAGGAAGAAAAATAACGACAAAAATAAAAGGAAAGGAAAGAAAAAGGAAAGAAAGGAGGAAATGAAAAGAAAGGTTAAAAAAGGAAAATAAGTTAAGGGTTCGTGGGGAAGTAGGACAAGTAGAACAGAGGCAGGACAATGTAGGCCGAGGAGGAGCCTGCGGGACCCTGAGGCGCCACGCTGATAGAGATGAAGGGGACTAGGAAGGCTTAGGACCAGGGAAGGAGGGAGGGAGGAAGGGGGGAGAGAAGGAGGGAGGGGGGAGAAGGGAGGAAAACAGAAGGGGGGATGGAATGGAGAAAGAGTATGCGACAGGGAGGGTAAGAAGGAAGGAAAAATGGAAGAAGAGTAATGATGGAGGAAAGGAAGAAAGGAGGAGACGGAGATGGAGAGAAGAATGAGAGTAGAGGAAACTGGAGGGAGGGTATTGGAGAGGAGGAATGGAGGAATGGAATGGAGTAAAGAAATGCGACAGGGAGGGTAAGAGGGAAGGAAAAATGGAAGAAGAGGAATGATGGAGGAAAGGAGGAAGAGGAGAATGAGGGTAGAGAGGAAACGGGAGGGAGGGTATAGGAGAGAAGGAATAAAGGAAGGAGAATGAAGTAAGGGAATGCGAGAGGGGTAAGTGAGAGGGAAGAAAGGAAGGAGAAAAGGAATGATGAAGAGAAGAAAGGAAGAAAGGTAAGTAAAGGAATGCGACATAGAAGATAAAAGAAAAGGAAGAAGGAAAGATGGAGGGGAAGGAGGGAAGGAAAAGCGATACGCAAGAGGGAAAGGAGAGATGGAGGAGGAGAAGAATGAGGGTAGGGGGGGAAGAGGAAGAGGGGGAGGGGAGAGGAGAAAAGGAGGAAGGGACAGGGAGGGTAAGTGGAAAGAAAGAAAGGAGAAAGAAGAGAAATGATGAAGGAAAGGAAGGTAGGCAAAAACAAAAGGAGCGATGGAGGAGGAAGAAGAGGAGGAGGAGAGAAGAATAAGGATAATATGGAATGTGTAGCGTTGAAAGAAGAGAAGAACTAAAGCCAAATGGAGATAAAGAAGAGAAGAAAGAGAGGAGGAAGGAACGAAGGGAGAAAATGAGGTCAGGGAAGGAGGGGATTGCAATTATGGAGAGAAAAGAGGAATTGAGGAGGGAGGAAGAAAGGAAGGAAGGAGAGCAATGGACTGATAAGGGAGAGGGGCAAAAGGAAGGAAAGTGAAGGAAGAGAAAAAGAGAAAGGAGAATAAAGAAAATGGAGAGAGCGGAAGAAGACGAGAAGAAGGAAAAAGAAAGAGAAATAGAAGGTGGAGAAGAATGAGTTCGTAAAGGAGAAGGAAATGGAAATAAAAAAAGAAAGGAAAAACTGGAGAAAAGAGAGAAAGAAAGGAAGAATGAAGGAAGAAGATAAAGGAGAAGGACAGTAGGTGAGTGTGGGGAATAAGCTGACAATGAAGGAATAATGAAGGATAATGAAAAAAAGGAGGAGAAAGAAGAAAAAAGAAGACAGGAAAAAACATGAAAAGGAAATGAGGAAGAAGGAAGGAAGAATAAACAGGAAAGAGAAACGAAGTGTGGAAAGGAATAGATTGATAAAAGAGAAGAAAGAAGAGAGGGAAGTGAAGGAAGAGATAGGAACTTAAGAAGAAGAGGAATAAATAAAGAAAGAAGGGAGAAGAAGGACAGAAAGAAAGGAAAACATAGGGAGGAAAGGCG
>NC_066529.1:9317392-9322392 GCF_024679095.1 Eriocheir sinensis
GCGGAGCGCAACGAATCTGAAACAATTACACATTAGCGTAGATGATCCGATTACAAACAAATAGTTATACCGCGTGATAATTTGTAACACCCCTCCAGCAATTACAACCGCGCCGCGCATAATTAGTGGATATTCAAATAGTTTCCGCGCCGCTGTTGTCCCGGGCTGACGTGGCGGCCGATGACACTGTGGCGCATGGAGAAAGATAATAAAAATAGTACCATCGTCATCACCACCACTCACTAGCATCATCATTATCGTCGTTATTATCATCATTATTATTATCATTTTTTTTCCTCGTCCTCCTCTTTCTCTTCTTCTGTTTTTTTCTTCTTTTTCTTCTTCTTTTTCATCTTCCTCCTCCCACTCCTTCCTCCTTCTCCTCTTTCACCACAAGCACTACCAACATCACGTCATCATCATCATCTTTCTCTTCTTCTCCTCCTCCTTCTCCACCTCTCCTCCTTCTCTTTCTCTTCTGGGGGGGTTTTTTCTTCTTCTTTTTCATCTTCCTCCTCCCACTCCTTCCTCCTCCTCCTCTTTCACCACAACCACTACCAACATCACGTCATCATCATCATCTTTCTCTCCTCCTCCTCTTTCTCTTCTGTTTTTTTCTTCATTTTCTTCTTCTTTTTCATCTTCCTCCTCCCATTCCTTCCTCCTCCTCTTTCACCACAAACACTACCAACATCACCATCACCATCATCATCTTTCTCTTTTCCTCCTCCTCCTCCTCCTCCTCTATATCCTCTTTAACATCATTATCATTATCATCATCATCATCATCATCATCATTAGCGGCACCAGCAATAATTACCCCATTTCCTGTTTACCATTTTTCCTGTCACTTAAAAAAAAATCCTACACATAAATATTTAAGAGCACACACACACACACACACACACACACACACACACACACACACACACACACACACACACACACACACGCATGTACGTCCGTTTTCGTGTGCGTCCTTGAATCCCGACACGACACTTCCGGCCAGGCAAGTACCGGATGGCGCTTGTCGGCCACCAGAACACACACACACATACACACACAGTTCACTCGCCTTAACACACAGGAGACGACAGATGGACACTCTTCACTTGTATATCAGAAGACGTACCTGAAAAAGAGAAAAAAGAGAATGGATATTAGTAAAGGTGGACACAAGTAATTATTTATATACCATTAAACCATATCACTTGCACAAGTAAAAAAATAACGCAAAATTGGTATTCATAAAGATGTTAATAGGTCTATTTTTTTGTGTGTATGCTGTTTCGCTGCCGTATGCCTGTGAGAAAATGTTATGTGAATGATGTATATTTTATTTTCAGTAAAGTAAAAAAGGAGGCAGTTGAAAGGCAAAAAAAGATGCAAAAAAGCCCGCTATAGCGCTTGGTGATGCTGTATGAAAAACGTTTAAATCAATACTTTGTGAAAAAATGTGCAATGTGAAAAAAAAAAATATATATATATATCAATGCTATGAGGAAAAATGTTGAACTCAGTGCCGTGTGAACAAAATATTTATATCAATTACATGTTAAGTTGAAATTATTGCAATGTGCTTATGTATAGATTCCCCTTTTTAAGATATGTACTAGTATGTGTAAATTTGGACCACAGGTATACAAAGACTTTATTAATCCTCAACCTACCGAAGAAATAAAAGTAAACAAATATATATCGCTGGAAAATTATTATTATCACTATCAGTATGAGAGAGAGAGAGAGAGAGAGAGAGAGAGAGAGAGAGAGAGAGAGAGAGAGAGAGAGAGAGAGAGAGAGAGAGAGAGAGAGAGAGAGAGAGAGAGAGAGAGAGAGAGAATATATAAATACACCTCCCAACACCTGACGAAGACCAAACCACATGGCCTCAGAACACCTGCCGCACGCCGAACCGCCACCTGGGAGGACCAATTAATGTTCCCCTTGCAGCCCCGACTCTTTTTATTAATTGCATTCTTTATTTCCTCTCTGGCAATCACGTTTTCCCATTAATTTTAGTTTAATTCATTCCCGGGAGTCCAATCGGCGTGCTGCTTTTATCGTTAGGCTCTTTTTGATGTTAACTTTTTTTTTTTTTGCCTGTTATCGTAATTTCATTTTTTTTTATATATATTTACTCTTCATATTTTACAGCAGGTTAACGCAATTTTGCCATTTCCATATTTATCTTTTTTTTGGGGGGGGGTTCTGTTTACTCTTTTAACTTCATATTTTCAGACTGTTTTTATTTTTTATTTTTTTTTATATTCCATACGCACTCTCCACGGTTTCCAGTATATACCACCAATGTGTGTGTGTGTGTGTGTGTGTGTGTGTGTGTGTGTGAGAGAGAGAGAGAGAGAGAGAGAGAGAGAGAGAGAGAGAGAGAGAGAGAGAGAGAGAGAGAGAGAGAGAGAGAGAGAGAGAGAGAGAGAGAGAGAGAGAGAGAATGAAAATCCCGCGCTGAAATCAGGTCGTCGAACACAAATCCTCCCTATCACACACAGGCTTTGACTCGTGGCCCGTCACTGCGAGGCGCGAGACAGCCGGTCCATCGCTGTTCCCCTCCTTCGAAGAGTTCAAACTTCCCCGCGGAGTGTAAAGACAGCTCTGCAAGTACCCACAAGTTTGTTTTGGAACTCTCACTCCCCTCTTTTAGCGAACTGGACTTTAGTGGAATTTTTTTCTTGTATTGATTTTTTTGTAATTATTCTTGAGTTTCTTGTATTTAAGCGGTAGCTGTAAAAAATATTAAAAAGATATACAACTTTACAAAAAATACAAAAATTATCTCAGTAAATGTAAAGCAAAAAAGACGGAAAAAAGACAGAAAAAGAAGACAAAAATGCTATAATTTCTTGGCCACCTTGTCATAAAATCTGCAGTGGCTCTTGGAAATAAAACAAAAAAATAAAAAATAAAATATAGTAAAATAAAATAAAATAGAATAAACAAAACAAAATAAATAAAATAAAATGAATAAATTAAGCAAAGTAAACTAAACTAAAATAAAATAACACAGAATAAGCAAAAAAATAAATAAAGCAAATATATGAATGTTTGTTGTATGCGTGTATTTTCATTAATGTATTGCCGGGAATGAAGGAAGACAAGAAGAGAACTTTCATATTACTTGGTGTTCTCGGGCGGGACACTTTCCGGGCTGCCTCCTGCACGAGTATATGCAAAACAGCCCGCCACCCTCGCCCCGGGCATGCATGAGGAGCCTGTGCAGCGCCGGGCGTCATTAGTGAGAGTATGCCTGTGCGCGTCCCGGGCGGCGCGGGGAAAAGAAAATAAATAAAATAATAAATAAAGAAAATAAAAACAAAGTAAATAAGTGAAATAAAATAAATAAATAGGAATGAAATAAATAAATAAATAAATAAAGTAAAGCAAAAAATGAGAAGTAAAATATAGTAAAATAAAGTAAAATAGAATAAACAAAACAAAATAAAAGAAATAAAGTAAAGTGAATAAATTGAATAAAGTAAAGTAAAATAGTCAAATAAAATTAAATAGATCAAACAAAACAAAATAAAATTAAATGAATCAATTAAATAAAGCAAAGTAAAAAAAATAGATTAAACAAAACAAAATAAAATAAAATTAATAAATGAAATAAAGTAAACTAAAATAAAGTAAAATAAAATAAAATAAACAAAAAATAAAATGAAATAAAGCAAATATAATAAAACGAATAAAAAAAAATATGCTGACCTTCCAATCTACGAACACAGCACTTTCTCCCCCCCCCACCCCCACCCACCCCCGCCCTCGTCTCTCCCGTGCTTTTAAAATACATATTCCCATGCGATATATACCGACACCTCTTTTTTTCTTTCTTTTTTTACCCTCTTTTTTTTTTGCAGCAATATCCGTGTGAAACTATAAAATTTGAAAACTCCCAGAAATTAATCTCCATAATTTTCAAAAGCTGGGCATCCAAAGTGAAGGAGAAAATTCAAACCTTGTCCCCCCTCTCCCCCCAATCCCCTTCCCCCCTTTCCCCCCTTCCCCAACCCCCTGCTCTAAGCTCTCACAGACTTCCCCAGGCTTCATCTTCCCCTTCTTGCTCCTCTCCTCCCCTTCCCAGCACCTTTTTCCTCCCTTTCCAGTCCCCCTGCCTTCCCTTTCCTGTCATCCAATCTCTTCTTTCCTCCCTTCCAAAACCCCTTCCCCCCTTCCCGTTCCAACCTTCACTCCTCTAAGCCCCTATTTCCCTTCCTCTCTCCCTTCCACACGGTTCCTAATCTCTTCCATTCCAGTACCTCTTACCTCCCTTTCTAATCCCCTTTCTTTTCCTTTCCTGTCATCCAATCTCTTCTTTCCTCCCTTCCAAAACCCCTTCCCCCCTTCCTGTTCCAACCTTCACTCCTCTAAGCCCCTATTTCCCTTCCTCTCTCCCTTACACATGTACGGCGCCCCATCTCTTTCATTCCGGTCTCTCTTTCCTCCCCTTCCAACCTCCCTTCCTTCCCTTTCTTGTCACCATGTCACAAAAACGTTCCTGGTCACCCTGTCACAAAAACGTTCCTGGCCACCCTGTCACAAAAACGTTCCTGGTCACCATCACAAAAACGTTCCTGGTCACCATCACAAAAACGTTCCTGGTCACCCTGTCACAAAAACGTTCCTGGTCACCCTGTCACAAAAACGTTCCTGGTCACCCTGTCACAAAAACGTTCCTGGTCACCATCACAAAAACGTTCCTGGTCACCATCACAAAAACGTTCCTGGTCACCATCACAAAAACGTTCCTGGTCACCCTGTCACAAAAACGTTCCTGGTCACCCTGTCACAAAAACGTTCCTGGTCACCCTGTCACAAAAACGTTCCTGGTCACCCTGTCACAAAACGTTCCTGCCACTGCTTTCAACTCCTTCTGACTCGCATCACTTCTTGTCCTTGCTACCCTCTCGAGTTTATATATCAGTCCACAGGTTTTTTTTTTTTTTTAATATCGCAGTCCCTCCATGATGACTCTCCCTTCCTTCCCT
>NC_066529.1:9327392-9347392 GCF_024679095.1 Eriocheir sinensis
TGAGGGAAGACAGGAGAGAATAAAACAAGAGATAAGGAAAGGAAGAGGAGGGCGAAGGAGGAGGGAAAGTGAAGAGTGGAAGGAAAGACGGAGATTAAACGATGAAAAGGGAAGTGAGGAGAGATGAAAGGGATCAAAGAGAAGGGGAGACAGAAGGATGGAAAGAAGAGACAGAGGAGGAGGGGAAGGTATGGAGAGGGGAGAAGAGGTGAAATGACGACGAAGGGGAGGAAGGAGGAGGAAAGAAGGAAGGAAGGGAGGGTAAGATGAGGAAAGGAGAGACAGACTGGACGAGGAAATGAAAAAGGAAAAGGGAGAAAAGAGATAGGGAGAGGAGAGGAGGAGTGGAGGGGAGGAGAAAAGGAGAGGAAAAGGCTGGAGGGAGAGAAGAGAGATGAGATGGAAGAGGGAAGGAAAAAGAAGAAAGTAGAAGAGGGGGAGAAGACGGAATAGAAGAAATAAGAGGAATAGAAAAGAAATGAAAGGAAGAGGAGAGGGAGGAAGAAAGGAGAGGAGAGGAAAGGGGAAGAAGAGGATATGAGAGGAAGAGAGGAAAAGATGAACTGGAGGAGAAGACGTAATGGAGGATGGAAAAGGAAAGGAAAAGGAATGGAGGGGAAAGAAGAGAGAGGAAGAGAAAAAAAGAACAGGAGAAGAGAAAAGAGGATGAGAGATGAACTGAAGGAGAAGACGGAATGGAAGAAGGAAAAGGAAAGGAAAAGGAATGAAGGGGAAAGAAGAATGAGGAAGAGAAGACAGGACAGGAGAAGAGAAGAGAGGATGAGAGATGAACTGAAGAAGACGGAATGGAAGATGGAAAAGGAAAAGGAAAAGGAATAGAAGGGAAAGAAGAATGAGGAAGAGAAGAAAGGAGAGGAGAGGGGAGAAGAGAGAGAGAGAGAGAGTGGGGGGGGGGGAAGACCAGGATGAATAGCGACACCTCCGGCAGATCTTGCAACCCGAGCACCGTGCAAGGCGTCGCGCGTAATTGGGTGAAGCTTCTCATTAACTGTAATAATATTTTGATGCTAATATAACACGCCCTCTTATGCACCCCCCCTCACCCCCCTCACCCCCCCGTCCCTACCTGCCACTTTCCTCCCTACGCCCTCTTCCCTACTTAGCTTCCTCCTCCTCTCCCTCCCTCCTTCCATCCTCCTCTCACCAACACCCTGTCCTCCTCCTCCTCCTCCTCCTCTTGTACCTCCTAATTTCATTCCTCTCTCCTCGTCCTACTCATTCTCCTTACATTATAATTTGAAGACCAATAATATTCATCTTCCCTCTTCTCGCCACCCTCCATCTCCTCCTCCTCCTCCTCCTCCTCCTCCTCCTTCTGAACCTCCCATATCTCCTTCTTCCGCTTCATTCTTCCCTCCCCATCCTCCATTCTGTACTGTTCCTCCCACCCATTCTCCCTCCACCCAAAGAACAAGAACTTCTCATCTCCCCTCCCCACCCATCACCCTTATCCACACCCTACCCTAATCCACTCTTCTCCCCCATTCTCCCTCCGCCTCTCCCTCTCCATTCACCTCCCCACCCCTCCCTAAGCCTCTACTCCCCTTCCCCACCCCCTCCCCAAACCTCTATCCCCCCCTCCCTGTCCAATACCCCATCCTAACCCACTCTTATTACCCATACTCAAAATCGCCTCCCCCACCCATTCATCCCCCTACCCACCCCTCCCCAAGCATCAACCCTCCCTCCCCGCCATCCCCCGCTCATCCACCCCGACCAGGAAGCAATTGCGGTCGGAAATCCTCATCGGTAAGCGGGTCGTTCACTCTTAAGGCTCCGGGGTAGGGGGAGGGGGACCTTCATCCCTCCACGACCTTTCTTTCGGGGGGGTTAAAGAGAGGGAAGGAGGTAAAGAGGGTAGTCTAGGGTAAGCCAAAGTGATAAGAAGCAAGCCCGCGACACACTTCTCCTTTTAAATAAGAACACAGAAGATAGGGAAAGATTATAAAGGCCAATGGAAGGAGAAAATATAGACGAAGGGAGGCTGTGAAAGGGATGAAAGAGCCTGGGTGTACATTAACTCTCGCATTAGAATTCAGGACAACACTGAAAAAGGAAGAGAAGCAATATCTTGTGCAGGGGGATAAAGCACATTTGGAAGCATGTAGTTAGCCCACTCCACTCCTCCCCTTGTACCTCCCCCTTCCCATCTCCCCACTCCTACTCCTTATTACCTCCCCCTTCCTTCTCCCACTCCTACCTTTTGTATATCCCCCTCCCATCTCCTTACTCCTCCTACCCCATATACCTCCCCCCCAAACTTCCCCACTCCCCACTCTTCCTCCCCCAGACCGTATTGACCCCACCACAACCCCTTCCCCTACCTCCTCAGTCTGCCCTCTTCCCCATCCTCATCCCCCCCCAGAGACCTCTTATTGAACCCTTCCCTTACCCCTACCTTTACCCCATGTATCTCCCCAGCTTCCTCCTCCTCCTCCTCCTCCTCCTTATCCTCCTCCTCCTCCTCCACTAATTAGAGACAATTAATTAAGCGTGACGGGCGTTGTGACGGCAGCCAGGAGCCCTCACAGCGAAGGCACGTCACAGGGGGAGGGAGCAGGAGGGGGGGTTGGGGGGGGGGTGGGGGGGGGGGTTTAATAGTAACAGCGGAAGTCGTAGTAAAGCTTGTTGAAATGGGGGGGGGAGGGGGGGGGTAGTAGAAGTAGTAGTAGTAGTAGAAGTAGTAGTAGTAGTAGTAGTAGTAGTAGTAGTAGTAGTAATAGTAGAAGTGGTGGTGGTGGTTGGGGTGGTGGTGGTGTTGGGAAGTGAAATACATCAACAGAGAGAGAGAGAGAGAGAGAGTGAGTATCTATCTATCTATCTATCTCTCTCTCTCTCTCTCAGGGGCCACACACACAGAAAAAAAGGTCAAATTAAGCTGAGGCAAACTTGAGGGCCGCAAGCCAAGTTTTGCATTCAGCTCCAATTTATCGCCGCCGCCCGCACACGAGGCTCGTAATCTGCTTCAACTTTATGGGCCCGCGCGCCTAAGTGATAATTAAAAGGGATAAAAACCAAATCCAGGGCACGGGTTTATGAGGTGTAAATGCCCGGTACTTCTTTTTTTGTTTTGTTTATTTGTATGTGTGTGTGTGTGTGAGGGGAAGGGGGAGGTTGTAAAGGGGTTGGGGAGGGGAGAGAGGGGAGGGTCTTGAGTGTGTGCGTGTGTGTGTTCGTTTGAAGATATCCACGAATTGTTTTGATATATTATGATGCATGACCTTTAATTAATTAGCTATGTTGTCTGTCCGTCTACTCTCTTTCTCTCTCTCTCTCTCTCTCTCTCTCTCTCTCTCTCTCTCTCTCTCTCTCTCTCTCTCTCTCTCTCTCTCTCTCTCTCTCTCTCTTTCTCTTTTATCGCTCCCCTTATTCCCCACTCTTTCTTCCCCTAAATCCGCGGCAATCCTTCCCCTTTCCTCCCAATCCCTTCCTCTCTTCCTAACCCATTCCATCCCTCCCTCCCTACCTCCCTCCTTCCCTCGCCCGCTCAATTCCTGCACCCTTTCCTTTTGTTCTTTCCTCTTCTTCTTCTTCTTCTTCTTCTTCTTCTTCTTCTTCCTCCTCCTCCTGCGCCTCTTTACCTCGTCTTTCTTCGTGTTTTCCTTTTTCTCTTTCATGTTCTTATTCTTTTTCACTTTCTTATCCTCCTCCTTCTCCTCCTCCTCCTCCTCCTCCGTGTATAAATAACAAAATATACTCCCACTCTAAAAGCCTGTTAGTGGCAAGGAAGAGAAGAAGAAGAAGAAGAAGAAGAAGAAGAAGAAAAAAAAGGAGAAGAAGAAGAAGAAGAAGAAAAAAAAAATAAGAAGAAGAAGAAGAAGAATGTGTGTGTGTGTGTGTGTGTGTGTGTGTGTGTGTGTGTGTGTGTGTGTGTGTGTGTGTGTGTGTGTGTGTGTGTGTGTGTGTGTGCAAGCAACTGAGTTTTGTTACGGTGCTCTCTCTCTCTCTCTCTCTCTCTCTCTCTCTCATCTACTCCCCTCACACGGGCTTGGTCACTTCTGCCATCGTTTCCCCTCTCCCATTCCCCTTCTTTCATCCCCTCAGTCACCCATCACTCACTCTTCTCCTCTCCTTTCTCTCTCCCTCTTTCCTCCCTTCTGCCCTTTCACTCCGTTCATCCTCTCCCTCTACCTCCATACCGCTTCCCACCCCATACCTTTTCCTCCCCTTTTCTTTCCTCTCTGCTCCTAACACCTCTTTATCCCCTTACTCTTCCTCTTCTTCCCGTTCTTCCCCATTTACAAGCATCCCTTTATTCCCTTTTACTGCGGCTGTAGAAACAAATAATAAAAGGGAGAGAGAGAGAGAGAGAGAGAGAGAGAGAGAGAGAGAGAGAGAGAGAGAGAGAGCAAATGTATATACGTTAACCTAAATTGTCTGGTCATAAATTTACGAATAAACGAAAGAATAAAAATAGAGAACTAAAAGAGCGAGAGAGAGAGAGAGAGAGAGAGAGAGAGAGAGAGAGAGAGAGAGAGTAAAGATAAAAATAAAATAAGAGGAATAATTTTGTCTCCCTCTCGAACGTACACCAATAAAATAAATAAGTAAATAAATAAAAATAAATAAAAATTAATAAATAAAAATACTGTGGAGGGGAATTTACACAAGCGAGACCAACCTAACCCAACCCAACCCAGCCAAGCATAAAACGAGACCCAGTAAAGCCCAAAGTAAGCCCAACAAAGCCCAACCCGACCCAGTACATCTCTAGTAAGATAAGTATACATAGCCCAAACAGCCCAATCAAGCCAGCCTCATCCACTCCAACCTCATCAAGCCTAACCCCAAAAAGCCTAACCTCACCAAGCCTAACCTCATCAAGCCCAACCTCACCCAGCCCAACCTCACCCATCCCAACCTCACCGAGCCCAACCTCACCAAGCCCAACCTCACCCAGCCCAACCTCACCCAGCCCAACCTCAACCAGCCCAACCTCACCCATCCCAACCTCACCCATCCCAACCTCATCCAGCCCAACCTCACCCAGCCCAACCTCACCAAGCCCAACCTCACCAAGCCCAACCTCACCAAGCCCAGCCCAATGCGGTTACTCACCCACTTTCCCTTATACCGCCTCCTTCTCACCCTAACCACACTGTCATCAACTCATCCACAACCAGTTACCCATCCGCTTTCCCACCCTAGCCACAGTCATCCACTCATCCACAACCAGTCACTCATCCAGTTTCCCTTACGACCGTCCCCTTCGCACTCTTACCCACTCAATCACTCATCCATCAGTTACTCATCCACTCATCCACCATACTAAACCTCCCACTCCATCCGCCCTCCCGCTTGCCCTCACCCCACCCCCCCACCCCCCCCGTACCCTGCACCTTCGCACGGGCGGGTGGGCAGGTGGGTGGGTGAGTGGTGGTGCCGCTCAGTGCAGGTGTTCAATACCGACTAAGCTTCGCCCTCTCGCCCCCGCCAGCCGCCCCCCTCCCCCCCCCCACCTTCACTCAGCCACCCCAGCCCGTCAGCCACCCACCCACCCACCAAACCATCCAGCCATCCACTCACCCATCCAGCCAGCCACCCAGCCAGTCAGTCAGCCAGTCAGCCACCTACCCACCCAGTCAACCAGTCAGCCATCCAGCCAGTCAGCCAGTCTACCATCCCGCCTCAAGCCTGTTTCCAAGACTCGATTTTCTCGTTCCAATAATCGGCAAGTCAAGCCCGCGAGTAAATTTCCGCCGACTAAACACACACACACACACACACACACACACACACACACACACACACACACACACACACACACACACACAGGATACGTATACAAACAGTTTCAACCCTTGCACCCTCCTCCTCCTCCTCCTCCTCCTTCCAAGTTTTCTCTCTCCCCGTCACTCTCTTTCTCCCTTTCTTTCTTTCCTTTACCGTCATCCTGTCGTGCTTACTCCTTCCCTCCTACATTCATCGTTCTTATCCTCCGTTCTGTGTTTCGTTCTATCTATCTCTTCCTCCTCCTCCTCCTCCTTTCATGCTTTCTCTCTCCCTGTCACTCTTTCTCCCTTTCTTTCTTTCCTTTAACGTCATTCTATCGTGCTTCCTCTCTTCCTCCTACATTCATCGTTCTTATCCTCCGTTCTGTGTTTCGTTCTATCTATCTCTTCCTCCTCCTCCTCCTCCTTCCAAGCTTTCTCTCTCCCTGTCACTCTTTCTCCCTTTCTTTCTTTCCTTTATCATCACCCTTTTCGTGCTTCCTCTCTTCCTCCTACATTCATCGTTCTTCTCCTCCGTTCTGTGTTTCGTTCTATTTATCTCTTTCCTCCTCCTTCCATCGTCATATTCTCTTTCTCTCCGTTTCTTTCCTCCACCCTCCCTTCCTTCTCCTCCCTCCAGCACACTCGCCTATGAAGGACTTATCACCTCCCTTGCCTCACCCACGCCTCCTCCGCTATTCCTTTCCCCTCCCTTTTTTCCCTCGCTCCCTTTGCCGCTATTGTAGTCTCCCCTCAGCCTAGTCTCCCCTCAGCCCCGGCATGTCTTTTTTTTTACCCTCCCTTTATCTTCTCAATCTCCCTCCCTCCCTCCCTGCCTGGTCGTAACTATATACGTTTTTTTTTTTCTCCCTCTTTGAGCTCACTACATGTCTCTCCCTTGTTTTAATCTCCTTGTCTCCTTTGTTTCTTCTTCCTCTTCCTCCTCCTCCTCCTCCCTCCATTTCCCTCTCCCTCCCTCTCTCTCTCTCTCTCTCTCTCTCTCTCTCTCTCTCTCTCTCTCTCTCTCTCTCTCTCTCTCTCACTCGACGAAGTATTATATATCCTCTGTCTGTCTGTGTGTGTGTGTGTGTGTGTGTGTGTGTGTTTCAGTTTCTCCCTGTGTCTTCCTTTTTCCTTTATTTCATTTCTAGTTTGTTCCTCCCTTATAATTTCCTTCTCCCTGTCATTATTTCTTCCTTTATTTCATTTCTAGTTTATTTCTCCCTCATAATTTCCTTCTCCCTGTCTGTTTCTTTCCATTTCCAGTTTCCTTGTCCTCCCTGCCCACCCTTCTCTCCCTCCACCCTAGCACCTGTCTCACCCTGGCAGTTCAACCTCTCCCCTCCTCCCTCCATCACTTCACCCTTCTCTACCTCTGCTTTGTATTAATCTCTCCACCTGCCTCCTTGCCCCTCACGTCCATCTCTCATCTCTCCCCTCCACGTCTCTCCCTCGTTTGAATCTCTCCCCTCACCTGCTCCCTTCGTCTCCCTCCTCCCCTGTCAGCCTCTCCTACTTTGATCTCCTCTTCCTTTACAGCTCATGTCTTATCTTGTTTCTTATTATTATATTTTATTTATTTATCTTTTGGCATCACAGTAGTTATGCTTTTCTCTCACTTTCGTTTAATATCTTCCTTTTTATTCCCTTTTCCATCGCAGGTTAATATTTTTATGTCTCTTTTTTTTCTCCCTCCCTCCCTTTATCTTCCCTTTTTACGTCTTCCTCCCTTTCTGTCTGTTTTCTCTCCGTTTAGCATCTTCATTTTTATCCTTCTTCCATTACATTAAAACACGTCTCTTGTCTTTCTCCCTCCCTTCCTTTATCTTCCCTCTTCCTCTTTCTCCCTTTCTATGTCTGTTTTCTCTTCGCTTAGCATCTTCATTTTTGTCCTTCTTCCATTACATTAAAATTAACTTGTATATATATTTTTTTCTCTCTCCATTTACCTTCCATTTTTACTTCTTTCTCCCCTTCTATGTCTATTTTTCTCCCTTCGTTTAACATCTTCCTCTTCATCCCTCTTCAATTACTTCAAAATAGACTTGTACATATATCTTTCTTTCTCCCTTTATCGTCCCTCTTCGTCTTCCTCCCTCTCTATGTCTGTTTATCTACCTTCGTTTACCGTCTTCTTTTTTTATCTTTCTTCCATTACATTAAAAATAAACTTGTATATCTCTTTCTTTCTCCCTTTATCATCCCTCTTACATTGTCCTCCCTTCATATGTACTGTACGCCCAATCATCTCCCTTATGTTTGTTTTTCCTTTTAAGATCTCCCTTCGCCCTTTATATCTTTTTTTCTCACTTATTTTTCCGTCTTACTTCCTCCTCCCTTCATATGTACGTTTCATCATCACTCTTATCCTCCCTCCTTTCATTATCTCCCTTCGTCCCTTTTATGCATCTCCCTTCTTCCCTTATTCATTAAAAGCTCTATCTTCCACCGATTAGCATTTTCCTTCCTTCTTTCATTCATTCATTCATTCTTACATTGTCCTCCCTTCATATGTACTGTACGCCCAATCATCTCCCTTATGTTTGTTTTTCCTTTTAAGATCGCCCTTCGCCCTTTATATCTTTTTTTCTCCCTTATTTTTCCGTCTTGTCTTCCTCCCTTTATATGTACGTTTCATCATCACCCTTATCATCTCTCCTTTCATTATCTCCCTTCGTCCTTTCTTCATTCCCTTTTATGCATCTCCCTTCTTCCCTTATTCATTGAAAGCTCTATCTTCCACCGATTAGCATTTTCCTTCCTTCTTTTATTTATTCATTCATTCATTCATTCATTTATTCATCGTTTCTTTCCTTTTTTCTTGCTTTTTCTTTCTCAAATTTTCCCTTCCTTCTTCCTTCCATCCTTCCTTCCTTCTCTCTCTCTTCCCCTACTTTTCCCTTTCTCCTCACACATCCTCTTCCTTCCTCTCCCTGTTTCCTCTTTCCCTTCATACCTCTTTCTTCCTCTCTTCCACTTTCCTCCCTTTCCCCTCACACGCCCTCACTTCTACATTTCATTCATCTCTGCATTCACCAGCTCCTTCTCATTTTTCTTCCTTCCATTCCTTCATCCTTCCTTCCTTCTTTTCTTCTCTCATTCCATACACATCATTCATCTCCGCATTCACCAGCTCCTTCTCTTATACTTTTCTTCCTCCCTTTCATATCTCTTTCTTGTGACCCGTAAAATCTGCAATCTTCCTTTTACTCCCTCCCTTCCTTCCTCCTCCCTTCTTCCATCCCATCACGGCCCCTTCATGTATCTGTCTTTCTCCTTTATTCTAGTCTCCGCCTCTGCCCTTGCCTCCGCTGCACTGATTCACCTGCCAGCCTGACCTCTTGTATACCTGGCCCGCCCACCTGACTGACTGCCTGCCACCTGCCAATTACCTGAGGAAGACTGGGGCCTCAAAGTTGTGGTGACCTACTGCTGATGCGTGTGTGTGTGTGTGTGTGTGTGTGTGTGTGTGTGTGTGTGTGTGTGTGTGTGTGTGTGTGTGTGTGTGCTTGCGTGCGATGATGTGGGTGGATGGAAAAGAAGTGTGAGGGGAAAGGGAGGAGGGATGGGAGAGGAGGAGAGGAAGTGTGGGAGGAAGGGGAAGGAAGGAAGGAAGGAGGGGAAAGTGAGGAAAGTGGAGGAGTGGAGGAGGAGAAAGAAAAAAAAGGGGAAAGAGAAGAAAGTGGAGGAGAGGAAGATAGAGGTGAAGTGAGGGGAGAGGGAGGAAAGAGATAAAGAATGGCGATGTGAGGGGGAAAGGAGGAAAAATAGTAGAGGAAAAAAGAGGATAGATGAGGAGAAAGGGAGAAATAGGAGAAGAGAAAATGAGAGAAAGGAAGTGAGAGGAAAGAAGGAAGGGAAAGGGAGGAAGAAAGGAGGAAGAGAAAGGAGGAAGAGGAAGGGGAGGAAGGAAGGAAGAAAAAAGGAAGCTGTAAAGGGAGGGTGGAGGAGGAGGCAATTAGGTGAGGTGATGGAGGAAATGTGGAGGAATTAATTGGTGCAACTCGAGAGGAGAATGAATAGCGGGAGGAGGAGGAGGAGGAGGAGGAGGAGGAGGAGGAGGTGGCGGGGGCGGAGGCGGAGGAAAATGAGAACGAAACATTTTACTATCGCACTCAATACCACACACACACACACACACACACACACACACACACACACACACACACACACACACACTCCCCTCCCACGCACCACCCACACACACAGACATTCTTCCCCTTACATAAATGAAATCGTTAGGGAAAGTTCGCACCAGAAACTTGATAAAGAAAGAAAAAATAAGAAATAAAAAAGAAAAAAGACAAAGACAGAACGAAAGATGACAAATGAAAAAAAAAAACGCGGTAAGTCGGATTTGCGCGGGACGGTCACACAAATAGATCCTTCTAAATATAACTTCCTGAGCCGGATTAGCAGCGCGCAAAAAAGATGAATTAACTCTCGCAAGGCAGAAGGCGTCGGAGAAGAGAATTATGGCATGTATGATCGGATTGAAACGGAGATCCACCCGCCACTGATTTCACGAGCAAATAAAAAAGAAAAACATCGCTAAAACAAAACACCTAATACAAAAACAAAAAAAAAAGAAAATGGAGCTAAAGAAAAACAGAATAAAACAAGCTAAAAAACATGTAAGATAACGAAGCACTTAATACAAAAAGAATTAATAAAAAATAAAAACAGAATCAAACAAACAAAAAGAAAAGAAAACGAGAAAGTCATAACAGACGAAATAAATAAACAACGATAAAAAAAACATATATACGAAAAAAATAACACGAAAAACAAAACAAATATAAAACAAGGCAAGAAACACACACACACACACACACACACACACACACACACACACACGCACGAGGAGGCAAGTTTTAGACACCTACCCAACTATTAAAAAAGGAAAAAGAAAAAAATACAGAAAATTAAGGGCAACACGTCAGGCCAAACACAAAACACTAAACTCCAAAATAGAAAAAGAAAAAGAAAAACAATAAAAAGCCAAAAAAAAAAAAAGAAATTCATAACGGACAAAATAAATAAACAACGATTAAAAAAAAACGAAAAAAATAACACGGAAAACAAAACAAATATAAAACAAGGCAAGAAACACACACACACACACACACACACACACACACACACACACACACACACACACACACACACACACACACACACACACACACACACACACACGAGGAGGCAAGTTTTAGACACGTACCCAACTATTAAAGAAGAAAAAAGAAGAAACACAGAAAATTAAGGGCAAAACATCAGGCCAAACACAAAACAAAACATCAAACACAAAAACAGGAAAGAAAAAAATTACGTTTAAGAAAAAATAACAAAACAAGCTAAAAAAAATACACGAAGATCACAACAGACGAAGTAAATCAATAACAAAAAAAACGAAGAAAATACCGCAAAAAAAAAATTTAAAACAAGGTAAACACACACACACACACACACACACACACACACACACACACACACACACACACACACACACACGAGGCGGCAAGTTTTAGATAGCTACCCAACTAAAAAAAAAAAGAAAAAAAAAGAAGAAGAAGAAGCAGAAAATTAAGGGCAAGACGTCGGGGCCCCAAACTCCCCCGAGGTAAAAAGTTCGCCTCGGAAGACTCACGGTAAACAAACGGAATCTGAGCGGCGCGGATTTACAAGCGGAAAGATTTACGGCCGCGGGCAAGATTTAGGTTTCAGCATTAACGATGAGGTACAGCGAGAGTTTATCTTGGAGGGAGGGAGGGATGGAGGAAGGGATTGATGGATGGATGAAAGGAGGGATGGGGTGGTAAGAAGAGAGGGAGAGAGTGAGGAATAGATTGATGGATTGTTGAATACAGGGAGATGAAGGGAGGGAGGAAGGCAAGGAGTAAAGGAGGGAAGGATAAATGTATTGATGGATTGATGAATGTATGGAGGGAGGGAAGGAGCGAGGACGAGAGGGAGGGAGGGAGGAAGGAAGGGAAGGAGAGAGGGAGGGAAGGGATGAATGGATTGATGGATGGACTAAGGAAGGAAGGAAGGAAGAAAGGAAGGAAGGAAGGAAGGAAGGAAGGAAGGAAGGAGTGAAGGAAGGAAGGGATGATTAGATGAAAGAAGAGAAGGAAGGAAGGAAGGGAGGAGGGAGGAATGGATTGATGGATGGAAGAAGGGGGGGTAGGGTTGGAGGGAGGGAGAGATGAAAGAATAAACGAGTAAACATAATAATGAAAAAAATAATAAATACGAAAAGAAATAAACGAAAGAAGAAAGAGTGAACCAACGAAGGAAGGAAGGAAGAAAGGAAAGAAAGAAAGAAGGAATAAGCAGAAGCAAAACACAACACAATCAGCAAGAAAACAAAAACAAATGAAAAAAAAAACAGACCAGCGGGGATAGACCAAAACAAAACAAAGAAAAAAAAATATATATATATACATGAATCAGACTCACACGGCGCCGGAAAAAAATAAATAAATAATAATAATAATAATAATAATAATAATAATAATAATAATAATAATAATAATAATAATAATAATAATAATAATAATAATAATAATAAAAAGAAACACCAAACTGACGCCCAAATATTCCCCGCCAAGCCCAAATATTCCCAACCAAGCCCAAATATTCCCCGCCAAGACCAAATATTCCCCGCCAAGCCCAAATATTCCCAACCAAGCCCAAATATTCCCCGCCAAACCCAAATATTCAGGTGGGAGGAAATAACTCAGACAGGAGGCAGAAAATTCACCTGTTCCCTGGAGGAGGAGGAGGAGGAGGAGGAGGAGGAGGAGGCTAAGTCAGTACAAGCTCATATTCTGATTTACGAAGAAGGGGTAACTCCACACCTTAAAGAGGAGGAGGAGGAGGAGGAGGAGGAGGAGGAGGAGGAGAAGGAGAGGTCCTTGAGGTTTGTTTGTGACAAGCTACACTAACTATCTAATCAAAAAAACCCCACCCACCCCCCCCCCTCTCAGCCAAAGCTGGCAGAAGGAAAGAAAAAGAACCATGCAAAAACTGCATGGAATTTATGTAGGGAAAGAGGAAGAACTACTAAAAGCGACAAGGACACCAGTATTCGAAAGAACTTAACGTTATTACTTCGTTGACCCGTTCCAACTTTTTCTATCTTTTTTCTGTAGGAGACCAAAGAAACTGTACAGTATACTTAGACGGGTCGAACCAACGAATTAACGGGCTTTAAATCGCTTGATATAGTGATTCCAACATTAACATAAATTAAGAAGAGCCTTGAGGTACATTTTTGAACACATCGAGCCAGTTAGATGTATTAACACCGAAACTACTTTACAAACTCCGCAAGAGAGCCAGTCCGCCAACCAATTGTGAATGTTACCCGATGTTGCCGTGCGCCAGTAGTTTGCTGAGCAATCCGTTTGGGGGGGCTTAATTCATGCCTTTTGAAAATCAGATATATGATATCTACTGATCTGCTTTCATCGAACACCTCAAAATAATGAAAAAAAATCAAGTAAGTTAGTATTAACTCTACAACAAATAGATGTCAGCTAATTGGTCGATAGTTTCCAGGATGAGACTTTGTCCCCTTTTTGAAAAAGTGTGACATTGCAAGTTTCCAAATCCGACGGAACTTCCAGCTGTTAAAGATTTATTGTATATGATGGATTTCTTTAAGACCTAGTCTGGACCAGGAGGACCAGGAGCTTTGCACTTTTTAATTTTTTGCAAATGTTACTCTTGTCGATGTCACTTTCACTTTCAACACTTTCATCTCCTCTAACCTCCGGCACCGGAGGTTGGTAACAATCTTCGTCGGTACGGATCGGAAAAAAGAAATTTTTTATGTTAACCCATTCATTTTTTCATCGTTCGTGTGGTTACCATTTTCATTGTACCAAGTCCCGATACCAAGTGAGGTGACTTATTATTTTACATAGCTGAAAAATTCTTTAGGATTAGATTTACTTGTTTCAGATTTTCTGTTTTTATTTTCTTCTTTTTCTCTCTATGGCGAATAATTCTGTCTCTAGTTTGTCAGCTTCGCTCGCTCTGGATATAGTAACCTTCTATACGCGTTTTTTAAGACTTTCTAAGTAAAATTTTGTGTGGTCAGGGCCCTGTATGACGTTCAAACAGTTTCACCCATCTTTCACGGATACTGGATGGAGAGAGTTGTGGATATAAAGATACCTCCCGAAACAGGCTGCTCGCATTTCTTTCTCACGTCAGTTCCCGTTCCTTATCTGTCTTTACGTCATTTGTCCCCGGTGAATGAGAGGGTGTTTTTTTTCGGTCGGCATTTCTCGTGACATCATCGCACGCTGCGGTGATGTCGTCCAGTCTGGCACCTGGATAGCAGTAACGTTTTCTGCGGCCGTTTGATGAACGACCACAGAACAGAAGGAGGAGGAGGAGGAATCAACGTGGCTTAATCATGAAGGTGCAAAATGAGAGAGAGAGAATGGAAGAAATAAATGTAGTGTGTAAGGCAAGGAAGAGGAGAAGAGGAAGAAGGAAGAAGGGAAGGAAAGAGGAAGGGAGAAGGCGGAGGATACATTACCGCACCTTGCCACACCACACCACAACCATCAACATCATCACTACCACATCACATTATCCTACCACACCACACACCACATCACACTATACACCCGCACACCACACCACACCTTATCACACAACTTATACACCTCATCACACCACCACCACCATACCACATCTTATCATACCACACCAAATACTACATCACATCACCACCACTTGGGCTTGGCGGGAAATATTTGGGCTTGGCGGGGAATATTTGGGCTTGGCAGGGAATATTTGGGCGTCAGTTAGGTGTTTCTTTTATTATTATTATTATTATTATTATTATTATTATTATTATTATTATTATTATTATTATTATTATTATTATTTTCTTTTTTTTCGGCGTCGTGTGAGTCTGATTCATGTATATATTTTGTCTGTTTTTGCATTGTTTTGTTTTGGTCTATCCCCGCTGGTCTGTTTTTTTTCATTTGTTTTTTGTTTTCTTGCTGGTTGTGTTGTGTTTTGCTTCTGCTTATTCCTTCTTTCTTTCACACATCACCACAACACACCACACATAGCACACCACACCACACGAAAGAACGAACCTAAACAAGCAACACCACACCTGATCTCACCACCACCACCACCACCACCACCATGAACCCTCTCCACGTCCGTCCCCTCACCACGCCCCTTCAATTCCTTCCACGACCTCACACAAGAGAATGTTTTGCTGCCGGGTTGTTTCTTTTCCCAGGAAGTCTTAAGGCGAAAACTGAAGGGAAGGGAGAGAGAGGGAGGGGGAAGGGAGAGAGGGAGAGAGGGAGGGAGGGAAGGAGGAAGGGTACTCTCCCATGCCACCCCCTTCCCTGACCTACCCCCTTCCCTTATAATATATCCCCTTCCCTTACCTCCCCACGCCCCCCAACATCCTCCTTACCCCCTCCCCACTTTCCCCCCTCTCCCCCCCTTTTATCCTTTGCGTACCCAATATCTCCCTCATCATCATTCTCTTCTCTCCCTTTCACCCAGCTTCCGCACCCTTAATCTCCCTTCCTTTTGGCGCTAACTCAAATTTCAACCCTTCGAACCCTCCCTTTTACCTTACATATCATCACCCTTACCTTCCCTCCCTTCCACCCTGCTTCCTCACCCTTCCCTTTGACACTACCTAAATCCTTTCTCATTCCTGCCTTACCTATCTAACCTCCCTTTACAAGTTTACCTTAACCTTTCCTTACCTTTATTCAACACCCTTACCTTTTCTCCCTTCCACCCAGCTTCCCCACCCTTAATCTCCCTTAAGTTATACCCTACCTCAACCTTCTTCACTCCTCCCTTGCCTTACTTACCCTCGATACCTCCCTTCTCCTTACCCTCATTAATCACCCTTGCCTTTTTCCCTTCCACCCTTCTTCCTCACCCTTACTCTCCCTTCCCTTTGGCAATACCTCAACTTTCCTCACTTCTGCCGTCATTTACTTTTGAATCCTCCCTCCCTTTACCTTACATTTTCTTCCCCTCTCTTTTACCCTTTCCCCTTGCGCCCCCTCCCCCCTTTAAGACGGGCCCCTTTTTTTCCACTCTTTCCCATTATCTACCCTTCCTGCTCAAAGCCATTACCTACTCACTCTCCCTTTATCCATTCTCTCTCTCTCTCTCTCTCTCTCTCTCTCTCTCTCTCTCTCTCTCTCTCTCTCTCTCTCTCTCTCTCTCTCTCTCTCTCTCTCTCTCTCTCTCTCTCTCTGCAGCGGTTTCCTTACCCTTATATAACGAAGCCCATTTACACAAGTTTACCCTCAGTTTGCCTTCTTTTCCACCGTCATTAACTTAAGGATTCATAAGTTTATCATTAGTTTGCCATTAACGATCCACAAGTTTGGCATTAGTTTCCTTCGTCAATTTCCCCCCCCCCCCCCTCGAGGCTACGGAGATGAGCCGAGGCCACGCGCAGCTAAAGTGTATGCTTCCTTGATGAAAAAATAATAATAATAATAGCAACGGCGATGATAAAGGAGAAGAAAAAGGAAAAGAAGAAGAAGAAAAAGAAGAAAAAGAAGAAGAAGAAGAAGAAGAAGAAGAAGAAGAAGAAGAAGAAGAAGAAGAAGAAGAAGAAGAAGAAGAAGAAGAAGAAGAAGAAGAAGAAGAAGAAGAAGAAGAAGAAGAAGAAGAAGAAGAAGAAGAAGAAGAAGACATGGTTCAGAAAAACGAAGAGCAGAATGGGATGAAGTGAGGCAGAGATCAGAGGAGGATGAGGAGGAGGAGGAGGAGGAGGACAATGATAAAGGAAAGTGGAAAGAGTGCTTCTGTAATTATCCTATTTTCGAAACAACAGAAAATAAATTACACACACACACACACACACACACACACACACACACACACACATACACACACGAAGCACCCCTACCTCCTCTCTTCTTTCTTTCCCCTCACTTTCTCTTTTCTTTCTACCTTCTCTTTTTTTACTCTGTTCTTTCTTTTTTTCCTAATTATCTGTTGTCTCCTTTCTATTCATTGTTATTCTCCTGTTTATTTTCTCCCACCTTGCGATTTATTTATTTTTATACTTTTTTTATTTATCCCTTTCTTCATTTTTGCCACCTCCTTTTTCACTCATTTTCTTTTTTTTCCTTTCGTTACCTTTTTTTCCTCATTTTTTCCTTCTTTCCAGCTTCTTTTTTTCTTCTGTATTTCCTTTTTTGTCCTCCGATTCATTTGTTTCCTCCTTGAATCTTTTTCTTTCACTTCTTACTCCTTTTCTTTTCCCTTCTCTTTCTTTCTTCCACTCAAAGTTTTTTTTCTCTCTCTCTTTATCTCGCTTTCTTCTCATTTGCTTTTTTTTTAGTTTATCTCCCATCTCTCTCTCTCTCTCTCTCTCTCTCTCTCTCTCTCTCTCTCTCTCTCTCTCTCTCTCTCTCTCTCTCTCTCTCTCTCTCTCTCTCTCTCTCTCTCTCTTGTTATCGCCTCAGAAAGTTACGTACTGGACAAACTTTCGAGTCACAATGAAGCAAGAGTAACCAGTCTGCCTACCTCACCCCTGCCTCCCTCTCACCCCTGTCTCCCTCTCCCCTGCCTCCTTCACCCCTGTCACACCGTCATCCCTGCCTCCCTCACCCCTGTATCCCTCTCCCCTGCCTCCTTCATCCCAGTCACACCGCCACCCCTGCCTCCCTCTCACCCCTGTATCCCTCTCCCCTGCCTCCTTCATCCCAGTCACACCGCCACCCCTGCCTCCCTCTCACCCCTGTCTACCTCACCCCTGCCTCCCTCTCACCCCTGTCTCCCTCTCACCCCTGCCTCCCTCTCACCCCTGTCTCCCTCTCCCCTACCTCCTTCACCCCTGTCACACCGCCACCCCTGCCTCCCTCACCCCTGTATCCCTCTCCCCTGCCTCCTTCATCCCAGTCACACCGCCACCCCTGCCTCCCTCTCACCCCTGTCTCCCTCTCCCCTGCCTCCTTCATCCCTGTAACACCGCCACCCCTGCCTCTCTCTCACCCCCGTATCCCTCTCCCCTGCCTCCTTCATCCCTGTAACACCGCCACCCCTGCCTCTCTCTCACCCCCGTATCCCTCTCCCCTGCCTCCTTCACCCCTGTCACACCGCCACCCCTGCCTCTCTCACCCCTCCCTGCCTCAACCCTGCCCGCCCCACGCCGTCACACAGCCGGGAACAGGACACATGCTGGGCGAGGGAGCGGAGCGTGACAGCAGTCGGTTATAGTGACTTCCTGGCGCGGGTGGTGCTGGGGACAATTTGAGGCGCCATCACGCCCGCCTGTTCACTCCTTACTCACACCTTAACGGCCCTCCTACATAAAAACGCCCCTGATGGCCTTTACTAGATATTTACCGAGTGACGCGCTGGAGCACTTCCCTCGGTGCGCACTGTAGGGCTAAACGCGGCCACGCTTGTATAAATTCGGAAAACTGTGTTAGTAAGGAAATCTGAGTCCTCTTTGTCTTAGTAATGGCGCAATAAACACAGCGTTATATTATATCTTTTTGTTTAAGGCCTTAAGCCTGTGCCTACGCTTAGGGATAGGCTTAAAACAAAAATCATGAGAGAGAGAGAGAGAGAGAGAGAGAGAGAGAGAGAGAGAATATTAAGTACGGATAAGAAAGCAAAGTGGCCGGGGTCAAGTGGCGAGGGAGCGCTGGCAAAGACGCATCCGCTGTCTGGTTTTCTTTACGACCCGTGCATGAACGAAACAGCCGCCACGGACCCACGGGGAGACCTGAGAGTGGCGGTGAAGGAGGTGGTGGTAGAGGTGAAGGAGGTGGTGGTGAAGGTGGAGGTGGTGGAAGTGGTGGTGGAGATAGAGTTAAAGGAGGTGGTGGTGAGGGTAAAAGTGGAAGAGGGGGTGGTGGTGGTGGTGATGGTGGCTGTGGAGGCGAAGGTGGTGGTGGAGGTGAAGAGGAATGTAGAGTGTTGGTGGTGAAGGTGGTAGGTGGTGGAGAGAGACGTAAAGGAGGTGGAGGTGCAGGTAAAAGTGGAAGAGAGGGTGGTGGTGGTGATGGTGGCTGTGGAGGCGAAGGTGGTGGTGGAGGTGAAGAGGAATGTGGAGTGATGTGTGTCAAGGTGGTGGCTATTGATGGTGGTAGAAGTGGAGGCGGTACTGATGGTCATGGTGGTGGTGGAGATAATGCGTCAAGGGCTTAAGACTACATTCTCAGACGCCTCCGGAGTGGACCGCCAGCACTCCTCGGGCGAGCAGCCGGGTGGCCCTTCTGCAGAGGCGAGGGTGACCCCTCTGCGGTTATAGTCGACTGCTGGGCTGCTCGCTCGTGCACCGCTACGGGCTGCTCCCTGGGCGCCTGCCCGGAGGGCCCGTGCCTCCGTCGCTGCTCGCCGGCTGTTACCCGTGGCTGTGGCGGCGGCGGAGGCGTCCCTAGACCCGCAACGAGCTTGCATTGCTCGCCCACCCCTTACAGGGCCGCCATTTGGCCAAGGCCCTGTCCCCCTTTTATGGGGGTTAATCTTAAAGGAAGACGCCTCCGCCTCTCACATCAACTATTTACAAAGGCCGAAAAGGAGATCAATCGCGTTCTGGAGTGTTTTTTTAGGCTCTTGGTACAAAATAATAGAGTTGGAAGAAGGGAGGGAGGCGGAAGGAGAGAATGGAAAGGGTCGGCGAAGAGTGAAAGGAGGGATTGCAATGAAGAAAGAAATGATCAATCTACCAGAAGGATCATAAAACTACCTCTGCAAACGCCCAAAACTCCTACGAAAGCCTTGTCAAATGTGTGCTTGGTCTCCGAGATGTTCAAGAATATGATCATTAGCTTCTCCTTTCCCGGAATCGCGTTAAAATAAGAGTTGTTGTAGGTTCGTGGCACAAAAGAATGATCAGTCTACCAGAAGGATCATAAAACTACCTCTGCAAACGCCCAAAACTCCTACGAAAGCCTTGTCAAATGTTTGCTTGGTCTCCGAGATGTTCAAGAATACGACCATTAGCTTCTCCTTTCCCGGAATCGCGTTAAAATAAGAGTTGTTGTAGGTTCGTGGCACAAAAGAATGATCAGTCTACCAGAAGGATCATAAAACTACCTCTGCAAATGCCCAAGACTCCTACGAAAGCCTTGTCAAATGTTTGCTTGGGTTTCAAAATGTTCAAGCATATGATTATTAGCTTCTTCTTTCCCGGAATCGCGTTATAATAAGAGTTGTTGTAGGTTCATGACACAAAAGAATGATCAAACTACCAGAAGGATCATAAAACTACCTCTGCAAATG
>NC_066529.1:9354892-9367392 GCF_024679095.1 Eriocheir sinensis
GTGTGTGTGTGTGTGTGTGTGTGTGTGTGTGTGTGCCTAATTAATCCCATGACTAGAAAAAACGGTCCACTGATTCAGGCCGGGCGATGCAATACAGACACTGGCATGGATTCTGCTTTGCTTTCTCTCTCACGAACCGAGTCATCCGTCATCGCAATAAGTTCCCTGCAGGATTAGTCAGTGTGAGAACGATGACCACATTTAGAAATCCCTGTGACCGTAAATACTTTGAGACATGAATGAATCTGATTGTTCCCGCTACCCACTGTTCTGCCTACCTACCCACTGTTCTTCCCACTTACCCACTTTCCTTCCTACCTACCCACTCTTCTTCCTACTTGCCCACTTTCCTTCCTACTTACCCACTTTCCTTCCTACTTACCCACTTTCCTTCCTACCTACCTCCCTACAGATTATGCTTTATTCATCTGTTCCGCCGGTCACTAACGCAGACAGCTTCGTTATGAGCCAATACGCTTTCTGTTGCCTGCTTTTCGGTGTGTTCGTGTTTCTTTTTCATCTCCACTACCAACACTATCATCACCATCACAATCATCATCATCACCGTCATGACCGTTCTTGCCCAACTATCAACATCATAGTCATTATCACTATCATCACCTTAATTCATCATCATTGTCATTCATCGTCATCATCACTACCACAATCATATTCATAATCATCATCATCATCATCATCATCATCAAAGTATCACCACCACAATCAAGAAATCTAAAAATACTAAATGAAGAGAGAGAGAGAGAGAGAGAGAGAGAGAGAGAAGGGGGAGGGGTAGGAGAGACTTGATTTAAAGCGACGGGGACAAAAAAAAAAGGAAAGAAAGAAAAAGAAGGAAGTCGAGTGATGGGAACAGAATGAAGATGAAGATGGGAAGAGAAGGGAGGTGAGGAAGAGAAGGGAGGTGAGGAAGACAAGGGCTCGAAGAAGATGGAGACGACTTCGGTATATAGTTAAAGATACGTCCATTACAACCTTCCTCCCTCCTCTCCCCCCCCCCTCCCCCCCCCCCTTTCCCCCTCGCCCCCTTCCCCTCGCCGCCGCTACTGCTGAGACAATGTGAAGATTACATTTCCAATTCTAAATCGCCATTATATCCCTTCAGCTTAAGAAAGTAGCCATCCCCCCTCCCCTCCCTCCCCCCTTCCACACCACCCCTCCCCCCTCCACACCATCCCCTCCCCTCCCCCCAGCACCACTACTACTAATACTACTACCACTACGCTTCTTTTATGTTTCCTTCTCCTTCCTCTTTCCGATTTTCTCCTCCTCCTCCTCCTCCTCCTCCTCCTCCTCTGCTGTTGTTTGTTCTTTCTTTGCGTTACTCCTCCACCGTCCTCTTCCAGTCCCTCTCAGCCTGTTCCTCTCCCTACCTCTCCTGTCCCAGCCCTTTCAAGCCCTTTCCATCCCTTTTCCAGCCCCATGCAGCTCCTTTCCCAGCCCATTCCATCCCATTCCAGTTCCTCCTAGTCCGTTCCAGCGGCTTCATTTTCCGTTCCAGCCCGTTCTAAACCTTTTAAATTTCTCTGCCGTCTATTCCAGCCTCGTCAAGCTCCTCCCAACCTTTTTTCTGCCCTTTACCCGCATATTCATACCATTCCCAGACTTTTTAGCCCATAGTCCCGCCTGTTTCAGCCTTTTCCTATATCTTTTCACCCCCTTTCAATCTCTGTCTGATCCCACACACACATATCCCGCCCCACCCCCTTCCACCACCCTTAATCCCGCCCGTCCCAGCCCCCCTCCCCATTCCCCCCCTCAGCCCCCGTAGTGCCCCCCTTCTCCCCGCCCCTGAAGAGTAGGTATTTACATAAGGGATAATAGAATATCCCGTGGGAAGAAAAATAATTCACGGGGGAGACTACAATAATATGGAGATGAGGCGGCGTATCCCAGAGAGGCTCGCCATGTCCCTCCACCACCCTGCAAGATTATAGTGTGTGGAATACCCTGCCCTACCCTGCCAGCCTCTCCTCGCTTCCACACGTCCACTCCCTCCGCGTTATACAAGGAAGAGAGAGAGAGGGAGAGGGAGAGAGGTGGAGTGGAGGTAAGTGAGATAGGAAGTGAAGGATGGAAAGGTGGAAGGTGGGAAGGAAGGAATTGAAGAAGGAAGTAAAGGAGGAAGGGGGAAGAGGCATAGAGCAGAGAAGGAAGGATGGAAAGAAAAGGGGAAAGGTAAAGGAAATAAAGGGAGGAGGAGGAGGAGGAGGAGGAGGAGGAGGAGGAGGAGGAAGAGGCGAGAGAGGGCTATCAGTTTAACTCTGTGGGTCAAAACACCTCAGTTACCCTCTTCGCCCCCCACCCGTCCTTCCCCATATCTCCCTTCTCCCATCCACTTCTCCCTTTCCTCCCCACCGTCCTCCTCCTCCTCCCCCCTCCCCCTTCCAAGAGCAGGATAAGAGCAGGAATTTCTCGGAACACCTGGCAGCGTACTTTTTACTCTTCAGGGAACTCTCTCACCCCACTAATTAAGGGGTGACAAAGGAAAATGGGAGGATGGAAACGATGTACTGAAGTTGAGGTATTTGTAGGTGACAGAATACAATGTTAGAACTTCCCCCCCATCTCTCTCTCTCTCTCTCTCTCTCTCTCTCTCTCTCTCTCTCTCTCTCTCTCTCTCTCTCTCTCTCTCTCTCTCTCTCTCTCTCTCTCTCTCTCTCTCTCTCTCTCTCTCTCTCACCAGGGTCGGGTTGCTGTCTCGGTCCTTCTTCACGGCCACCCACTCATGCATTTACCTGTGCGAGGAGAGAAGGAAAAATAAGAGGTGGTTAGTAACGCGCAAAGGCAACACACACACACACACACACACACACACAGATAAATACGCCGCTGAAATTCTACGTAACTCTCCAATCACGTTTCACTATCCAAAGAGACGGGAAGAAAAGGAGAGGGGAAGGGAGGGGAGGAGAGTGAAGAGGAAGAGACCTGAGAGAAGAGGAGGAGGCGAAGGAGAGGGGGAGGGAGGGGAGATGGGGTGAAGAGAAGAGAGGTGAAGGGGAGAGGGGAAGGCGAAGGAGAAGGGAAGGGAGGGGAGAGGAGTAAAGAGGAAGGGAGGTGAAGGAGAGGCGAGGTCAAGGGAGGGAAGGGAAGGGAAAGGGAGGGAAGGGAAGGGCAGAAACATTTACTAGTCTCAGTTTTGATGAAAAGCAGAGCACTAAATAATGAAGACGTATAATGAGACGGGGGGAGGGAGGAGGGAGGGAGGGGGAGGCGAGTAAGGGGAAGGGGTAAGAAGTGGAGGGGGAGAAGGGGTACGACTGGAAGAAATGGTACTATGAAGAGAAGAGGTAAGAGGGAGAGGAGGAGGAGGAGGAGGAGGAGGAGGAGGACGGGGTATGGTAGGGAGAGGTGTGTGAGGGAGAGGGGAAGATGGGAAGGGGAAGGAGGCGTATAAAGCGACTGGAAGAAGCGGCGGTGAATTGAGGTGATGGGGGGCGGGGGGGCCGGGGATTACAGGAGGGAGAGAGGGGATTTGGGGGGAGGGGGGAAGGGAGGGCAGTAAACATGATCATTATACGCAGCCACCTCACTGCACCCCCTTATACCCATGTGTGTGTGTGTGTGTGTGTGTGTGTGTGTGTGTGTGTGTGTGTGTGTGTGTGTGTGTGTGTGTGTGTGTGTGTGTATGTGTGTGTGTGTGACAGTCGTCCATTTGGGTGACACACACACACACACACACGCACTTTACAATATTAAGATCTCTTATGATTCCCTCTTATTTCTTTGCCAACTTCGTCATTCTCCTCCTCCTCTTCCTCTTCCTCTTCTTCCTCCTCCTCCTCCTCCTCCTCCTCCTCCTCCTCCTCCTCCTCCTCGTCGTCGATTTCCAGCCCCCATCATTCAGTTCCATCCTTCATTTCAGAGTTTTCTCACACCACATCTTAACCCCATCATTCACAACTCTCTCCCATCACTTCCCTTCTTCCCCTCGCTTCCTTCCTTCACTGCCTCCGTCCCTTCCTCTCCCCGTTACCCTCCTTCGCTCTCTTCCTCTCCCTACTTTACTTCTTTCTCTATCTTCTTTTCTTCACAGCCTCCCTCCCTTCCTCCATATTTTTTTCTTCATCTTCTTTCCTTCAATGCCTTCCACCCTTCCTATCCCTCCTTCCTTTCTTTCCTCTCATTCCTGCCCTCACAGTCTATCTTCCTTCCTCACACTTACTTCTTTCCTTCCTCTCCCTTATTGCCTCCCTCTCTTCCTCTCCCTCACTGCATCCCTTCCTTTTCTTCCCCTCCTTTCCATCATTCCACCCCTTCCTCCCACCCTTCCTTTTTTTCCTCTCCTTCCTTTCTTTAGTCTATCTACCTTCCTCACCCTTAACTCTTTCCTTTCTCTCCCTCTCCCTCACTGCATCCCTTCCTTTTCTTCCCCTCCTTTCCACCCTTCCACCCCTCCTTCCCTCCCTTCCTCTCCCTTCCTCCTTCCCCCTTTCGCCACCCCTCCCACCCATCGGCTAACATTGGCGTCTCTTGATCAGTTTCGTCCCATTTTACGCATTTTTTCCCTTCCCTCTCATCCAAGACGCGGCGGCAGAGTTAAAAAGTTGATATCGGAAGGGTTGGGCTGGAGGAGGAGGAGGAGGAGGAGGAGGAGGAGGAGGATAAGTAGGAAGAGGAGGAGAATTAAAAGAGAAAGAAGGGGGAAAGAGAACAGAACGGGGTGGAGAAAAACAGAACAACAACAACAACAACAACAATAACAGCAACAACTATAACTACAGTACAACAAGGAAATAAATTATCAAAAGGATAATCAGAAGAATTCCAGCAAATGACAACAACGTAATGCAGTAATGACTTTTTCCTTTTAGATCATTAGATGAACATTATATACCCGGGTAAGTACTCTCTCTCTCTCTCTCTCTCTCTCTCTCTCTCTCTCTCTCTCTCTCTCTCTCTCTCTCTCTCTCTCTCTCTCTCTCTCTCTCTCTCTCTCTCTCTCTCTCTCTCTCTCTCCTCGTCACCATCCTCTACTTTTTTCTTCCTTACTTCACCCTTAACTTCACCTCCTCCTCCTCCTCCTCCTCCTCCTCCTCCTCCTTCATTTTGTCTCTTCTTCCCTTTTTGTCCCTTGCTTCGTTCATTTCTTTGCTTCCTTTCCTGATTTTCTTTCCCTTGTTACGTCAAAGCTTCTTTCCCCTTCACTTATTTTCCTATAGTGTGTGTATGACATGTAGATATTTATGTATTTCTTATGTATTTTTTTCTTCCTCCTAACTTTTCACCTTAATAACTCCCTCAACCCCGCCCCCCCCCCAACGCCCCTCTCACCCCCTCCCCTCTTCACCTATATTTGTCTCCCCTACAATTTTCCCCTCTCACCCTCTCCCCTCTTCACCTATATTTGTCTCCCCTCCAACACTCCCCTCTCACCCCCTTCCCTTTTCACCTATATTAGTCTCCCCTCCAACCCTCCACCCTTGTTTTCTTTCTCGTCCAGTTTTGTTTTTGTTTTTATTCCTCAGTTTGGTTTCTTCTTCACGTTCTCTCTTTTTTTTCTTTTCTTTTCTTTTTTCTTCTTTCCTGTCATCTATTCACCCATTCATTTATTCAGCACTCAATCATCATCCATTCACTCCCTGATACGTCCCTCCATTTACTCATTCATTTATACATACGTACATCTATTTATTATTCATTTATCTCTCTCTCTCTCTCTCTCTCTCTCTCTCTCTCTCTCTCTCTCTCTCTCTCTCTCTCTCTCTCTCTCTCTCTCTCTCTCTCTCTCTCTCTCTCTCTCTCTCTCTCTCTCTCTCTCTCTCTCCACTTAATAATTTACTTAGTGAATCACTTTATTATCAAACATCAAATTTATCATGTTTTATTTTTAGTTTCTTGCAATATAAGTGATGACCAAGGTGAGAGAGGAGGAGGAGTAGGAGGAGGAGGAGGAGGAGGAGGAGTCTAACAATGCTGCGATGCGTGTAACTAGCCAAACCTATTTTTGTTGCTGTTGTTGTTGTTATTGTCAGCAGTGAACAGGGAGAAAACAACAACATGATAGATAGTAATTCCATGCAATGTTGTCTATTGTATTATGTGTGTGTATAAAGCTTTTAGTGCCTGTTTGTTATCCGTGTTATTAAAAGAACGAACAAATATGATTTCTATGGGTTTATTTTCATTATTTACGTTCAAAACCAAAAATACATTAAGTGTTCGGGAAAATATATATAAATTGAGTGTTTTTTTTTTTTTTTACTTATTTTTCCATCATAGTTTCCTTCATTATGGTAATTAAACAGAGCACAATCCTTCGTTATTACAACATTAGCAGTAGTAGAAATAGTAGTAGTAGTAGTAGTAGTAGTAGTAGTAGTAGTAGTAGTAGTAGTAGTAGTAGTAGTAGTAGTAGTAGTAGTAGTAGTAGTAGTTGTAGTAGTAGTAGTAGTAAAGAGGTGGTGGTGGTGGAGCTTAATTCCCTTTTTTTTGTGTGTGTGTGTCATTTCCATTCCTCCTCCTCCTCCTCCTCCTCCTCCTCCTCTTCCTCATCCTGCTCCTCCTCCTCCTCCTCTTCTCCTAATGTTCTCCAACTCATGTTTTTCTTAAGTTCTCTCCTCTCTCCTCCTCCTCCTCACCTCCTCTAGTTCAACCTTCCCTTGCTTCCTCTACCTCCCCATCTTTGTCTTCTTTCTCGGGCCGGAAGAAAATATATAAGAGAAGAAAAAAAAATGGCCACTGCCTTGCGTTGTTACTCGAGGCTTTTCACGAGGCACGTCCACGGAAGGAGACCCGGTGAGGCGAGGACGAGGGAACTTTTCTCCTTGGGGCTGAAGAGGAGGAGGAGGAGGAGGAGGAGGAGGAGGAGGAGGAGGAGGAGGAGGAATGGTAGATGACGAAGAGAAGAAATAAGAGGACATGGAGGACGAGACAGATGAAAGAAGAAGAAGAAGAAGAAGAAGAAAAAGAAAAAGATGAAGAAGAAGAAGAAACAAAAAATACAATAACAACAGCAACAAAAGAAAAAAAACAAGAAAAAGAAGAACAAGAAGATAACAGAATTTAAAAAGATGACAATGATGATGATGATGATGATGATGATAAAAATGATATCTTCTTCTGTCGATCTTTTCATCCACCTTCCTTTCCCTCTATCTATCTCCTCCCTTGCCTTCTCCTTCTCTTTTCTCTCTCATCATTCCTTCCTCCCTTTTCTTCTCTCAATCTTTCCCTTCCTTTATTCTCTTTTCTCTCTCATCGTACTTTCCTCCCTTTTCTTCTGTCAATCTTTCCCTCCCTTTATTCTCTCCTCTCTCATCATTCCTTCCTCCCTTTTCTTCTCTCAATCTTTCCCTTCCTTTATTCTCTCCTCTCTCATCATTCCTTCCTCCCTTTTCTTCTGTCAATCTTTCCCTCCCTTTATTCTCTCCTCTCTCATCATTCCTTCCTCCCTTTTCTTCTGTCAATCTTTCCCTCCCTTTATTCTCTCCTCTCATCATTCCTTCCTCCCTTTTCTTCTCTCAATCTTTCCCTCCCTTTATTCTCTCCTCTCTCATCATTCCTTCCTCCCTTTTCTTCTCTCAATCTTTCCCTCCCTTTATTCTCTCCTCTCTCATCATTCCTTCCTCCCTTTTCTTCTCAAATCTTTCCCTCCCTTTATTCTCTCCTCTCTCATCATTCCTTCCTCCCTTTTCTTCTCTCAATCTTTCCCTCCCTTTATTCTCTCCTCTCTTATCATTCCTTCCTCCCTTTTCTTCTCTCAATCATTTCCTTCCTTTACCTCATCCAAGTCTGTGTGCCTGTGTGTGTGTTTGTGTTTGTGTGTGTGTGTGTGTGTGTGTGTGTGTGTGTGTGTGTGTGTGTGTGTGTCCGGCCCCTCGAGGCGCATAATGAGATGTTTTGCTTTATCACACTGACAACGGCGGCATTATATTCACCGCCTTTAAAGAAAGACTCCGGCGAGCCAAGACCAACCTCAACGACAAAACCCGAAACAATGGCTGCCTGAAGAGGAGGAGGAGGAGGAGGAGGAAGGGAACAAGGGAAGGAGAGGAACGAATGAAGACTGAAATATAGGAAAGCCAGAACGAGAAAGATGAAGGCGATGTTGAAAAGGTATAGTGGAAAAAATCAAGGTGGAAGGGAAGGAAGAGGGGAGGAAGAGGAGGAAAAGGGATGGGAGAGGGGAGAAGGAAAAGGACTATACTTACTAGTGATTTAAAAAGGTGGAAGGAAAGGGAGAGGAGGAGAAAGAGAAATTGGAAGAGTGCGTTGAGGAAGAGTGAACAACGTAAGACATTGAAAGAAAATATGGAGAGCGAGAGAGAGAGAGAGAGAGAGAGAGAGAGAGAGAGAGAGAGAGAGAGAGAGAGAAGGAAGAGGTGAATGGAAGAAACTCTAAGAAAGGCGAAAGAACCAAGCACAGAGAGATGGAGGAACCAGAGAGGAGGAGGAAAGAGAAAGGAAAAAGAAGGAAAGAATAAAACAGAAGTGATAACTGGGGAGGCAAAGAGCTGGAAGAAAGAGGGAAGCGTGAAAGAAAGGAGGAAAGAAGTTAGTCTGTTGAAGAGGTCACAATATTCCTGCCAAACACATGCTCCAAAATCTCTCTTTGAACACCCAGCCAAAACGTTCTCCGCAAGTATAGTAGTTAAAATAAAGTCCTAGTTAGACCTCGGTTAAAACACACTGGCCCATGACACGCACCGAGCCGATCCCCAGTCCCCCCCCCCCCCCTCGCTACTGAAGACCGGTGAGTGTGTGTGTGTGTGTGTGTGTGTGTGTGTGTGTGTGTGTGTGTGTGTGTGTGTCGGCAATCCTGCGATGTTTTTTTTTCTGCAGACCGTAATCGTAGCAATGTATGTTCCTCCTCTCTCTCTCTCTCTCTCTCTCTCTCTCTCTCTCTCTCTCTCTCTCTCTCTCTCTCTCTCTCTCTCCCCTCCACGACACGAGAGCAAGGCGCACGCTGGCAGGGCTCCAGCGGGAGGCAGGATGCCGTTACCCCAATATATCGCTAATATCTGGCCTGTTCTCCGCAACCCCGGGCCGCCGAACGCCTTCCCGCCCGCCACGCCACCGCACGGCGGGGCATCAAGGAAAGAAAATGGGAATTGTTACATTCAACTCGGCGAGATGAAGACAGAGTTGTGTCGGGTACGGCTGCATAAGACATAAACGCACAAAGCCGCATAAATTCTGTGCAACTCCACAACTCGAGCAAGCTTACATTGGTAAGGAAGCACACACGAACACTCATCCGTGACGGCCGACCCTGAAGGATCCATGCTGCTGGGCGGGGTGAGTTACAGCTGATAAGCAGTTTCGTGTCACCTGGAAAAGTAACACTAAACATTTTTCGGAAGCACTCAGAACTTCAGCAATCCTGCGCCTCTCCTGTCGCGACAATGGCCTTATTCATACACCCGGAAATTGGAGGGAAAAAAGTCAAGCCATCACGACGCGGTGTTTGCAAGTCGGAGCACGTTAGGACAACAGAAGTAAATAGTATTTACGACAGCACTCCCGCCGCGCGCCTCGCAGCCTGGTGACGCCCCACACGCAAACCGACGACGAGGCCTGCTGCACCCTGCACTTAGCCTATTCTCTCTCTCTCTCTCTCTCTCTCTCTCTCTCTCTCTCTCTCTCTCTCTCTCTCTCTCTCTCTCTCTCTCTCTCTCTCTCTCTCTCTCTCTCTCTCTCTCTCTCTCTCTCTATATATATATATATATATATATATATATATATATATATATATATATATATATATATATATATATATATATATATATATATATAATCTAAAGAACAAATAACGGGAAAAATCCCTCTCGCGGCCACTCCAAGCACGGCTAAGGCGCCAACAAAGTGTGTGGCTAAAAATTTATGGTACTGTCTTCACCCAAAGAGGGTTGATGAGTACTCCAGGGAAACGAATATAAATATTTAAATATTTCCCTCATGCATAATATTTTCAGTGTGTGTGTGTGTGTGTGTGTGTGTGTGTGTGTGTGTGTGTATAACTTCATTGCTGACAGCTAGCATAACCCTTTAGCCACATGGCCTCGTGATGCCCCACGAGTAACATAGCGTCATCGGCAGCCACCCGCCGCCGAGCAGCAGTGAGCTCCGAGACGCGTGAAAAAAAAAAATAATAAAAAAAGACCTCAAGAACCCGAGATAAGTGTGCATCTGATCGCCGTGTCGCCAGGAAGAGTGGCACAGGTTTACTACCTCGTGAACCCCACAGCTTCCACACGGCCAGCGGCGGGGCCTCGGGGACCGCTGGCCAGACTTGCCTCACGCCCTCATTGGCCTTCACAAACCACCGCCAACTAACTACACGACCTGCAACCGTTACCAAACTTTGGCCAGCACAATGTTACCTGTGGGAGGTGTGTGTGGGGGGGGGGCATTACCTTAAAAACGTCACCGAAACACACAGCACAACTCTCAGTTACAAAATGAGGGGGCCAGGGGCTGAGGGCAAGGTTTCCCGCGCAGCTAAAACAGTGGCGGGCCGAGTCTCCAGCTTCAATGCGGAGTGCGAATTGATTATGCAAGATACGAGCCATACTTGTCCATTACACGCCAGCAGCGCTCCGGCGACCCCTGCACACGCCGAGGTGGGTCGGCCCGGAACTGACATCTATCCTGTCCTGTTGCCACTAATGAAGTTATGATCACTAAACTATTGCAGCCTTGAGTCTGTGTCCCGTGCCTCCGCCGCTACCACAACTACCACTGCCACAACCCTCACCGCCACATGAATCTTTCACGAATGCAGGTAATGTTTGTGATTAAAGTTTCAATCTAAACCAATCCAAGTCTTCACCAACTCCACAATCACCACCTCTTCCGTCACCCTCACTGTCACTACCGTTACCACAAGCACCTCAGTCGCGTGCAATCACCCCTTCACCTTCACCTTCATCATCACTATCACCACCACAACCGTCGCTACCATCAATTAAGCGACCCCCTCACCATTTTTCATTAAGACCAAAACATACACCATTACACCCACCACCATCACAGCCAATCACCATAACAAACGCGACTACCACAACCAACACCACCACCAACACCACCAACACCAACACCAACAACAACAACAACGACAACAACAAGAACAACAACAACAACAACAACAACAACAACAACAACGAAGGGAGGGAAGACAGGAGGAAGAAAGGTGAGAGAATATACAAAATTTAAAGAAAAAGAAGGAAGGCAGAAAGAAAGAAGGAACGAAGGAAAGAAGGAAGAATGGAAGGAAGAAAGGAAGGAAGGAATAAGAGGAAACGAGAAAGAAGGAAGGCAATAGGGAAGGGAGCAGCGGTGAGAAAACAGAATAAAAGAAAGACGAAAGGAGGAAGACAAAAATAAATAAATAAATGAGTCATCGTAGGAGGCCGAATAAGAGAAAGAATAAAGGACGGATTAAAGGAAAGAAACAAAACGAAGATGAACGAAGCAAAAGAAGATATTATACGAAATTAAGTAATATCTCTCTCTCTCTCTCTCTCTCTCTCTCTCTCTCTCTCTCTCTCTCTCTCTCTCTCTCTCTCTCTCTCTCTCTCTCTCTTCATTTCTGGGCGGTTGCCAGTTGATACTTCTTAAAAATAAGCAAATATTAATGTTTTAAAGAAAGTCTCTTAAAATGCAGTAGTGGTCATTAAAAGAGAGAGAGAGAGAGAGAGAATGTGCAGTTAAAGAAAAATGTTTCATTTTCAAATAGATTAGTATAGAGACGAAGAGGAAGAAGAAGAAGAAGAAGAAGAAGAAGAAGAACAACAACAACAACAACAACAACAACATCAACAACAACAACAAAAAGGGGTCCTACAAACAACAACACGCCGTAGCAACGCACAACAAATACCAAATAACAAGTTTAGTCATTTCCAGGCATAACACGACCAATTTGGGGCTTTGCCAGGCGTCACCTTAGCTTTGTGTTAGGTACCCTTCCTTTCAGTCTCCTCAGCCTTCTTTCTTTTCCTCTTCACTTCTTCCGCCTCATTCCGACCCTCTTTCTTTCTCTGCCCTCCTCCTCCTCCTCCTCTTCTATAGTTTCCCTCCTTGTCCGTCTTCCATTCCACCTTTTCTAACTGACTTTCTGTTGCCTGTTCCTTCTCCTCCTCCTCCATCGACTATGTCCTTGTTCTTCAGCTACTCCTGGCTCCCTAGCTTCCCAAGGCATTCACATCCAGCCTGCTCTCTCTCTCTCTCTCTCTCTCTCTCTCTCTCTCTCTCTCTCTCTCTCTCTCTCTCTCCTAGTCATTGTTATTTTTTTCCTCCTCCTCTGAGAGAGAGAGAGAGAGAGAAGGGGGGGGAGGGGGGGACAACCACAGCTAGCTAGGAAGTGTTTTAATGACAGTTCTGGAAAAGTTGCGGCGGGGAAATCTGAAGACAACAGAGGTTTTCAAGGCTCCGCATGCAAAGCAGGAAAAGAAAAAGGTGGCAATTGTGCGCTTGTTTTTGTGTGGATCTGTATTATTAAGAGAGAGAGAGAGAGAGAGAGAGAGAGAGAGAGA
>NC_066529.1:9374892-9404892 GCF_024679095.1 Eriocheir sinensis
CCCACCAATTCTGTGCATGTAAATTATATTATCATGGAAATAGACGTCGAGATCAACACTCCATGATAGTATCTGTGAACCATTTACAATTTCACAGCGGAACTGAAGAATTTCTGTAAAGGCAATCGATCTCCTTTGATTGGACAGACGGACATATATAGATATGCGATGTGCAGAAGGCTGGAAAACAAACACTGGTTGATCAGTCTCCACCTATAAACAGATCTGCCAGCTTGGCCTTGAGCCCATATAATGTAATTACACATTGCTTTCCAGGGAAACTGTAGCCTACTATAAGAAAATGTTAACTACCTATAAATATTGTAATGGAGAGGGAGAGTGATAATGACTTTTTATCATTACATGTTTAGTCAGAGTTTGCTCCTAGAAATCAATTGGCTGTTAGAGGGATAAATTAGTTCAATATATTTTGGGTAAAGTTAAGCAATTGAAAACATATCTGAAATTATGTCAGAATCTACCTATCTATTTATCAGTCAATATCAACGACACCTTTTCTCCGGAATGAAGCATCAGGCTCCCAACATTACAATACTCCCCTCTCTCTTCTAATCTCTCTCTCTCTCTCTCTCTCTCTCTCTCTCTCTCTCTCTCTCTCTCTCTCTCTCTCTCTCTCTCTCTCTCTCTCTCTCTCTCTCTCTCTCTCTCTCTCTCTCTCTCTCTCTCTCTCTCTCTCTCTCTCTCTCTCTCTCTCTCTCTCTCTCTCTCTCTCTCTCTCTCTCTCTCTCTCTCTCTCTCTCTCTCTCTCTCTCTCTCTCTCTCTCTCTCTCTCTCTCTCTCTCTCTCTCTCTCTCTCTCTCTCTCTCTCTCTCTCTCTCTCTCTCTCTCTCTCTCTCTCTCTCTCTCTCTCTCTCTCTCTCTCTCTCTCTCTCTCTCTCTCTCTCTCTCTCTCTCTCTCTCTCTCTCTTTTTATTTATTTAAACATGTTCAGTACATTAGTACATGGCAATATTATTTTTCTATGCTAAAGTTCCCCCGACCGTTGGGGAGCTATTTAAAAGCTTCTGCCGAGGTTACAATAATTGTAACCTGGTATATAATTATTATATACATGTTTGTAAATTAGAGAGTAAATAGAGAGAGAGAGAGAGAGAGAATTTCTCTCTCTTCAGTCTCTCTCTCTCTCTCTCTCTCTCTCTCTCTCTCTCTCTCTCTCTCTCTTATTTAAACATGTTCAGTACATTAGTACATGGCAGTATTATTTTTCTATGCTAAAGTTCCCCCGACCGTTGGGGAGCTATTTAAAAGCTTCTGCCGATTATATTATACAATTATATACATGTTTACGGTGGGTGTAGGAGTAGCCACCTGTGGGACGCAACCTTCATCTGCTGAGTGGACAGTTGTGTCACGTCCACATCAGCAGTGAGGTTGTTCCACCACACCACCGCTGCGATGGAGAAGGCACATTGGTGGGTGCTGGAGCGGGCCATTGGCACTTCCAGGAGGGAAGCGTTGCTCAGCACCGTTCTCGTGCTGCGCTCAGACCTCCTCCAGGCAGCCCTCAGGTCCGTCAGGTGGGGCACTAGGCCCACTTGTGCCTTGTGTAGCAATGTCAGGGCAGCGACGCGGCGACGGTGCTCCAGGCTGTTCAGCTGGTTCGTGGCTGCTCTTGCCCATCGCTTGTGTTGTTGTTGTTGTTGTTGTTGTTGTTGTTGTTGTCGATATTGTTGTCGTTGTCTCTCCCACTGGCTTGGTCGGTGGTGCTGGGTGCCGCTGATGAGGCGTTCTGCCCTCCTCTGAACCTTGTCTAGCAGGTTGAGGTGACAGCGGGCGCTGGCCATCCAGGTGAGCGGTGCATACTCCATCACTGGACGGACTTGTGCCTTATAGAGGGTGTTCAGGCCTTCAGCATCGAGGAGGTTCTTCATGCGGTGCAGGAGGTTCACCTTCTGGGAGGCTTTATGCACCACCCTTTCAAGGTGATGGTCGAACTGCAGCTGGGAGTCCACCTCCACACCCAGGATGTCGACGCTGGCCTGCAGAGGGATGGTGTCCTTCCCGTCTCTCTCTCTCTCTCTCTCTCTCTCTCTCTCTCACACACACACACACACACACAAATGAAATGGGCTACACTACCAACACATTATTCAAAAACAATTTCTCCAAACTCTGACAGTGACCATGATAACAAAGTTGTTTCTTATGGTGTATGTTTAGTCTCCCAGCCCATCAAAGGTCAGGTTGAAGGGATGCTGCTCTGGGCCAAAATCATTTCACCTCAGCCTGTCCTTCACCACTAGCCCAGCCTCCACCATATCCTGCTCTCTGGACGATCTTCCACAAATACCCTCTCCACCAAAATCTTTAACACTATTGTCTCCACCACTTACATGGTCATACCCCTTCATGACATTATTTGCTATATCAACTCTGTATAGCACATTTCTCCTATAAAACTGTACTCGTTTCCTTACTAACTATCTTACACACTCCAACATTTCAGTGTCTTCATACTTTTGCTCTCAAACCAAGTTGATCATGCATTCTCCAAAGGCATTTCTGAGCAAGTTAGTTTCTATAGCTTTCACAAACCTTGATCTGTGCTGTCCATTATTTATCTATCGTCCCATGAGGCAAGGGCAGCTTCTAATGTCACATTCACATTTCATATATAGGAAAATGATAAATTTCATTACACTATTTAGTCTGTGTGTCTTGGGGAAGTTGATATTTTAAATATGTAAGGCACATATGGACAACTTCATGCACTCAGAGGCAAATAAAATATTATTAAACTTCTAAATGTTAATAATACATACCGTACAAAATATATGAATTACAATAGCTTCTCTGATGATGTACAATAAAAATATTTTGTATTTTTAATAGTAACTTCTTGCACTTTCACATGAACTTCATGCTAAGCTTTCAAACTCAGAACAGTAACAATACCAGCATGTCTTGAACAATACAAGCCACATTCTTTATCAGAAACTGCTCCTCCCAAAAGATGCATGAATCTCTTGTCTTTTACCTGTAATACTTCCTTTGGAGAGTTGTCAGATAAAGTCTCTTTAGATAAAGCATCTTCCTTAAGAACTTACCTACTTTACTATGATCTGTCCTGATAGTATCCCCCTCCCTAATTACAGACATCTCTGCCAATTACCCTTGAAAAGTAGTGAATGTTTTAACAAGAAAATGATAAGCAAATAATATATGACAAAAAACTCTTCACTTTGTGGAGCTCATTCTATCTTGGTAGGTAATATTTTGTGGCTATGTGATACCTCAAGGAGTCCACCCACACTCATCAGAAAATCAAATAAAACTCATAATATTTTAGATGAATCAATGGTTTCTTATGGTAAAAACACCATTAAGAGCAAAGAAAAGTGTGTTCCACTTTGAGGCTCATTCTAGCTTAGCTGGTGGCAAGTGAGTGGTCATGTGTTGCTTTAGGGAATCTTTACGAGAGGCACGATAGGAGCACTGAGGGCAGCAATACGGCTTCTCCCCAGTGTGGGTCCTAACATGCCGCTGAAGAAGGTAGTTGAAGTCAGCTGCATAGGGGCAGTATGGACATCGATGCAATCTCTGTGATATTGTTCCAGGTACTATTAAGTTTCCACCATTCATGTCTGAAGACTCCAGAACCTGAAATGCAGTCATAAGATTCAGCACATTGGCTCCTTATCATCAATCTTGAAAATAAGCTAATACCAAATATAAATAAATATTTGAATAAGATAAGTAAGTAAATAAAAAATAATAAAAAAATAAATAATATAGATTACTACAAAGCAAAAAAGCTACAATAGGAAAGAAACAAAAAAAACAAGGGTAAAGATAATATTAATGGCAAACAGCATTGATAATTATGGTAATAATAATGATAATAATAAAAATGACAATCACCATCACTATCACAATCATCATTATCACCACCAGCAACCCCATTTCCTGTAGAGGCAGGTGAGGGGTCAGAAAGTTCCTCAGCCACACTAACAGGTTTTCAAGACAAAAAAATATAATTGAGGGGATCCAGTCCTTGACCTCAGGATGTATTGTAAGAGCTGCATCACTTTGAACTGTCTCTCGCTGCACAAGAATATAATGCCCATAGAGAATAATAATAATAATAATAATAATAATAATAATAATAATAATAATAATAATAATAATAATAATAATAATAATAATAATAATAATAATAATAATAATAATAATAATAATAATAATAATAATAATAATAATAATAATAATAATAACAATAATAATAATAATAATAATAATAAATAAATGAAAATAAGAGAGGGAGAAGGAGAAGGAGAAGAAGGAGGAGGAGGAGGAGGAGGAGGAGGAGACAAAGGAGGAGGAGGAGGAGGAGGAGGAAGAGGAAGAGAAGGAGGAGGAGGAGAAGGAGGAGGAGGAGGAGGAGGAGGAGGAGGAGGAGGAAGAGGAAGAGAAGGAGGAGGAGGAGGAGGAGGAGGAGGAGGAGAAGGAGGAGGAGAAGGAGGAGGAGGAGGAGGAGGAGGAGGAGGATACCCTTCACTACAAAACTGCACCTACTTAACTAAAGTATTATCAATGGAAATGTTTTACACTGCTTGATACCGAATAAAGTTTCAAATTCATTTCCCAAATTTTGCACCAAAAACATATTGTGGAAATACTTCCATAGAATATTCATAATTTCATTTGAGCTGTCAAAAAAAAAAAAAAAAAAAAAAAAAAAAAACATATAAAACAAGAATCTGAAATATAAACATTTATTGCTTTAAAATTACATCTCTCATAATAAGAACTCAACACTATGGTCTATGCCAATATTCAGCAATAATCAACTCTAAAATAATACATAAACTCAAAGTACACTGCCCATCTCATACAACATTAACATTCAAGATACCAGTGCTGTCTGAACATATTTATTCTTCTTTTCTTCTTTTGATCTTTCATCATTTATCTTCTTCGCTTCATTTATCATTTCCTTAGCTTTCATTCTTTCATCCTCTGACATTTCTCCTCACATATATTTGCTTATATTCTTCAGAGTTGTTTAGTTTCCATGATCTATTTAGTATAGTTTCTGTTGTCATTTGGGACCTTAGCTTTATCTTTAGTGGTCTGTTTTATCCTTCCTCATATCTTCCCAATCTAGTCATTTCATCTACTTCTTCCTCCATCTTTTCCTCCTCTTCAGTATTCATATTTCTCAATATACTTTTCACCTTACTCCTCTCGCCTTCACTGGGTTTTTTCTTCCTTGACACCAAACATTATAACACACTTTTTCTTTTCTGCCATGTCCCTCACCACTGCTTCTCTATTTTTAGCAATTTCACAACTTCTTTTTCTATGCCTCTGCCTCTGTTCCTGTTGTGTGCGTGTGCGTGTGTGTGTGCGTGTGTGTATGCATGTGTGCATTTCACCACAGCCTGATCACGAGTTGGACTCATAACACTCAATGACTTATTGGCATAATGAGTTCTGCATTATGTGCAAACAGATTTGTACACTTTGCTAACCCATACATCATGTCACTGATGTAGACCGGGAACATAACCGATGCCAATACTGAACATTGTGGAACTTTGATTGCTAGTTCTCCATGAAGACACCCTGCTCCTTATGATCATCCTCATCTGCCTTTCTGTCAAGTAGTTCTCCATCCACTTCCCTTGCACTTCCCCTTGGTTTTCAGTTTTCAAAAGAGTTTCTTCTGTAGCCCTATGTTAAATGCTTTTTTTTAAGATTTAGAAAGATGCACTTAACCCATCCTTCTCTTGCATAACATCCACTGCCCTACTACAGAAACTCAGGAAGTTTGAACCAGGAACCTCACTCTGAATCCAAACTGTTACTCTGATATCATATAATTTACATTACAAAACATTGAGAGTACTATGAAGTGTGATATCCTTACATACAAGTAATCCAGTCAAACACCACACTCCAAAACCAGCACATGGTAATACATCCTGTCATAAGAATTTTCAGCTCATTTCTGATGAGTGAACAAATGGTTCTTCAAGTTACAGTTCCGGGCGGTGCGAAAGGAGCAGAGCGGACAAGTAAACGGCTTTTCTCCAGTGTGGGTGCGGATATGTCGTTCTAAGTGAGATGGACGTGGGAAATCATGAGCACAAACAGGACACTGGTAGATGCGACGTTTTGTGATCTGACACCTGGTGGCACCACCATCCTCTCTTCTGTCACCAACAACAGCACTCCCCACCTGCAGAGGATGCCATCCTTGATTACTCAACCTAGTCAACAATTGCTGAGTAGATTTGTTCTAGCTAGTTCCTCCAAAACATTTTACTAAATTATGATGAAAGATTACAAATCTAATTTTGTAGTTAAGTATTCTGAGCATCATGCCCACACTAGTCATTTTCTTATAGCTTCTGTTGCAATACTGCATTCAGTTTTGAAGCAGGCATGAGCAATTTACAACGAAACACCTAACAGAGTGAAGATGCCAAGCATAATAGCAGGATGTAAACTTTAAGTTTTTTTTTATTTTATTTTTTTTATTTTTTATTTTTTAGAAGAGAACACTACAGAAGTGTAGGAGTTTATACATCCAAGAACAGTTTTTTATACATATGGGCGTACGGAAGAAGAATAAAATCAAAATTTATTACATTACAGTTATATGTGGAAGAGATGTAGCTCTGGATTTTAAGATGGGGCTACAATGCAGTGTGTATCTATCAGCCATGAAACAGAAATGTGGTGATAGAATGGGGCACAGCCAATGAGGATATATGTGATGGAAATTAATCACTCGAGAATAGCATGCCCTCTAACTAGATGGAATATTAAAAGTACTCATGTCCGTTTCATTGACATGTCAGCCTGTAATGGGTAAGAATCCACTACCTGGGACACAGAGCAAGTGTGAAATCTAGGCTACAACAGTTTACCTTCCCCAGGTGCCCATTTACTTACCAGCTCAAAATGGAGGAAAAACAACTGAGTAAGCCGGGAGCAATCTGCCTGGTCCAGGATCGAACCCAGGCCTGCGGATTTATAGCTAGGCATGCTAACCACTGCACCACAGAGGTGTAAAAGATGGAAGTAAAAGCAAAAATAAAATATTTATAAGTGTGATATGAATAGTTAATAAAATGTGCAATAGCTAAAGGTACACCTGAGAATATTCTTCATGCCATCATGTCATCAGTCTTTTTGAATTGGTAACTTTGCTGGATGTGTCCCATTTGTCTCAGAAAACACTGCAAGAAGTCCAAAGTTCAATTCTAGTTAGGTTTTGGAGTTGTATGAGATGTGGACACTGACTGAAGAAAAAGACCTTAAGAACATCAATGCCTTTTGGATCAACCTGCCACTGTGAGACCCCTTTCTCTGCTATTTGTGTTAGCAAGTTAAAACAGCAAAGCCTGAACACAGCAGTTGCTATCAAGTACATAGTGTCACTTAAAAGCGTGTTTGTAGTACGCAAATCATTAAGTATGCAAAGGGGATCTTAAAATATAAATAAGCCTTCACATCTGCAAGTAGAACTTCATCATATGCAATTTGTGCTTCAAAGTAAATAAGAAATGACATTCCCATCTTACATACATGTCACCTCTTCACATATGTGATCTTCCCTACCTGCCAACCTTGGCTGTTCCATCAAGCATAATATTGGCCATATTGAGGTCATTGCTCCTGCTTACAAGATAGCTGAAGCACAAGCAGAAATGAAACACTATGAAGTAAATAACATGGACATGTCAATGAGTAACCTCTGCTGGATGCAAATTCTGAGATGCATACAAATTTGGGTCATGGGAAAATTCCACATAATTGCAATTTGCAACTACTGCTTTGCTCCCACTGCCCAGTCCCACTCTTTAAAACCCAGTCCTACTGCATTTTAGGAATCTCAATGAAATCAAGTAAGAGGATAGAAATAAATACTTAACTACATTATGAAATAAAAAAAAATTAATTAATATTAGGGATATAAACCAATAGGAGAAAAATATAAAACCAAAAATATAAGGATGTAAATCATACACATTTTAATATACACCATAATTTTACTTTGTGTTCTGTATTTGAACATTCAATTGTCTTTTACACTATGACTGGAAAAGTAATCAACATATACAATATATCTGATACTATATCCTGTAAACATGAAAATACTATGAGAGCAAAGTTTCACAGATTCACTCAAATTCACAAGCCATACACACTTTGTCTGTGATGAAATGAAGTGCAACAAGATGAGCTGCATCCCGTTCTGCTGCAGCTATACTTGTGGGGCTTCCTGTATCCTGCCTTGGACTCTCTCTTGACTGTGTGTCGCTGTGGAGAAGTTCTAATCTTATCATTTTGCAGCATATTTCAATATGCACAGTTTACATACTGCATAAAAACTACTTTAAGAAATTATCATATTACGATGAAATAAAAAAATAAAAAAATAAATAAAAACAGCAAATTTAGAATGCTAAGTGCAAAATTTTTACTGCAGTGTTTTTACAACCTACATGTATACTATGTAACACCTTCCTTGCAAAACTGCAGTTGGCTGCAAAGCACTCAGTGACTAGTGACCCATAAATATAAGCCCCTACATAAACTCATGAAAGTGTTGCTCACCTTCCTTGTGTATCTTCAGCACGTGCCTCTGGAGACTGATGTTCTGGTTGGTCCGGAATGGGCACAGGGAGCACACGAACGGCTTCTCCCCAGTGTGGATCCTCACGTGCTTCGTCAGGTTATGGCGAAAACTTGTCTTGTAGGAACAAAATGGGCACTGGTGTACTACCCCAAGGTGGTTCTTGTAGGCCTTCCTGAGGTGCTGGTTCTTGTTGTCCCTGAGGACAAGGCTGAATGGTGGCCCCTGAGCTGGGCCATGTTCCACCCACTGGCAGTCACTTTCAGATCCCATCTGTAGGCAATGCCATCTTAGCCTCCCACTAAGAAGGCCTTAACCCTTTCCATCCGTGATGCAGATGTCGGCGTCACAGTATGGAAAGGGTCAAGAGGAAATGGAAGAAGATTAATCCTCGTCTAAACCTCTCAATCCTCCTTGAAATTCCTCTTAATCCTCTTCCATTTCCTCTTAAGAGGTTTTGAAGAGGATTAAGAGGAAATGGAAGAGGATTAAGAGGTTTAGAAGAGGACTAACCCTTTCCATACGGTGACGCCGTCGGACACCCGTCGGACGCCGACGTCAGCGTCGCTGGAGTCAAGGGGTTAAAAATATATAGTAATTAAATATTCTACATTCTTTCAAATGCTCTACATGAAAAGATATAAATCAACAAAGGAAAAATAAACCTCCTTAGTATCCAATGTGTGGACATATAAGAAGGTTTAGCAAGAAAATATTCCTTTTATCCTTATTTCTGGGCATGATTATGTATTAAAAAGGACTCCTAACTTCCGGTTGTAAAAGTGGTCAGGAATTTACAATGGCAGATTTCACTGGGGAGAATGTGCTACCCAAGTCAATATCAGAGAAATGAGGCTACTGATGAAAATCAAGTATTTGTTGCTGTCCTAACAATGGTTTTCCAGTATTATTATTATTTTTTTTTCATTCACATCGATCCTAATCATCATCATGAATCCTGATTTCCTGTAGGATGGAGTCAAAATATTGCATACACACACCCTCTCTACTAGATATGATAATGAAATTTTTTGTACTTGTATTCTACTCAAAAGTCAGTACAAAAAACAAGTCTGCCTAGTAGTGTAAAGAGAAATTAGTTCACAGCTACTTTATGCATTACATACAGAAATAAAAATCAAATGCATAAATGGATGCCATTCCTTTCTCCATAACCCCACTCATACATCTTTTTATCATTTTCTATTCACCAAGACATTAATAGTCTCTCATTTTGAAATTAATAACTTAAGATGTCTACTGATTTCTATTTACAAGGTCTAATGAGGAGCATACACCCACGGGCACATCACTTCACGCACTCGCCGCCTCCACTCCCAACGGTCTTCCCAAGCAAGCTCCCAAGCAGCTGCCCTGTCCATCCCAAATCCTTCATGGTAGGATTGGTTGACTTGCCCCAGCCATGAGTTACATGGGTGTCCCCTTGGTCTCCTCCACTTAGGGTGGTATTGTACAGAAACAACCCTGTGAGCAGAATCGACGTCCAGGAGGCGTGCCATATGCCCATACAGCTGGAGTTGGCGTGAACAAACTAAGCTGGTAGCAGACCTCGATTCAGTTTTACAGAGCAGTAGCTGGTTCAACATGAAGTCATTCCAGCGATACCCCATGATCCTGTGAAGTAACTTGGTACCAAAGGCATTACATGTCCATGTCTCACAGCCATACAGTAAGACAAGAAGCAAAAGCGACTTAATGATTCAAATCTTTATCCACCTGCAAAGATATTAACAATGCCATATACTCATATTAAGTGAATCCATAACACCGTATTTAAATAGCCTGTTCAAAATATATGACTTTTTTTTTTTTCAGGAACCAGTTACACCCAGGAGGATAATGAAGTCGCAGGCATTAGTAAACCTTACTGTGCATACTTAATTTCTAAACCTAGCAATTTAAGTCAGTTACTGCCAATCAGCCAATGTGCATGATTGTATACCCTATTCTCACTGCATTTTCAAATTATGCACAATGATGTAACACAAGCCAAGAGTAACCTGAAGACATAATTAAGACGGTGATCACTGGCAAGGAGTACTGGGTACATGAGTATGCTCAAGAATACAATGCCCAGTCATTACAATGGTTGTAGCCATCCTTCATAAGGCACAAAAAGGAAAGAATGATGAGTAGCAAAGTGATGCTGACTTTTTCTTAATTATCATGGTGTTGTGCACCAAGAACATGTGCCAGAAAGTCAAACTGTCAAAAAATAGTATCATCAGGAGGTTCTCTATCATCACTGTGATAGAGTTCAGCACCAAAGATCAGAACTCTCTAAGTCAGGCAACTGGCATGTGCATCATTTCAAAACCTTGACCCAATCTTCACTCCTGATTGGCTATTTCTTGCCCCAAGTATAGAATTCCTCAGGCTTGCCAGGCTCCCTACTCTCCAGACATGGGTCCTTATGATTTCTGGCTGTTTTCCAAGCTGATGGTGCTGATGAAAGGATCCTATTATGAGAGCTGGGACAACATCATGCAGAATCCAAAAGAGCAGCTGATAGTCATTCCCAAACACTGTCAGAAATGCTCACAGCAATGGAAGGACCACTGGGTTATGTATGTAGAGTCACAAGGGGTCTACTTTGACTAGCAGTGGGACCCAAAAGGCAAGCAATGTTTTTTTCCCAGCCTTAGGTCAGATACTTTTCAACAGACCTCATATATGTACTAGGGATGTACTGATGTATCGGTATTGGTATTGGTGGTATCGGCACATTTTAAGAGTATCGGTATTGGTATTGGTATCGGCTGATTTTCTGCCGATACCACCGATATTTGAAGGAGTTTTGTACGTCGCATGTCACTCATTGCAAATAATTTTGTTCAACAGAAATTGGATCTTCTAGTTTGTTGAAAAAATATTAGAAAAGTGTAATTATCCAGTATCATGATACTCCGTAGTTTGGAATTTCCCGTGATTTAATTTTCATCACTTTAAACGATAAGATTCATATTACTTTGAATACAAAAATATAATACTTGGTATTCAGTATAGCCTTTGGTAACGCGGACAAATACAATACAGGTTTAGCAGCTTCAGCGCAGGATTGGCGGAACCCCTTCACTCGCCTCATTTGCCTGCCTCAGTCAGTCAGACGGTCGCCCCGCAATGGGGCACGCTGCCAGGGCTGCCTAAATGTACGCCAATTAAGGTAAAGCTAACCTTGCTGAGTCAACCAGACCTCACAAGGCGCCTCCTCCCTCACCCCTTGTCGAAATTCATGGGGGTGGGTGTTAACACTTGGGTTAACCATGCACTGCTGCCTCGCCGCGCCGTATAGGGTTAATATGCGCTTCCGTGGTGCAGCGGTCACCACATCTGGCTACGGATCTATGGACACCTTTTTTCAGGCCACCACTGGTTACTTTTTTTTGTACTTCCCTTCTATGGTGGAAAAACAAGTAGTGTTTTTTTTTTTTTTTCTTAACATTTGATATTGCGTTTTAGCTGCTGGAATTGTTGTATAAAAAAATTAATGCACAGGTATCGGTATCGGTCAAATATTGGGGTATTGGTATCGGTCAAAATTTTGGTATCGGTACATCCCTAATATGGACCACAATGCTGTTATGGAAACTTGCCACTGCAGTTCCCAAACTCTGGTGCACACCTTAGGTAATACACAAGTGTGCTTCAGGGGGGTTAAAACAAATAAAAAAATATGGAGGAATGATTTATTAGAGACACAAACATATTCAATATTTTTCAAACTGAAAACAGTCACGGGCTCACCCTCCAAACCCAACCAACCGGCAGTTACACAGTATGCACAGAGGCCCTTGCCACTAAGACACATACCCAGTGAGCTCCTGTAATTCCTCAACCATTTAACCCATAAAGGGCAGGTGACATTTTTATCCGGTTGCCAGATAATGAATGGGCTGGTGATGGGTTTTCCAGTTTGCCTTTTTTGGCCCTAATTTTGAAGTCTGCGTGGGGATTTATGGGTCAATGTGACTCCTAGGCTGTCACACAACTCCTCTGGGCCAGCCTAAGTGTTTCCAAGACCGTAACAATGGCAGGAAGAGAGTTTTTTTGTATCTTCCTTGTCTGATTCTGCGCCTGAGTGTCCACAGCCAGTGACCTCAACTCCTTATAAGCCTCCTCTCCTCCCAAAAGAGCTCTCAGTGTGAGCAGAGCTGAAAGTGACTTTTTCAAGCTTTGAATGTGGTGTTAGTGGTGAAGACAGTGACAGTAACAGCGTTGAACTCCCACCCCTAGTCTTAACAGGAAGGCTGAGTCCCGTTATTGTGCAACCTCGCTTTGGTGGCCATCCTGTAGATCAATCTCCTTACAGAGATGGTGGAAGTGATTTTGAGGCCCCTGAGGATGCATCCTACCACCCTTCAGAGTTATCAAGTTCAGAATACGAGGGTAATGATGGAGCTTTTCATCGGGTTCAAATGAAGCTGCATGTGCAAGGAGATGCACTGCCGAGTGCTAAGTTCCCCTGTGTGTATATGTAGGGAGCATGGGGAGTGGGAGGGCTGCTAGCTACACTGCACCACACACAACTTACACAGCATTCCAAACACAGGGTTGCTATGAGGTAAAAGTTACTGCACTTCATCATGTCACCACAGAAACACCATGTGACGTAGACACTTCGGGTTTGTGGCAGATTAAAGAGGAAGGGTGGATAAAGGAAATGTCCATAGATTTAAAGCAATTGGATTAAGCAGAGCCATGAAAGTGATAATGGAATGTGAGCAATTTTCGGGAAAACGTGTATATATATATATATATATATATATATATATATATATATATATATATATATATATATATATATATATATATATATATATATATATATATATATATATATATTCACATGTCAATCCATATATCCATCGCCAGATTGAAGAGGTTAACTTCATAACCCACTTTCTGCATCAGTTTGAAATTGCAAACGTATCTTAGTTTTTTTCCTTTTTGTTGGTACGTATAAGAGGAGCAACAAAATAAGAACATCTTTCCAAGAATTATTCATAAAATATATATGACAGTAGACTGAGGGTCATTCAGATTATCAAACTTGTTGGATTATTGGCTCATATGACCTGAAACTTGATTATAGGTGTTCGTAACATATCATACAACCATTAAGATTCAGTGATACATCAGATACCCCAGGAAGATCACCTCCAACTTTGATTTCTTTATTCAACTCATTGAATAGATACAGAGAAATAAAGGAGTTCAAAGGAATGATAGAGGGCATGTCACCCATATGATAAAAGGGTAATTTAAAATACAAGCAAATGAGCAGCAATGCTGAAATGGTATCCAGACGTTTTTGCCTTTGTATGCATTTAGTATCCAGTCAAATGAAAGAAGTGCATGTCTGTGCAAGTCTGTAAAAGGGAAACATACATACTCACAATATAAGACAGCATTGCTTTTTCATCTGTCTGGGATTACCATAAGAAACAATAGAAAATTAAATATAAAATGCAGCTTACTGAGAAGCTAGAGAAGTTTAGCATTTCAACACTCACCATGTGCTGCATCTGGTGTGGCTGTTGTCCAGGGTGACTTGCTAAGGAAAGGCTGCCTCCAGCATATCCTTGACTAACTCCTGAAGCCTCTCCACCTTCAGCAAGGACTGGCCACTGCAGATGATTTTTGAGTCAGTTGAATTATAGTTTATGGTATACAAGGCAATTTTAAGTAGGGTGACCCAAAGGTATCAGCTCAGATACTAAATTTAGAACAAGATGAACATACGTCAGTAAAGGAGACTGAGTGATGATAGTGACATTAACGAAAATAATCTTTCTCAGCAGTTTCATTAATTTCTACCTTCACAATACCTATCCCTGAGAGAGAAACATATCACTATTATTTACTACGGGTCATAATAAGTTACAAAAGGGATGCAGTTCCAATAATGCTCATCAAAGGATTACCATAATAGACTTTATAATTCATTAATCTACCTTGGGGGAAAATGAGTTAACTGATAATGATGATGATTATGACAATGCCTTAAAGGTTGACTAATATAATTATTATAAATATTTGCATGGTCTCTTTAGGCATACATATACAGAAAAAAATACCCTGCAAAGTCATCAAGGGTACATGAAAATTTCACTACATAAATCTGAACAAGAGAGATCACAAGAGGGCAGCTGGCCTGCATAAGGCAACTCTTGTCATCATCATAACATCAGATTTTCCCATAATCTCTGATGAGGTCTGACTGTCAATAATCTGAATGACAGTAGACTGAGGGTCATTCAGATTATCGAACTTGTTGGATTATTGGGAGGGACCCTTGAAAACGAAAGATATATTCACATAATCAGTAAAGAAAGACATGGTATATTGTTTTATTGCTCCCCAATCACCAGTAATCTGTAAAAGTGTTGAATAGTAGTTTTACGTTTATAAATCTATGAAAAGAGAGTAAATCCAGAGGTAATAAGGGCACAAAAAATAAATCAGGTTCACGAAAACGCCAAGCAACAAGGAAGTGCTGTTGGAAAGACAAACCCATTCGACAATAATGGAGTTGAGTCAAGGCTGTCTGAGTAGTGTATTTTCACGTAGTCTATTACCTCTTGACTCATTTTAAGTTTAACTAATATTTCTGTAGTGTGCAAAATTCCCTAAACCTAATATGGACTTTTTTTTTACAGTAGAGGAGACAGCTCAAGGAAAAAAAAATAACAATAATGAGAAAACAAAGCCCGCTATTAACTGCTCCTGTAAAAATCTCAGAGGAGTGGCCAAACGATAGGTCAATTTCGGGAGGAGAGGTGTCCTGATACCCTCCTCTTGAAAGAGTTCAAGTCATAGGCAGGAGGAAATGCAGATGAAGGAAGATTGTTCCAGAGTTTACCTGCATGAGGGATGAAAGTGAAAATGCTGGTTAACTCGTGCATAATGGATTTGGACAGTAAAGGGATGAGCTTGAGTAGAAAGTCGTGTGCGTCGAGGCCGATGAAGGGGGGAAGGCATGCAGTTAGTAAGTTCAGAAGAGCAGTCAGCGTGAAAATATTGATAGAAGATAGAAAGAGAGGCAACATGGCGGCAGAATTTGAGAGGTAGAAGACTATCAGTAAGAGGAGAGCTGATGAGACAAAGAGCCTTAGATTCCACTCTGTCCAAGAGAGCTGTGTGAGTGGAGCCCCCCCACATGTGAGATGCATACTCCATACGAAGGTGGACAAGGCCCCTGTATATGGATAGAAACTGTGCGGGGGAGAAGAACGGGTGGAGACGATAAAGAACACCCAACCTCAAGGAAGCTAATTTAGTGAGAAGAAATGTGAAGTTTCCAGTTAAGATTTTGAGTAAAGGATAGACCAAGGATGTTTAGTGTTGAAGAAAGTGACAGCTGAGTGTTGTCGAAGAATAGGGGATAGATGTTTGGAAGATTGTTGAGTTGATAGGTGGAGAAATTGGGTTTTTAAGGCACTGAAGGACACAAGGTTCCTTTTACCCCAACCGGAAATGATAGTAAGGTCTGGGGTTAATATTGTAATTCCTGTTGAGAAGGTCTTCTGTTGAAAGAAGTTGAATAATTTACATTAGAGAAACTGCAATAACAATGAAAATACCCTGTATATAATAATAATGCAGAGTGGAGTCATTAGCGTATGAGTGGATAGGAGTTTGTTATGGAAAGATCATTGATGAATAACAGAGCCCTGTGGAACACCACTGTTGATAGGTTTAGGGGAAGAACAGTGACCGTCTACCACAGCAGAAATAGTACGGCTGGAAAGGAAACTGGAGATAAAGGAACAGAGAGAAGGATAGAATCCAAAAGAGGGCAGTTTAGAAAGCAAAGAGTTGTACCAGACTCTATCGAAAGCTTTTGATATGTCTAGCGCAACTGAGAAAGTTTCACTGAAACGGCTAAGAGAGGATGACCAAGAGTTAGTTAAGAGAGCAAGAAGATCGCCAGTAGAACACCCCTTGCAGAACCCATACTGGTGATTGGATAGGTCAGAAGTGGAAAGGTGCTTTTGAATCTTCCAGTTAAGGATTGATTAAAAAACTTTAGATAGACATGAAAGTAAAGCTATAGGGCAGAAGTTTGAGGAATTGGAATGGTCACCCTTCTTAGGCACAGGCTGTATGAAGGCATACTTCCAGCAGGAAGAAAAGGTAGATGTTGATAGGCAAAGGCGAAAGAGTTTGACCAGGCAGGGTGTCAGCAGGAAAGCACAGTTTTTAAGGACAATAGGAGGCACTGCATCAGGTCCAAATGCCTTCTGAGAGTTGAGGCCAGAGATAAGCACTAGTCACTGTCACTCATCATCCTCAAGCAGCAGCTCAGGACTGCCCCTCATAGAAGCCTTAGGAGCCACCTCTCCCTGTGGTATAGTGCATATACAGTCCACAAATCAAGCAAATATTTGGCTGTCAACACCTAAGGAGAGTTCAGTAGCAGCCCCCCACTCTGCCTCCAACCAAATATTTCACATGACTGTAGTTTCAGCTGGGGTTTGGGGGACACAGCTTACATAAAAATGGCAGACCACAAAATCCAGGTAGCCCTGTGGTTTATCCTAAACAAGAATGTGACCCCTGATGGGCAGCAGACGCAGTCAGATCAAAACAAGATGTTCCCAGGAGACAGTACACAGAAGGATGCAAAAGAGGAGAGGCTTGTGAGGGTGAGGGATTATGTGGAGGTGATAGTGACCACTACTTTTCATCATTATATACGGCTATTTTCGTTTACCATTTGGAGTTACTTATTCAACAAAGACAGTATTATTTACAGCATTGCCATTGCTGAAGGTTAGTGTCATAGATGGTCTCCAAATACCAATCACACTTCCAACATTAAAAGAGAGTGAGTGTTGTTGTGAGCCATATTTGTTCTTTTTTCACTTGTGGTGCGAGCCCAGCACCACCTCCAAGACTGGTAGCCTTGCGATGCAATTTTTCTGCACTATGTGGTGAATGTAGCTCATTGTACCTGGCTACTGAATCCTGGACCAGACTAAATTCAATTATCTGCTTAGTCTCCTGTTTCTCGTTCAAGCTGCTTGGTGCCACTCAGTGCATACTGGTGCCTGATTTTATTTTATTTTATTTTATTTTATTTATTTATTTATTCTTTTTTTTTTGGGGGGGGGGGGGGGATTTCTGACAGCCACCTTAAAAATTTGATCTATCTGGATTTTTGGATTATATCTGTTTTAATTATTGGACTTTTACAGTATTCTTGTCTATAGCCTCAGCTTCTCCAGTGCCCAATGTTGCCAGACCTTCACATGGCAGCTCTAATCTTATGTTTAAAATGGAAGTTTTGGCAGTGGTTTTATAGGACATTGCCCTTATACAACAGCAAATGTGGTGTTTACCTTACTAGTCTCACATATTACTCTACTTCTCTAGTTTTTAATGTGAATAATATGGTTCATTATGCATTTTTACTATTGATGATATCAAATACATTACCTTAGTAATGTTTAAAGGTATGTGGCTGCCATGCTTCCATTCACTACCTCAGAGCCTCTGGACTTGCTGACAAGCCTAATGACAACTGTTATCAAACTTAGCAGCAATTGTTCAATGATTCTGTGGCAGATAAGCACTTTTAAAACTAACAAAGTAATTTAGTGAGATAAAGATCATCATGGAAAAGGGAAAGGTATTGTATACACAAAGCCCTAAGATACAAAACATGACAAGTGGTAAAACATGTAAGTTCAAATACATATGTCTTGCAAAATTAACCAGATGTGTGACCCGGCCCACTTACCGGCTGCAAACCAGATGGTCCTGCTTCAGCACTGTAGGACTCTGCATTCAGTGAGTGATTGAAGGATGTATCTGATGCACTGGAATGCTCTTTGGTTCCTTCTTCACTTCCAACAAGGTCAGTCACTAAAGACTCATATTCAAAGCCCATCTCTGCTGCTTCACTTTCATCTGGTTCTACTTTTTCTTCCTTGATGGCACTCTCATTTGCCACCTATGGAGAAATCTTTCTTAAATTCACATTCCATTGCAATGAAATATAGAAGTAAAATGTAATTATCATTTAAAGATCTATCAACACAGAATTTTTTTAAACACAACTTAAATATTTATTGAGAGCATGGGTGCAGATAATTTAGAGACCAAATAAATTGTAATCAAATAAATAACAAAGATTTATTTCCAGGTTTCATGGATCTGCCACACCAATGGTTGCGTAACTCCATGATTATGCACTTTGTCTTTAAATCTATTTTAATATACAGGCTTGATAAGATGGAAAGTAAATAACTGGACAAACTAAACTTATGCAGATAACATTAAAATTAAATCACCTCATTCTGACTTCGTCCTTCAGGGTTCAGGTGATCCTGTCCATTGTCGGTGCCCAGTTCTTCTGACCTCCTGCTATAGCCGAGACTTTCTTTCCTTTCTTGCCTACATTCACTGTGAGACTGTCTTTGATTCATTTTATTGTTAAATATATCATTGCTATTCATCTGTTCTCCTTGACCATCATCTTTTTTTGATGATGACTGAGATGAGGGAACAGAGGAATCAATGCAAGGTGCTTCAACTTGATTCAATGTCCTTTTTTCCTCCCGTCTGAGTTTCTTTGGGTTTGAGCTGCTTCCGTCCACAGAGGTGTCTCGGGTTTGCACTGATCTTTTGGTGCCACTGGGAGGCTCATCGGGGACAGCCAGTCCTTTTATTTCTAGTAACTCTGCAGCTCTTATAAGCTGGGCTAAGTCACTCTGACTTACACTCACTACACCTGCATACATGTAGTTCAGTAATGCTTCCATGTTTTTACATGCCACATCTTTAATCACAATAACTGGATGCTTACATGGTGTTCTTTCAAATATTTTGTAAAAATAATCACTACAAGTTGATAAAACTAATTTATGGGCAGGATAAAACTTTCCATCACACGCTATTGTTACATCAGTGTATAATTCCTGAAAAGAAAAAAAAAAAAAGTCATATTGCATCTTTCTTCAATTAATGTTTTTATATACTTAGACATTATTAAGCCATTAAATGATTATTAAAATGAGATTCACTTCAAAATAAGTATAATACAGAAAACCTAGTATATATGAAAATTTAAAGGTATAACTCACTTAAAAAATAAAATAGCTACAAGCTCCAAGTAAACAACAAACTATATACTACTGCTATTGTAGACAAAGCTTTAATGATCCATATATGCAATGGCTCTTTAATTACACCCTCCTCATAATGATTTACATAGTTATCTCAGGAAAATATTATGATTATATTCCTCCAAAGTTCTCATGCAAATGTAGTTTTTTAGAACTGGCTCACCGAATCCCGAACTGTTGACAGCATGTGACCAAAGGTTGAACTGTGGTTGTTCCATGCCAATGACAACATTCCTTCAGCCATTTTGAAGAGGTATATGCCTGAAAACATAATTCTCTCTGAACTGTTGCAACAAAATGTATTGACTTTGCAATATCAATGAAAGTTGGAAAATATTAAAAATATAAAATCAAAAATGTTGAGTGCATTTGGAAAAGTGTGATGGCAAATCTAACTGATTGTATTTAAGTGTAGAGAGAGGAGCATAATTACCCAAAGCTGTGAGTGACAAATTCAACAACACATGGTTCTTTCCATAAAACCCTTTTTTTTATCTCACTCTCTCAGTACTTGACACATATAAACATACCTACTTTAACCTTGGTTAGTGGCCTAGTCCCTACAGGCTACCAAAATTTTACTTTAGGTTGCCAAAATTTGACCTATGCCAAAGAAATTCTAAAACAGTCCAAATTTGACCTAATAGCCTCTAAATTTAATCCACACTGCTTAGAGCTAGCCCTCAGTCTGGGAAGTTTGGTGGAGATGCTTATGTCACATATAGTGTTAAAGCATAATTGTATTACACAGCTATGTAGTACTTAATAAGAATTTCCAAGAGCAAATTATCTTAGCTGTAACATAAAAAAGGAACAAAAATATCTAAATTAATGGGATGATATAAAACGGCCAAGCTCTAGGAAGCTGATTTAGTAAGAGAGATGTGAGGTTTCCAGTTAAGATTTTGAGTTATAGACCGAGGATGTTTAGTGTAAAAGAAGGTGACAGCTAAGTGTTATCGAAGAATAGGGGATAGGTGTCTGGAAGATTGTGTTGATTGACAGGTGGAAAAATTGAGTTTCTGAGATAAAAGTTTATAATTGTTGTAGTTCAATTTGTGGTTCAAAAATTAAAAAGTATACTTCTTCATCTTCAAATGTAATACATAATAGTTTTATCAGGGATGTGGACACAAATCAAATATTTCCAAAGGGTGTAGGGCACAGAGCAGCTTGGGAATCACTGGACCAAACAAAAAGCAGCTTTAAATTTGAGATTGAGACAAATACACTTATGAAATAATACTAATTCAATAATTTCATATAGGAACCAAGAAAGGTAAATCTACAGTTTAGCTCCACCATCTCAAAACACCGTAATACACCTTCATATTACGGTCAGAGTAAAAATACATGCACTTTAATGAAAACGTGAAGGTGCCCCATGGTTAGAAACAAACTTAACATAACCAAACCTAACTGCTGCACTCGGACCACAGCCGCCACCCCAACTGTCTCCTAGGCATCAGCGACTTAGCATGGTTAACAGGGTATGTTAGTTTCACTAACGTTAGGTTAGTTTAGATCAGTTTCTAACCATGTGCGCCTTCATGATAAGGTAAAATGGCATGTATTTTTGCCCTTTAAGCAGATGATGAAGGCAAATATGGTATTTTGAGGTGGTGGAGTTAAAATATACATTTACTACATGAGTCAAGAAAAGTTGGTAATTATGTCAAGGTATTGTGATGTGCTGATAACCAAAGTTAATGGTACGACAAGATCCATCAGATACCTAACCTAAATAAATCTAACCTGACCTGTGCCCTGTTACCAAAATGTGACAGACAGAAAGAAATCCCTTGATATATCCCCCTGAACCTTCATGATGTCTGGTGCTTGATTTCAATATTTTGAGAAATCAAGATCTCATGAGCAAGTGATTTCCGATGGTACAGCAAAATACACCTTCATATAGCACCGAAGTGTTATTTGCTCTGAGACGGGTGATGTCATTTACTTCTTCTTCTTCTTCGTGGGTGTTTTATGTTTACAGCAAAGGAAGCAGCTCAAGGGCAAAAAAAAAAAAAAAAAAAAAAGTAATGAGAAAAAAAAGCCTCCTAAACACTAACCCTATAAAAAAGAGTTCAAAAGAGTGGTCAAATTCTGGAGAATAATGGAATAATACACTAGTTTCACCCACACTATTACCCTATTATAGTGCTTCTGACCCCGGCACAAGGCACACAGCAGAGGCAGGCCAGCGACTCACCACGCCGCCCCCGGGATGAAGGCACGGGCTACAGGGCCAGGCAGAGGAGCAGCATCACCTCGTCTCGTCCAGGGCAGCGCGAGGTCAGGTCAGGTCACGTGTCACGGCCCTCACGTCTGTCCTGCACGCCACAACACTGCCTCTGTCAGTGTTGTAAGGGCTGGGTAGGCACACCGTAACACTTCCTCTTCTTCAGCAGTGTTTTAGGAGGCTGGGAACTTCTTTTTACCTCTTCAGTGATTTAGGAGGCTGGATTATTCTTCTTCTTCTTTAGGTGTGTTATTGTTGTCTTCTCTTCCTCCTCTCTCTTTTTGCAACAGCTGCAGATCTGTCCCAACACAATATAAAACTAGATAACTAAATGAATATATAAGCAAATAGATATAAAGATATGTTGGTTTATTTATATTCGAATAGATAAATCATTTTTCATGTGTTACGTATACTCTGACGCACCCCCCCCCCCTCTCTCTCTCTCTCCCTGGAAGTGAGATAAGCACAACGAGCACCCACTTATTTCCATCCCTCTGATAGACCTGTTGAAGATTGATTGATTGATAGTTTATTGTTGCAGGTAAACAACAAGGGAGAAGGGAGGAACATGCCATCCCTACCCCCAGGCAGGACAGAGTGAGATTATACAACTATTAATACATGTGTAGGTAGCACCATGAAATTAAAAAGATACAATGAAAGGGAGAGAGGGGAGGAGGCATATGAAAGTGATTACCTGATTGATTGATTGATTGATTGATAGTTTATTGTTGCAAGTAAAACAACAAAGGAGAAGGGAGGAGCATGCCATCCCAACCCCCAGGCAGTACAGAGTGTGATTATACAACTAAGGATACTAATGAAGGGATAAAATAACAGACATAGGTGAGAAAAGAATAGAAAAGTATGCATAGACATTACTACCACTATATCATATTACCTACTTCTTTTTTTTTTTTTTTTTTTTTGTGTGTGTGTGTGTGTGTGTGTGTGTATTTCGTTGGGGATATACCCCAATGGAGGAAGGCGGTGCATGCCGCGCAACCCCCCAGACGGCTGGTAGAGAGATTACCAATTCTTTTTCAAGGAGGAGGCCCAACAACGGTGCTGAGGGTGTCGGAAAGAGCCCACCTTTCCACCCCCATGGTAACTGATAGGTCTCGAACCCCACGCCTTAGCACCCCGCCGAAGCGCAAGTCAGAGACTACCACAAGACCACGGGAGCCCCCCCTACTACTATTTAACTACTACTACTACTACGGTACGTACGTACTTCTGCTACTATTACTGATGATGATGATGCAAGCAGCAAAAAAACGTAAGGGTATTCTGACTACAGTCCTGCTGGGAGTATTTATAGTCATTGGTGATCTTCATTCCTACCATTGTATCTTTTTAGTTTCATGGTGCTACCTACACATGTAATACGTGTAATCACATTCGATCTGCCCTGTCTGGGGGTTGGGATGGCATATGTTCCTCCCTTCTCCCTTGCTGTTTACCTGCAACAATACACTATCAATCTTCGGAACTACTAGGCAGGGAGGGGAGGAGGAGACGAGTGTATGGGCTGATAAGCTGACCCACACTTATCTCCGAGGCCGAGGACCCCATATAAAGGCGCCAAAGACCAAGGAAGGCGTCGTGGCGGCAGACTGTCAGGCTGCAGGCTCTGGTCACAACTAGCTCCAGCAGGTCATGATGGCCGTGATAAGGGATCTTCTTCAGGTAAGCTGGTGTAAATTAATTAATTAAAAAAGCGGTGGATCGGTGATGTCAGTCAGTCAATCAATCAACGGGAGCATACGCTGGGGGGCGCGTTGCCTCCTCTCATCTTATGATATTATTCCTTGGGAGACCCTCAGAGAAATTCTCCACAACAAGTCTCCACAATAAGTCTCCACAACAAGTCTCCACAATAAGTCTCCACAACAGCTCTCCACAACTATATAGTCTCCACAACAAGTCTCCCACAATAAGTCTCCACAACTAGTCTCCACAAGTCTCCCACAACAAGTCTCTACAACAAGTCTCCACAACAGGTCTCCACAACTAGTCTTCATAATAATCTCCCACAACAAGTCTCCCACAACAATTAAGTCTCCACAACAAGTCTCCCACAACAATCAAGTCTCCACAACAAGTCTCTCACAACAAGTCTTTCACAACAAGTCTCCACAAGTCTCCCACAACAAGTCTCCACAACAATTCTCCACAACAAGTGTCCACAACAAGTCTCCACAACAAGTCTCCACAACTAGTCTCCACAACAAGTCTCCCACAACAAGTCTCCCACAACAAGTCTCCCACAACAAGTCTCCCACAACAAGTCTCCTACAAGTCTCCACAACAAGTCTCCACAACAAGTCTCCACAACAAGAGTCCACAACAAGTCTCCCACAATTAAGTCTCCACAATAAGTCTCCACAACAAGTCTCCACAACAAGTCTCCACAACAAGTCTCCACAACAAGTGTCCACAACAAGTCTCCACAACAAGTGTCCACAACAAGTCTCCACAACTAGTCTACACAACAAGTCTCCCACAACAAGTCTCCCACAAGTCTCCACAACAAGTCTCCCACAACAAGTGTTCACAACAAGTCTCCACAACAAGTGCCCACAACAAGTCTCCACAACAAGTATCCACAACAAGTCTCCACAAAAAGTCTCCCACAACAAGTCTCCACAACAAGTCTCCCACAACGTCTCTACAACAAGTCTCTACAAGTCTTCCACAACAAGTCTCCACAACAGGTCTTCACAACAGGTCTCCACAACTAGTCTCGGGCCACAAGTCTCCACAACAAGTCTCCACAACAAGTCTCCCCAACAAGTCTCCACAACAAGTCTCCTCAACAAGTACCTCCCACCAGGATCCATCAACTTACTCAAGAGACAGGCTTTGTGGGCGCAGGGAGCAGGGTTGACCTGGGTATAGCATGCCATCAACTAACTAACTAAATAATGGGGAGCACGGGCCCATCCATGCATCCGAGTTGGCGTTCACAGAGTATTCAGCAGGTAATAGGTTTCGATCCAGTCTCACGGAGTAATTATATAGCTTCGTGTGTGTGTGTGTGTGTGTGTGTGTGTGTGTGTGTGTGTGTGTGTGTGTGTGTGTGTGTGTTTCGACAGGGGCTTGGCGAGAAACTACTGCCGCATTTTTTGAGGAGTAAAAAAAAAAAAAAAGACAAGTGGCCGGTCCAAGAAGTGAAAGTTGGAGAAATCGAATTTATATAAAGTAGAATAAGATAAATGTGAAAATACCTGTCCTTTCAGTCGAAGGCAGAGTTTTTTTTTTAGAAATATTTAGCTGATACGAAGACAGAACACACACACACACACACACACACACACACACACACACACACACACACACACACACACACACACACACACACAAACAAACACATTTTTTGTATGAGTAGCATTTTTTTTTTTTTTTTGGCCTGTCGATTGCAGTAACTCTCTCTCTCTCTCTCTCTCTCTCTCTCACTTAATAACAGCGACTCACTGATATTAGGAGACTTTAACCTCCCCCATATCGACTGGGCGACACTGTCAGGTACAGAAGGCGAGTCACATAGAATGATCGAATTTCTAGAAGAAAATTATCTAAGCCAAATGGTTTCTGAGCCAACTCGACAAAATAATATACTCGACCTTGTTATAACGACCCAAGATAACCTAATCAGAAGTGTCACGGTAGGAGAACACCTCGGTTCTTGCGATCATAAATTAGTGCGCGTCGACATTAAAGCTCAATCATCAGTGACTGAAAATAAAGTAAAGGTGCCCAATTTCAAAAGAGCTAACTTCGTAGAAATCCGACAAAAACTAACAGAAATACAACTATCAGATGACGGCAACGTAGAGGAAGCCTGGCTAAGCCTTAAAATCACTTACTCACTCAGCAGAACACATTCGTCCCCTTGTGCGAGAAGCGAATTAACACTAATAAAAGCCCACCGTGGTTTAATAGCGAAATTAAACAATCAGTCAATGAGAGAAAATTGTTTTACAGGTTAAAGAAAGAACAAAGCACGCCCGAAAACATTAGACTTTATAATGATGCCAGGCGACGAGTAAAAAGACTAGTAGGTCAGGCAAAGCGTAGATACGAAGAAAATATTGCAGCCAACTGTAAAAATAATCCGAAATCTTTCTTCAGTTACATAAACAACAGAAAGGCGATCAAAAGTGGTATTGGACCTTTAACAAACAGCGACGGTGCACTAGTGACTGACAGCCAACACATTGCAAACCTCTTAAACAATTACTTTTCCTCGGTGTTTAATACTAACAGTCTTCCTCTCGCTACCACCAACACCAGTACTATTGTAAATCTCGAGCATTCATTGCCTAATTTTGAAATAACAACCGATGAAGTCCTTAAAGCTCTCCATTCACTTAAAACAAATAAAAGTATATCCAACTCTGCTGAAAGAAACAAAGAGCGAAATACTCTCCTTCCTCACAACCGTATTCAATATGTCCTTGCGACAAGGCATCGTCCCTTCAGATTGGAAAAAGGCTAACGTGACACCGATTTTCAAGAAAGGAGACAAAAAAGTACCAGGTAATTACAGGCCCATTAGTCTAACTTCGGTTGTAGGTAAGCTACTTGAGGGCATAATTAGAGACAAAATTGTGAATTACCTTGAAAGCCACTCATTGATTGGGGACTCACAACATGGCTTCCGAAACAAAAGATCCTGCCTATCAAACCTATTAACCTTTTATAACGACCTCTTCACTGTTTATGACGTAACCAAATCACTGGACGTAGTCTATCTTGATTTCCAGAAAGCGTTTGATAAAGTCCCGCATCATAAATTACTTTACAAATTAAAGCAAATAGGTATTGACGGTCAAGTAAACCAATGGATCGCGAATTGGTTGAGCAACAGACAACAAAGAGTAGTGATTGACGGATTTAACTCAGAGTGGGCGCCTGTCACTAGTGGCGTCCCTCAGGGCTCGGTCCTTGGCCCAGTGCTCTTCATTATTTACATCAACGACGTGGATGTTGGACTCAATAACCGCATTAGTAAATTTGCAGACGACACAAAGATTGGCAACTCGGTTCTCACTGACGAAGACAGGCAAAGCCTCCAAGAGGATTTGCACAAAATTTCAGCTTGGTCGGATAGATGGGAGATGCCCTTTAACGTAGACAAGTGCCAGGTCCTTCAAGTTGAACGAGGAATAAGAAGTTCGAATACGAAATGCGCGGCGTTAAACTCAAAAGCGTTCAATGCGTCAAAGACTTGGGGTCAAAATCGCGTCAAACCTCAAATTCTCACAGCAATGCATCGATGCAGCAAATAAAGCGAACAGAATGTTGGGCTTCATTAAAAGAAACTTTGTATTCAAGAATAAAGATGTAGTACTCCGCTCTACAACAGTTTAGTCAGACCCACTTGGAATATGCGGTACAGTTTTGGTCTCCCCACCATGCAAAGGATATTGCTAAATTAGAAGGTGTTCAGCGTCGGGCAACGAAAATGATCCCTTCCTTGCGCAACAAATCCTACGAAGAAAGGCTTTCTACCCTTAACATGTTCTCTCTTGAAACGTCGCCTCCGAGGAAAACTGATCGAATGTTTTAAAATACTTAATGGTTTCACGAATGTAGACAGATCAACATTGTTTATGATCGATGACACTTTGCGCACGAGGAACAATGGTGTAAAACTCAGATGTAGACAAGTAAATTCAGACTGCACCAAATTTTTCTTCACCAACGTTGTAGTGCGAGAATGGAATAAGCTTCCACCGTCAGTGATCCACTGTAACACGATTGACTCCTTCAAAAATAAGCTCGACCGTCACTTCCTTCAACTTAATATCAACTAAAGTAGAAATGCAACGTTTTGGAGTCTTCTGATTAATGTAAAATCACTTAGGTTTAAGGACAGACCACCAAGTCTGGACCATGGGGTCTGTGTGGTCTGATTTTCTATGTAAATCTATGTAAATCTCTCTCTCTCTCTCTCTCTCTCTCTCTCTCTCACACACACACACACACACACACACACACACACACACACACCATTGACACCAACACACACACACACACACACACACACACACACACACACACACACAGATCTGCGGTGTTTGTGCAATTTTCCTGAGTCATGAATGAAAACCAGGAAAGGAAATCCCACTGTACTCTCATAATGTGAAATCGGAACACTCCTCCTGAAGTTCTTAACGGTACGCTGTTTCGATAGGAGCCACTGCTTAACTACAGTAACAATTCCCCCTCCTTTGAGTGCGTAAGAATATAAGACTGGACTGAAACGTGGACCTTCACACGTGGTAGTAGCTTGAGATTGATGGTTATCGCTCATTATCTATTTCATCGATCTTAAGATTACCCATTTTCCTTTGTCTGGCTGTGCCCTCGATCTGATGTGTAGGTATCGGTCACAAACCTGCAGGGTGAGGACACTAATGCGATAAGCCCAAAGCCAACGCACCGAAGCCAAGGTCAGTGATAAAGACAGAAGGCCGAGAAACCATGGCTCATATCCTCAAACAGTACGAGGCTTACACACCCACATTCATCAGGCTTCTGTAGAGATGTGGTGTGGCTATTTCCGTGGGTAGTTTTATGATCCTAGTGATAGTTTGAGAAGACTTCTGCATCATGAATGAGAAGAAAAGAACACCCATGAAAGCCCAACTAATTTCTGCTAGTGGACTTTGAAAATTTATTGTGAGAGATGAAGGTTTTGGAAGAGGGCACGCGACCTGACTTCGTTCATTTGTCGACTTTTTTCATTCATTCACTCATTGAGATGTATCGATTTTCATCAACAATCCATTGACAAGAGGGCAAAACCTGACTCACTACAGGGGAACGAATGACTCAGTTTCTGCATTTTTGTTGTTGTTGTTGGTGGTGGTGGTGTTGTTGTTGGTGGTGGTGGTGGTGGTGGTGTTGTTGTTGGTGGTGGTACAGGTTCCGTTGTTTCTATAGTAGTTTCGGTTTCGGGTTCGCTGTGAGTCTCATCTCCCGTACCCGAGCTCATCTCACCACCCCGCACAGTGAAATGGCCCTGAGATGACCAACAGGTTATTCTGATAATCTTATTAGATAGTACTGAGCAGATTTCGCTTGACTATGGGAGTGTTGAGGCAAGGAATCAAAATAAGATACCTTAATGATATCATCCTTGCACAGAATGAAGAAAGCGAAGGCTGAGGGTCTCTCTCTCTCTCTCTCTCTCTCTCTCTCTCTCTCTCTCTCTCTCTCTCTCTCTCTCTCTCTGGGGATAATTCATCTGTGATTATATGATTGTGTAGCTATTACCTTAGGGGTCCACATAATGATAACGCAATAGAGTCAACAATTCTTAATACAAATAAGTATACCGTATAAATTGTAAACTTTTAAACTAGCAAGTATTTTATTTTACCTAACCTAGGCCTTGACTTTTTTAATCTAGGTATATGCAGTACATCACAAATACAAACACACATACATACATAACATGGCTTACATAGTTCCAGAAGCAGCACGTGAGTGGGTCTTCCCCCCGGCTCCTCGTGGGGCAGTCCGCGTCATGGGGTCCTGTTTGGGGGCAGAGGCTCGTGGCAACACCTGTATCGTGGGTTTCCCGTGGGCGTGTTTTCCAAGTGCTTCCCTTTTTGTGATCTGAACAACAACGTAGCACAGTATCAAAGGGTCTAACTAATTCTTTAGAAAGAGCCTGTTTCTGAAAATTACAAGTAAGATTGCCTCATCGTAATCCTGACGCCACCTGAGTCCGCTTATATATTACGAAAATAAAAATTATCTCTGCTAAGGTATCGCCACCACGGGCAAGGAGCGACACACCCTACACAGAACACGTCGGTCTGCGTTCCTTTGAGCTCTGTATACCTTCATAAAGCAATGAATGAGTAAATAAATAAATACATACAAACCTGCCCTCCCCTCACAAACGTTAAGCCTAGAGAAGCAGCACCAAGGTTCTGGATGTCTGTGTGTGAGTAAAGGTAACGCGATGCTTA
>NC_066529.1:9409892-9414892 GCF_024679095.1 Eriocheir sinensis
GCGGAAGTGTTTGATCAGCAATGTTCCGGAAAGCTGGTGAAGAAGCGTGTGATTAAGAGTCCTCCACGCACAATGCACGGCAGGGTTTTTTCTTTCCTTTTTTCCAACCGACAAGTGTTCTGCACAGGTGGAGGCTGTGGAGCGGTATAAAAAAAAATATATAGTTGCGTTGGAAAGAATGAGCGGGTTGGGAAGGAGCGGGGGGAGGAGTCAGAAATGTAACAGGTTGGTTAAGGCGACAAGCGTCCTCCACATGCAAAGCGCACGTTTTATTTTCCCTCTGATTCAAAAAACTGCTTGAAGTGGAAGCTGTGTGTGGAGAGGGTGGGCGAGGGGTAGGCGGAGGGGGGGGGGGCGTCAGAAATGTTCCGGGGTCCTTCACATGAAATTCGCACAAATGTTTTTTTCCTCTGGGTCTTAAAGAACTGCTTGGTGTTTTTGCAGAGGTGGAGGCTGTGAAGCGACAGGTGCGGCAGCTCGAGGCATCGGCTGAGAGGGAGGAGGAGCCAACCTGCTGCCGCCCACTTAACGGTGCGTGCATGACCTGGCTGGGCAGGCCGCCGTGCAGGCTGTTCCCGGATGTGTTTCCATGCAGGCCCGGCAGAGGAAGCCATTTCTCCCACTCTACTTGCCTCCACAACCACTGAGTTTCTTTTTTTTCTTTTTTTATTTGAGGGCGGCAACCATGGCATTCCTTTCATCCCACTTGCTTCCATACTTATCACACGCGCCTTTGTCATCAACCATCTCTTTCATTCCACTCGCTTCCACAGTCATACACGCCTTCGTCATCAACCATCTCTTTCATTCCACTTGCTTCCACAGTCACATACACCTTTATCATCAACCATCTCTTTCATTCCACTCGCTTCCACAGTCATACACACCTTTGTCATCAACCATCTCTTTCATTCCACTTATTTCCTCGCACCACAGTCATACACACCTTCGTCATCAGTCATCCCATTCATCCCACTTGCTTCTACAGTCACACACAGCAATCTATGTCGCTCCACTTTCTTCTACAGTCACACCTTCGTCATTTGAGGGTAGCCATTTCTCTTATTGCACGTGCCTCCACAGTCACTTTTTTTTTTGTGTGTGTGTGTATGTCATTTGAAGCGCAGCCATTTCTCTCAGCCCACTTCCCTTCACAGTCATTTTTTTCCCTTTTTCATCTGGCCGTTAATCAAGAAAATACAGGAAGTCCGTGTAGCTCCACTAAGAACACTTCATCTGATAACGCGACGTTTTTAGTTTAATTATATGACTCAGTTTCCTCCGGTATATGTCGTCTTCGGAAAACTTACGAAACAGGTAGTTATTATTCTTTTCTTTTTTCTTTTGTCTAGCGTGTCGTAAGAACAATATTCGTGGCTCACAATTATGAGAAAAAGGATGTGGCAACAGCGACTACAGGTAGTTTCATCTACAGGCAGATTTACGTCCAACCCAGGTGGGAATGCGACTCTTCATTATATTTTTATATTAACGAGAAAAAAATGAGAATAGGGACAATTTTACCTTTAGATATTTACGTAGCAAACCAATACATTTTATTTGCGTAGCAGGCCGTCTCGGAATACCTTTCTTAATTAGTTTCCTTATCCCAACCTTAAGATAAAATGCGTTAGTAATCCTCAAAATGCGCATAAGAGGAAATGAACAGAAGAAAGGTGAGAATCAAGTTGATTGCACAAGCTGAGGGCGGAGGGAGAACTGGCAGGTGAAGGGCAGCCACAGACGGCATGACGGAGATGCCTGTGTGAGGGAAATCCCACGACAGGGGAAGTGTGCGTCTCGAGGGCTGGGGGGAATGTGTGTGTGTGTGTTTGTGTGTGTGTGTGGGGGGGGGGGGGGGGAGAGAGAGAAACGACCCAAGATAAGACACCATTTCTAAACGAGTCGCTTCTTCACCGTAGATTTTAGAGAGAGTCTTGGCCATACGATTGTGGATCACTTCTTACTGCAGATTCCATTCACCTAAGCCTTTTATAGACTCAAAGCGTGCCAGAAAGAGAGAAAGTTACTGATACGCTACTTCAAATATGCGTTCTCGGCGACAACCAGTTTTAATTATAGAGTTCAAGGGTTGTGATAATAGTTTCACGTTCAACTCCATACTCTTCATTCCTCTTCCCCATAATCAGATTGACTCAGTATCTATCAATCTGAAATGCGATCCAGGTAACAAATAAGGTTAATCTATTATGATATGTTTGCTTACGAGGCCTAAGTTACACACACACACAGCATAACCTTTTATAATTTACGAGCCCCGATTTTCACACACAGCATAGCCTTTTATTCCTTACGAGCCCCGATTTTCACACACAGCAAAGCCTTTTATTCCTTACCAGCCCCGATTTTCACACACATCATAGCCTTTTATTCCTTACTAGCCCCGATTTTCACACACAGCATAGCCTTTTATTCCTTACTAGCCCCGATTTTCACACACAGCATAGCCTTTTATTCCTTACTAGCCCCGATTTTCACACACAGCATAGCCTTTTATTCCTTACTAGCCCCGATTTTCACACACAGCATAGCCTTTTATTCCTTACGAGCCCCGATTTTCACACACAGCATAGCCTTTTATTCCTTACGAGCCCCGATTTTCACACAGCAAAGCCTTTTATTCCTTACTAGCCCCGATTTTGACACACAGCATAGCCTTTTATTCCTTACGAGCCCCGATTTTCACACACAGCATAGCCTTTTATTCCTTACGAGCCCCGATTTTCACACACAGCATAGCCTTTTATTCCTTACGAGCCCCGATTTTCACACACAGCATAGCCTTTTATTCCTTACGAGCCCCGATTTTCACACACAGCATAGCCTTTTATTCCTTACGAGCCCCGATTTTCACACACAGCATAGCCTTTTATTCCTTACGAGCCCCGATTTTCACACAGCATAGCCTTTTATTCCTTACGAGCCCCGATTTTCACACACAGCATAGCCTTTTATTCCTTACTAGCCCCGATTTTCACACACAGCATAGCCTTTTATTCCTTACTAGCCCCGATTTTCACACACAGCATAGCCTTTTATTCCTTACGAGCCCCGATTTTCACACACAGCATAGCCTTTTATTCCTTACGAGCCCCGATTTTCACACACAGCATAGCCTTTTATTCCTTACTAGCCCCAATTTTCACACACAGCATAGCCTTTTATTCCTTACTAGCCCCGATTTTCACACAGCATAGTGATTTTCACACACAGCATAGCCTTTTATTCCTTACGAGCCCCGATTTTCACACAGCATAGCCTTTTATTCCTTACTAGCCCCGATTTTCACACACAGCATAGCCTTTTATTCCTTACGAGCCCCGATTTTCACACACAGCATAGCCTTTTATTCCTTACTAGCCCCGATTTACACACACAGCATAGCCTTTTTTATCAAGACACCTCTCCTTCCGAAGCTGACTTTCTCTTCTGGCCTTTTTTTTTTTTTTACTTTTACAGGAGCAGTGCATAGCGGGCTGTTGTTGTTGTTATTGTTGTTGTTGTTGTTGTTGTTGTTGTTGTTGTTGTTGTTGTTGTTGTTGTTGTTGATGCCCTTTAACTACTTCCTTGGTTGTAAGAGAAAAAAAAATATATGTAACTTACGCGTCGCCATCTTCACACAGAGAGCATACTTCGGGCGGAGGAACGAGGACGCGGGGTCAACGCCTCTCTGTCTGACCTGCGCCGCCACTTGCACAACCTCTCGCACGATCTACAAGACCTTCAGCAGCAGACCCGTCACCTGCGTAAGACTGTGGAAGTGGAGCGGCGGCGGCGGCGGCGGAGGGGGGAGGGGGCTGGGGGTGGGAAGCTTGGGCACGGCTCTCTAATGGGGGGAGGGGAAGCCAACGCAAACAGCTCAGGTGGTGGTTGGGGCGGTGATGGTAGTGGTGGAGATGATGGTGCTGGTGGATGTGGGGCAGCAAGGGGAGGGGGAGGCACAACTCTGAAAGGTGAAGAGGAAACACAGTAATAGTTCAGGTGGTGAGTGGTAGATACACTGTTGGATGGCGTAGTGGCACGGGTGGTGATGCTGGTGGTGATGAAAGTGGTGTTAGAAGTGATGGTGACGGGATTGCTAGGTGTTGGTGGGTGGGTTGGGGAAGATGCTGTTGAGGTGAGGGGGGGGGGGAGTGGTGGAAATAATGGTCGTGACAGTAACTGTTCTTCGGGTGGATGGATAGCTGGGTGGCAAGGGTGACGAGTGAAGGATGGAGGAGTGAGAGTGAGAAAGGGAGGGCATCAGCCATGTGGGTCGGTGACGTGGCGGTAACAGTGGTGGTGACAGTGGCAATGGTGTTGGTGTTGGGAGGAGGATAATCAGTGTGCTTGTATCTCATGCGGAGACATAAACACGGCTCTTGAGGGAAATATTTTAAGAATATATATAATTCGCAGAAAAAGAATGTACTAATAGGTACTGCCAATGTCCCAAAGTAAACAAACACGGAACACGAGAGAGAGAGAGAGAGAGAGAGAGAGAGAGAGAGAGAGAGAGAGAGAGAGAGAGAGAGAGAGAGAGAGAGAGAGCAATACACCCTCTTTCCACACAGAGGGCAAAAACAGCATGTTGTATATTAGCAACAATAAATCTCCAAACTGTTCCCACAACAATGATTCAGTGTTGTGACGGTGGGAGAACGTGTGAGGCAAGGAAGTGGTGAGGTCCCCACTGCTGCAGGGATCGTGATAAGCAAGGGAAACTGTTACCAGTCAGGGCGGGTATCTGCTGCCACCACGAAGCTAGGCCATGTTTCTTGAGAGTATATACAGGGTCGCCATTGACAACTCACTGGGTCGCCATTTCACTAACAGACGGCGAGAGGCACGTTGCTCCCAGTACTGTCAAAAGGTTTCGTAATGGTTCGTGCTTGAAATAAATTTGTTCGTATTAAAAAAAATGTTAGAGGAACACTGAACTGGAATGTCACCCATCCTTCCCACCTCCTGCAGTGTTATGCCCAGCGCCCTACGTCAAG
>NC_066529.1:9419892-9472392 GCF_024679095.1 Eriocheir sinensis
GCCTACGAGTTGAACGCTTTCAAGAGGGGAGTGTAAAGACACCTCTCCATCAAATTATGACCCTCCCTTTCGGCTAGGACCCCCAGAGTGCTCGGCATCTCCACTGTGGAGGAGGAAAGAGGGCGTTGTTGGTGCTGGGAACAGGACAAGTGGTGGAGGGAGGAGGAGGTCGGGGTGGAAGCAGATGGCAACAGTCCACTGGAGCAGCCACCTCCGTCCTGCCTCAAGGTCAGACTCAGTGATGCCCCGCGACTGGTATTTTTACGTTAGTTCAGTCGGGAACAGAAGACGAGCTGAGAGGGGCGTGGGAGGGGCGAGGAGAGCGGGGGTAGGGAGTGGCGCCTTGCTTCTCAGAACGGTTAATATGTACATGGCCTTGAGTATGCATTTTTCATTAACAGCTGTTATCGGGGAGGAAAACACTCAAACAAATGAAAAACCCAGAAACAGTGATGCCTCGTGATTGTTAATCTAACGTAGGCTCAGTCAGAAGGTCAGTTCGTGCACAGAGACGAGCTGAGAGGGACGAGAGGGGGAGGGGGGGGGGGGGAGAGGGAGCGGCACCTAGCATGTCAGAACACTTTATATGCACATGACCTTGAGTATGCAGTTCTCCATCGAGACTATTATAGGGAATGAAAAAAAATAAAAAAAAATAAATAAAGAGGCTATTGACGAGCAGGGTTTTGACGAGTTGCGACGCACCCTCCCTTTCGATAATGAAAAGTACTGAAAATAATAACAACCATTACTACTGCTACTACTACTACTACTACTACTACTACTACTACTATTACTACTACTACTACTACTACTACTACTATTACTACTACTACTACCACTGCTGCTACTACTACTACTACTACTGCTACTACTTCTACTCGTCCCATCAGCATTACGTCTGTCCTAATTAAACTATTCGAAAAAATAATCAGGGATAAAATGATCACTTTCCTTGAAACAAATGATTTGATAACTGATAGTCAGCATGGATTTCGTAGTAATCGGTCTTGCCTTACCAACCTATTAACCTTTTTCAACGATGTTTATACATGTTGGGACGCCCGAAGCCCATATGACGTAATTTACTTTGATTTTCAGAAAGCGTTTGATAAAGTTCCTCACGTTAGGCTTATTTCTAAATGCGTTCCCACGGTATTAACGACCATCTATGTGCGTGGATTCATGACTGGCTCACCGACAGAGAACAACGTGTAGTTCTTAATGGTGAAGCATCGGATTGGCAACCCGTCACCAGTGGCGTGCCCCAAGGTTCGGTCCTGGGGCCAACACTATTCATAATTTACGTGAACGACTTAGAAACTGATATCCTATCAAAAGTAGCCAAATTCGCCGACGACACCAAATTAGGAGGTACGGTAATGAACAGTCAAAGTTGCGAGAAAATTCAATCAGACTTAATAAGACTTGCCGACTGGAGCGAAAAATGGCAAATGAGTTTTAACGTAGATAAATGTAAAGTAATGCACATAGGTGAAAAAATCCTAACTTTAAATATGAGACATGAGCTCAGCGAAGTAAAACAAGAAAAAGATCTTGGTGTCATTATCAGTAACACTCTTAAAATGAGTGATCAATGTTCTGCAGCGAGTAAAAAAGCCAATATGATGTTAGGATTAATCTCAAGAAACTTTGATTATAAATCACCCGAACTTATGAAGAGATTATATTTAGCATTTGTAAGACCACACCTAGAATACGCCGTTCAGTTCTGGTCACCGAACTATATCAAAGATCAAGTTTTGCTAGAAAAGATACAGCGACGAGCATCCAAACAAATTCCAGCGCTCCGAAACTTGCCATATGACGAGCGTTAAAGCGTTTAGATATGTTTTCCCTAAAAAAGCGAAGGATAAGAGGGGACTTAATTGAAGTGTTCAGAATCCTTAATGGATTCGACAACATTAACCCAGAGTATTTCAAAGAGACACCAACACAAGAACACGCAGCAACGGTATGAAGTTAAAGGGAAACCGATGTAACACATTGGTGCGCAGAAGTTTTTTCAATAATAGAGCCGTCGATCACTGGAATAGACTCCCACCGTCAGTAGTTAGCGCACAGAGTATCAATAGCTTCAAGTCTTCATTGGGTAAGTACTTCAGGGATATAAGATTATACTGACCCCTCTTCGCATGTTTTCAGACAGATTGCAGCAAGACCTCAACCTAAATCCATATTATTCTCCCCCACAACCTGATTGCAAGTAGCGTAAGTTAACAATTGAGTAAAGTAACAGTTAATGTCCGCATGACAGGTGGAGTGAGGTGTGGGTGCAGTAAGGTGACAGGGTACTGGTGCGTGCATAGTACCGCCGGTAAAACGAGAATCAAGCCTCCATCTGTGCCCCTGAAACTACACCTCACCCATCGTGAGTATTAGGGGGGATTCTGGGGCTGCCCTGTGTAGGCCACTCGGCCTCTTCCAGTCTCCCTGTGTTTCTATGTTCTTATGTTCTTATGTAATGAAGTCTTTTTCCCCCACAGCTTAGGTTACCAGTAGTGTAAGTTAAGGGTAGTAATTTCCTCTTATTTCTCACTTTACTGTAAAATTTCCATGTCCCTTTCTTCCTTAAAGGTACATGGTGTTCTCTTCTAACTATTTCCTGCAGGAGGGAGAGGTGGGTGGGGAGGAGCCTTCATCTATTCTGTCCTGTCCTACCACACGTAGATTACTAGTAGTAGCGGTAGTAAACAGACACCCTTGCCATAGACCGATAGGTCTCCTGGTGTCTGTTCTTCCTATGTATTCCTATGTATTCCTCCTCCTCCTCCTCCTCCTCCTACTACTACTACTACTACCACTACTACTACTACTACTATTACTACTATTATAAAAGAATATACCACCACTTCTAATAATAATCTAATAATAATGATAACAATAAGAGAAACAAGAATAAGGTCTGTACACAGGCTCACCTAAGTAAATGAATGTATATGTACTAAACAAATACTGATTTTTTTTTCGTTCGCTACAATTATTTTCCTTTTGTGTTTATTCCTAAAAACAGTCACCTAAGTTTTCTTTATCTTACCCACTTCAGGAGATTGTGATTCAAAGAAATATAATAAAAACAGTATAACGAGAGAGAGAGAGAGAGAGAGAGAGAGAGAGAGAGAGAGAGAGAGAGAGAGAGAGATAACACTATCGCCATCAATTCTCGACACAGTTGTTTTTCCTTGATGCAGTTGTTGTTTTTGTTTTTGTTGTTGTTGTTGTTGTTGCTGTTGTTGTTGTTAGGGGTAATGGCACCGTTGCTGTATTTCCTCCGCTCACTAAATTTCTTTATTTTATTGTCAAATCTCTCTCTCTCTCTCTCTCTCTCTCTCTCTCTCTCTCTCTCTCTTCAGGTAAAGTGGTCACGTTCAAGTGGGGGGAGTTCCCGGTGCTTCCCTGCCTGAACCCCCACCCCCCTCCCCCCATCCCGCCCCCCTCCAACCCCCTCTACCCTCTTCCATACCTTCAGTCGTCCTCCAACCTAAGTTCCTCCAAGTTCCTCACCTCCCCGGCCAACCCCCCTACCCCACAGCCTACCCAAGCCCCTCAACTGTCCAGAAACCCCCATAATATCCCCCGCTGCCCCCTTAGTCACCCCATACCCAAATTCTTCACCGCCCCAGCCCCTAACAGGCCCCAGAGTCCTTTCCAGTTCTCCGCTCCCAAACCTACGTCACACTCACATCCCTAGCCTCCCAACAGCCTCCAAGCTCTCCTCAGCCCCCGCCAAGACCCTCGTACCCATAGCCCTTCAACAGCTTCTCCGTCTAGCCCCTCTCTTTGTCCCAAGCCCCCAACCCTCTTACAAATCCCCACACTTCACTTCCCCCAGCTACCCTCGATCCCTCAAAGTCACCCATCGTCTCCTCCCTCTCCCTATGCCTGCTTCCAAGATCTAAAGAACCATGCTCCTCGCCCCCGTTGACTTCCCCCATCCCCCTGCTGCCATGTTTCTGCCCATGTCTCTGCCCCTTGCTGCCTCAGCCCCGTCATCCTTCTCATGGCCACACTAGCCACAGCAGGCACATTCCTACTCCGTGGCCTTCGCCCTCCCTCACTCCCTCCTTACATGTGCCCTCACTTCGCTTTTCCTGCACCCTCTCCCTCACCGGACCAGCAGCCTCTTCGGATGCTAATACCAGAACACGAGTTTTTGTTGTCCCTCCACAGCACAGACCACGTTCACTGTATGCTTCCAGCAGTCCGTATGCCCTGCCAATAAGTGCTCGTGTCCGGGGAAAAGAAAAGGCTATGTGGGAAAGTTGAAATGTGGAAGGAAAAGGAAATGATAGTTTATTTTGCATGCCTCGTCTCATTCCCCCGAAGGTATTTTTTTTCTGATTTGAGTATCAATAAGTTAGGTGCTCCTATATGAATATGCTATTTCCTATTAGCGTCCAGTAAGCCACTCAGGAAACCCTTCAGCTAAAACACTATTGATATAAATATTTCCTTTATTTTTTTTTTTAATTTGATGTTCCTCTAGTGTACTACTTGAACTTTTCGCTTTTGCCATTGTGTGATAATAAAATAGAATGCATATTATTTTGTAATCATTTGTACTTACTTAGCCTGTGTATTATTTATATTTATTTAGCCTGTGTATTGTTTGTATTTATTTGTGTCGATCAGGAACGAACATAAGATTGATATTTTCCCCTAAATCGGTCCTTAAAAAGCCAACAGTGATTTATCTTACTAAAGCACGCCTCTCCTCTATGTAATTGTTGAGAGTTCATTGCCATTTTGTGGTGAAATCTCGCCAATATTTTTTTTTTTTTTTTTTTTTTTGAGTGGGGGAGGTTTGGGTTGGTGTGTGCGTTAGAAGGGCAACAGCAGCAGCAGCAGCAACAGCAGTGGTAGTTGTAGTAATAGCAGTAGCAGTAGTAGGCTAGTAGTTGTAGTAGTAGTAGTAGTAGTAGTAGTAGTAGTAGTAGTAGTAGTTGTTGTTGTTATTGTTGTTGTTGTTGTTGTTGTTGTTGTTGTTGTTGTTGTTGTTGTTGTTGTAGTAGTGGTAGATGAAATATTATTATTATTATTATTATTATTATTATTATTATTATTATTATTATTATTATTATTATATTATAATTATTATTATTATTATTATTATTATTATTATTATTATTATTATTAGTAGTAGTAGTAGTAGTAGTAGTAGTAGTAGCAGTAGTAGTAGTAGTACAAAGGAACACAAAGGGAGAACAAACAACAGCAGACCTGCTGGTCCTTACGAGGCTGTTTGTGACAAGCTACACTAACTATCTAATCAAAGGTGGAAAATGAAGGACAGCAAAGGCGAAGGCTCCACCCCACCCCCCCATCCCTCCAGCCAAAGCTGGCAGGAAAGGAAAAAGAATCATGCAGCATGGAAAAACTGCATGGAAATTATGTAGGAAAGAGGAAAGAACTACCATTACTGCTACCACTAACCGGGCGATAAAAGCGGACAAGGACACCAGTATTCGAAAGAACTTAATGTTATTACGACAATGAGTAATATCTTAGTTGCTGGTTAGATTCAAAATACTTGTCTAATCTATTCTTGAAGGCCGTAACTGTTGTACTATCAACGACATCACAGGGTAGAGAGTTCCAAATATTAACAACTCGATTGAAGAAGAAGTGTTTAGCTTCGTGCGACGAGAATCTTTTACCACTTATCTTCAAATTGTGATTTCTTCTTTTTCTATTTGATCGATCAATTGTAAAGTAATCTTCTGCATTAATATCACTGATTCCTTTAAACATTTTAAACACTTATATTAGATCGCCTTGCATTCTTCGTTTTGATAGACTGAATAAATTTACTTCTTTAAGCCTTTGTTCATATGATAAATTTCTCAACCTAGGAATCATCTTTGTTACTCTTCGTTGAACCCGTTCCAACTTTTCTATGTCTTTTCTGTAGTAGGGAGACCAAAACTGTACACAGTACTCTAGACGAGGTCGAACCAACGAATTATACAGCTTTAATATTACTTTTTCCGATTTATTATTAAAGACTCGTCCGATGAAGCCAACCAATTTGTTTGCAGTTTTAACCACCTCTGAACAATGCTGACCGGGCTTTAAATCGCTTGATATAGTGATTCCAAGATCCTTTTCTTTGCTTACTGCAGAAAGTTGTTTGCCATTCATTACGTACCGAACGCGATTGTTATTTTTTCCGATGTGCAACACTTTACATTTGTCAACGTTAAATTTCATTTGCCATTGATTGGCCCAACGTGCAAGTCGATCTAGATCTTATTGTAAAGCTTCTTCGTCGAGTGTCGCAGTTACTTTACTAGCAATTTTTGTGTCATCAGCAAATTTTGATACTTTTTGAGTAGTAGTAGTAGTAGTAGTAATAGTAGTATTTTAGTCTTCCAGCTCGACACCCTCTCCTCCGCTACTTTCACCACCCCTCCCCATCACCATCACCACCGCCACCGCCAGCACTACAGCCACGCATGCACCTCCAGTCCTCCACTGCTGCCTCATGCATGGCGCCCTCGTCACCGAGCCGTGCCACCACCATTAGATTTTGCCCAATGCATCCCTTATATATTGAAAATGTGCATTGTTTCATCATAGAACATTTAGCATATGAACCACGTTGAAATTTGGAGAACAATTACATGATTTTATATATCTTGGCACGAGTGTCACCCTCATCCACCTAAACTCTTGCACCATCAGTTGCTTGCATACCTCCGCTTCTCCTTACCTCAGTCCTCACTGAAACTGGTCGGGCAGCCCCCAACCTCCCTTCGACACCCACCTGCCCGCAGCCTCCCACATGCCTCCCCCCTTTCAATCCAGCGGGGGAACAACTCTGGGAAAAGTCTTCCAGGTTTCCCCACACAGGCGCCTCAAGTATCGGGCCTTAGCGGTGAACGGAAGCCAGAAAAATTCGTGGCTGCCCTCGTGGACTTCAGCTGATGGTGGTGATGTGGGCATTTCTCTGTTACATGAGCCCACTCTACACAATACCAGGCTAATCTCTGGACCACCGGCAGGAGTGATCCATGAGCTGTTGAGCAGTGCCGACCGGCTTGGCAACCGCGGCTCATGACGTCCGGTGGGGAGAGAGGGAGGAGAGCGAGGATGACATCGGAGTAATGTTGAATTCTTTCAAAGTAACATCGAGAAGTTTCCATCAGCAGGTTCAGCTGTGTCGGAAATGACGCCACAAATGCCCGTGGATCCATCAGAGTTACAAAACGACGGCCGTATCCTATAGTGATTTGTGGGAGACTGTCACTGATGTGTTACATCAATGAGCCCTACACTTGAGATGTCACTGGTTACATCAATGTGCTCTATATTTTAGTGGTGGTAGCGCTCAACATCTATCTCTGGATAGCAATTTCATTTAAATATTTTGACTCAATTATTGTGACGCAATGATATATATATATATATATATATATATATATATATATATATATATATATAAATATATATATATATATATATATATATATATATATTTATATATTTTTTTTTTCCAAATACCCTCGTTAGGGCGACACAATTGCTCTTTGTTACAACCGAAACTTTCTTGCTGCAACCTGTCATATGAGTTCAATCTATTGTGACAACTGTGACGGTAATAATTAGACTCTCTCTCTCTCTCTCTCTCTCTCTCTCTCTCTCTCTGGGAGATGGAGGAACAATACTGCCGGGGTTGGGTGTGTGTAATGCAAGAATGAGAGATCAAAGACGGCGAGGTGGCGGGTGGAGGGGAAGGAGGCGCGAGAGGGCGGCAGCCAGGGGAGAGATGATGATGATGGTGGGAGTAACCGAGTTTGGGGGATGTTCCTTGCCACACCTGCTCTCTGCAGAATTTTCCTGTTGTAATAGAATGGTCGTCTTCCTCTCCACGGCAATCACTGAGCTCATCATCTCGCGTTACGCCTTGCCGTCTGCGAGGCATGTGTGTACCACTACGTTCATAATATTCATATTGTCAACTGCATCCCCCATTGCTGCGTGGCCTTCAGCTGCCTTGACCATACCTAAGTCATGTTCGCCCAGGCATATTCCTTCAAGTTAACACATTATTCCAGCTTCACAGCACTACACACAAGCTGGTCGATTCTTTGTCTGACACCATAACATTGGAGTAAAAAGAAAAAAGATATGTTGACTTAGTTTGTGTCCTGGTGGCAGTACATATATAGTGCTTGTTCGTGTAAACTGTAAACCAAGCCCGGAGAGAAAAATAGGAGGCCTCAACCCTGCTCTCTGAACATTCACGGAGATGTTCTAATATTAAAGGAGATCTTACGTTGTCTCTTTTAATTTTACGTGATATTACGGGCACTTATGTCTTTTGTCAGTTTGAGTGCTTGGATTGTTCACAGACCGTAGACGTAGCTGTGTCATGTGTGCGGGGAAAGCTGTTACTCATGGCCACTCCTCGTATCGATCCCATACGCGTCACCAGTGTTGAATAAGTATATATCAATGTTGTGTATGTGTAGTGCATATTATGTAAGTATAAGTATAAGTTAGGGCCTACCATGAGAATCATACCTCAGATTCACTACAGTACTGTGCATAAACATTTTTTCTACCGTAATCAGTGCCGGGTTTAGACTGGGTGAGGTCTTAGCTATGAAAAGTCTGAATGTTCCTTGTTAATTAAATGATACCTCAGAAGATGTCACAAATTAAGATGCCTAACAAAACAAGTCGTTGAAAGTCTTGTAAATAACAGAGCATTCCAGTGTAGCTATGTCATATTCTAAATTATATTTTGAAATTAATTATAAGAAATTTGAGGATTGGGGAGACTTTTATATGAGTCACCCGCCACTCTTGTCCCCCCTTCCTCCCCAGGTGACTTAAATAAGGGAGCACAAGTAAAAAATGAAGCAGCTTTTATGAGTCTCTTACTGACTGTGAGGCCCCAAGTTGTATGTTAGCTTGCACTGATCAAACGCTGGCAGCTCTGTTTGATGGGAGTCCTGAAGAAAGAGAGCAGGATGGTGGTGCTTCATTCGGTCTCCTCCTAGAGTCGTTTATAATTTATAATCTCATGGGTTTACCCAAAGTCCCACCGGCGACGCTCAGGGTGGTATCATGGCAGTGTCTCCCTCTCGTGTGACAGAGGAAGGCTGATAGTGGCCGCGGGGATTAGTATTAGAGCTGCAACAATTGATTCATTTACAGATACTCAATGGAGGTATGTGCAACGTCATCTGATCTACCAGAGTCCATTATAATCTTAACAAAAGGTCTCAGTCCAAGGCCTGAAAAGTCTCGTATCGAATAGATATTACGAATCATCTCTCCCTCCCGCCCGTCTTACCCTCATAATGTTTGGTATTCATTGTATTTGTACTGTGGTAACCATCCCTTGGATAAATTTTAAAAAAAGTGCAGGATGAAAAGTAACGAAAAGACAAATGACAAAAAGAAACTGGACATTTGGAAAAAAAAATGGCTCATATTATTGTTCTTGTCTCCATACGTTTGAATAAGAAAAATGGAAAGTAAAGTTGGCATACATTTTTAAGTGTTCCTTGGTCCTGCTACTTCAGCCAAACAGGTGTAGTTGTTTCTGTAGGTTTACATACCTCTGTCATACATATTAACACATATAAAAACTTGCATTCCACTACATGGTATCCTTGAATTACATCACATAATAGAAAGACATACTAATCATCTCAGCAATAATTACAGTACAATAAATCGTATTATAACTTACCAAAACATGTCCTCTCCAAACTTAACAGCAGCAGGCTCCTGCGACCAACCTTCAGCTTTGCAATGGGCACACAGGCTCTACTAGTAACACGTGCCCTGGGTCTGGCCTGTACAGCAGAGACTACATGCATGTGTAGTTCTCTGCCGGGGCTAAACGGATAGTGCCGTGGCTCTCCTTTGGTCAATCCCCGGATCCCGGGTACTTGTTCTCGAAAACAACCAACTCCCTCATTTCCTGATGTCCATCCCATAGTATCATATATTATTCAAACTCAAAGTTACAAGCAGGCCGGACTGCGCTTACAATATGTACCTGAAAACTATTGTGATTAGAAGAAAAAAAACCGTGGAAGAACATGACCCATGTAGGCTTAGCACAGGAAAATTAACAGAGAGAGAGAGAGAGAGAGAGAGAGAGAGAGAGAGAGAGAGAGAGAGAGAGAGAGAGAGAGAGAGATTTACATAGAAAATCAGACCACAGAGACCCCATGGGGCAGACTAGGTGGTCTGTCCTTAAACCTAAGTGATTCTACATTAATCAGATGGCTCCATAACTTTGCATTTCAACTCTAGTTAATATTAAGTTGAAGGAAGTGTTGGTCGAGCTTGTTTTTTAAAGGAGTCAATCGTGTTACACTGGACCACTGAAGGTGAGAGCTTATTCCATTTTCGCACTACAACGTTGGTGAAGAAAAATTTGGTGCAGTCTGAATATGCTTGACAACATTTAAGTTTTGTGCCATTATCCCTCGTTCGCAAAGTGTCATCGCTCATAAACAATTTTGATTTGTCAACATTCGTGAATCCATTAAGTATTTTAAAACTTTCGATCAGTTTTCTTCGGAGGCGACTTTTCTCAAGAGAGCTTCTAAAAATTCGATCATTCTATGTGCCTCGCCTTCTGTACCTGACAGTATCGCCCAGTCGATATAGGGGAGATTAAAGTCTCTTAATGTCAGTGAGTCGCTGTTATTAAGTGACTGCCTTAAAACGCTGTACATTTCAACATCATCTTCGAGTGATTGCCCCGGAGGCCTGTAGGTGACAGATACATTTAGATTGATTTTTGCAATGTTTATACTCGCACGCACAAATGTTCAACGTTACTGTCTCTTCGTGTTCTGTCAGTGGGTTGCAAATAGCTTTTGACGTCGATAAATGTTTCGGTTATAGAAAGTACGTCAAAATTTTATGTTTAAACAAGACATCTCAATTCATCAAACTTGTTTCTTAGGTTACGCGCATTGAAACTTAGGACTTTTATGTTATCTTGAGGTTTAGTAATAGAGGTTTTCGCGTTTGTTGTGTTGCATGCCGTCTATTTACATATGCGGGGTGGAGGGACGCGGCCGAGAGGTGGAGGGATGCGGCCGAGAGAGAGAGAGAGAGAGAGAGAGAGAGAGAGAGAGAGAGAGAGAGAGAGAGGATCTATAGCTATAGGCATGTGCTCAGTATATTATTTACTTATTATAATGTCGTTATACTGTTTATTTAGTATCGAGTCGTTGTGCGCCTCCGTGGTCTAGTGGTCAGCATGCCTGACTTCTACTCCGCGGGGCCGGGTTCGAATCCCGGCCCGGGCAATCGGAGTGCAGCTCACCCAGCTGGTCATCCTGGGGAAGGTAAACTGTGGTAACCCCGATGTTACAGCGGCCCTGTGTCCCGGGGTAATGGGCTCCCTCCCACCACAGGCTCAAGGGCGAATGTGACGGAGATGAGCACCGAGGCCACGCGCTGCTACAGGGTATGCCCCCAACTTTACTTTTAGTGTCGTTATCAGGTCAAAGTTCAAGTGCATGTAGCCTTATATACCACCCCATAAGGGTTTTCAGGCTTCCTTGTCCTGCAAGTACTTTGATACAAGGATCATTGCGACGTTGGCTTCGTTGTGGACTAAACTGTCGTGTATTTTTTCGAAGCATTGCTTGAGAGAGAGAGAGAGAGAGAGAGAGAGAGAGAGAGAGAGAGAGAGAGAGAGAGAGAGAGAGAGAGAGAGAGAGAGAGAGAGAGAGAGAGAGAGAAACGTCTGGCAGCGGGACGTGGAGTATCGACGAGCGAACTACGAGGCTATTTGACTAATTCATCTTCTAAGACTAACATTATTATTGAGATTCATTCAAATATATTAAATTTCATGATTATATTATGTTCTTTTTATCTAATTTATAATGAAACACAACGCCACTTAGGATCAGCGACGAGCTGTACGAGGTTGCAGCCTTGTTATCAAACAGCTGAGCTGCCGCTGAACAAAAACAGCTCGCCGCCGCCCCGCCCGTCGCCAGTCTTCGCGTGGCAAGCAATAGGGGAGTTACTAAAACACACTCAAAGCCTTCAAGATGCCGAGGGACCGTGCTGCCGAGCAACTCAATGAGTTCAAGAAAAATCAGAAGGTGAGTGGATGACAGTGCAGCAGCTGGTAGCAAGGAAATGTTGGGTACTGTAGTGAGTACGGTGAAGGGGGGGCATAGGGCATCCTCCCTGCCTTGTTGGGAGGAGCAAGGACGTCACTGTCACACTGATATGGTGCTGTGTGCAGAAGTGAGGCGTCACAGATTAGTGCCACTTAAGTTGACATAAGTACCAGTCTGGGTTTCACTGAGGCAATACAGTTTGGTATACCAATCAATATGATGTGGAATAATGGGTGCTACTTTGGCTTGTTATCTACGTGTCATGAATCTACTATGGTATGCGATCTACACTTTATATTGCGATCTACGTGTCATGAATCTACTTTGGTATGCCATCTAAATAGTTGATGGATGGTCTAGATCAGTGGTTCCCAACCTGGGGGCCATGGCCCTCAAGGGGGCCATGGAGTAATATGAAAATTATGGTTTTGATTCTTTTAAAGTCAATTTTCATGCAGTTTTTCTAATGCACTGCGGTACCTAAAGATAATTATCTCTTTCATATCAATAAATTGGAATCTTTCCATATAGTGTTCTGGTCCTATAGCTATTGGCACCATTACACAATTCATAACTAGCAATAACTAAATCTGAAAAGATGACACACTGAATGGGGCCATGGAGATTATTATATACTGGTCGGGGGCCACAGAATAGAAAAGGTTGGGAACCACTGGCCTTGATGGGCTTGAGTGACTCTAGAGGGTAGTAGAGATAGTAGAGAGGTAGTTAAATCCCGGCTCAACAATGTATAAGAACAAGGAAAACACTTGTCGTGGTTTCGAGAGAATGTCTGGTTTGAGTGTCGAAGCTCCGGTTCCGAACAAGGAAAACACTTCAACCAATTATTCAGAGGAAGTCACTGAAGGCTCAATAATCCATTCCGACGACTGGCCAGTTTACTCTAATTTAAACCAAATCAATTTTCGTCATTTTTCCGTAAATCATCAGGAGTATTACGTCGATCTTAACACCGGAGCACATACACAAGGAATTGAAAGATCCTGGCTTGATGCTAAGATTCGTATATTGAAAAAAAAATGAGAGGCTGCAGTCAAAGAACATCTCAATCGCACCTAGACAACTTATGTTGGTGGATGATGAGAAAAGAAGCTGATATATGTGCTGTTCATCGCTAGAATATTATTAATAGAATTTTTAAAATTATTTTTAATAAAATTTTCTCAGTTATATATGTTATAATATATTTTTATGTAGATATCATTTCAAAATAAAATTTGTACGGTGTAGATACTTTTCCTTGTAGATAACAAGCCAAAGTACGGTGTAGATATTTTTTCATTGTAGATAACAAGCCAAAGTAGCACCAATGAATAATGTCATGCATCCATATAGTATACCAAAGCACTCCACTCCGAAGTCATGATGACTTATGAGCAATTGCTTGCTTTAGACTTCGAGTGATTGTGGCCACGTATTTGCGAGTACTGGCCGAGTAAGTTTTCAGCACCATTACGCCGGTCCTGTTCCTGCAGTCGTTCGCCCCACCGTTTAGGGTTGTTATCATCCGAATCATCTGTAATGACAGCCTGGGTGTCATTGTACTTGAGTACATACGCCTCTGTGGTCTAGTGATCAGTGTGTATGGCTATTATACTCCGCGGACCTGGGTTTGAATCCCGGCCCGGGCAGTCGGCGTGCAACTCACCCAGCTGTTCATCCTCCCTCTCGGGCTGGTCGATAAATGGGTACTTGGGGAAACCTGGGGAAAGTAAGCTCAACTGTGGTAACCCGGATGCCACACCGGCCCTGTGTCCCGGGGTAATAGGCTCCCTCCCGCCACAGGCTCAAGGGCCAATGCGATGGAGATGGGCACCGAGGCCACGCGCAGTTAAAGCGTATGCCCCCAACTTTACTTTTACCTTTATTGTACTTGCTGTCAACTCACACTGGGCAAATGTCGCCCTATGTGCTCTTGTCGGCACAAGACATCATTCAGCCCAACTTTATTGGTGCTCTGAGCCACAGCCTTCTATTAGAAGGCCATGTCTGAGCCCATGCCAAACGAGTGATCTGTAACGACTGAACGATCACGGTGGTCATCCAGTGACGCCTTGTATTAATACAATTTTTAGACCAAACGGGTGATGTAGGGGTTCAAAATACTGGAAATGATCAGATCTACTAGATGAGGAGAGGTAAATTAAACCACGTGCCTAATAATTTGTATTATCCGAATCACAATTATAAAAACTGTAGTATATCAACAAGGTGTAATAGAAAGTTATGAGGCCACCAACCTGTGTTTATCTGGATGTACTGTTATTTTCATGCTGAATTAGGCTTCATTAATTAATGTGTGTGTGTGTGTGTGTGTGTGTGTGTGTGTGTGTGTGTAATTCACCACGGTTTGATCACGAGTTTGGGCTCGCTTTCGCCAGCAGGTACCCTCCCGACGAGAGCAAGTGCTCATTATCATCGATCTCTGGGTACTGCCTGGACCTCACACACCACACACCCCATCCCCCTTGCTCAAGGGGGAACAGTAACCATTCCTAGTCAACCGAAAGAATCCGGCCTGAGCGGGGCTCGATGCTATTCCGTGTTGCCCAATTATGGTGTAACTGGTTGATCGTTAAGTTAGAGAGAGTTAGAGAGAGAGAGAGAGAGAGAGAGAGAGAGAGAGAGAGAGAGAGAGAGAGTGTCTACTGTCTAGAGCTGGGAATTCATCATTGTTCACACTGTATGAAAAATTTGAAAATGTTGTGAGGGATATAATTGGTCGGAAGTCGAAAGGGGCGTCAGCCTATTGACTTCAACTGTCAAAGGGTTTAGATGTCGTTTTGTTTGCTTGTGAGTCAGTATGGAGTAGGGATGGAGTGTTAGTTTGAAGAGCAATTCATTATGAACTTTCCCCGAGTATGCTTAAAGTTTGCCCTTTTTATTGTTTAGACACCGCTCAATTTCTTAAGCCCCGTTCACACTGTGCCGACTCAGGGCCACGACAACCCAGCGACTTTTCCATTTGACAAGTTGGTTCCCACGCTCCAAGAAGGGGGGGGAGGTTTTTATTGGGGTCTAGGTATCTTGCCGACTGTCTGGGACATTCGGCCAACTAGTTGCCAGCATGTCGTGCTAACCCTCACGACGTCGGCGCAGCATTCGGCAACAGTCTCAAGACCTCTTTCAAGACGTCACTTGCCCAACCCTTTCACATCAACACCCAAGACCACGTGTACCCTAGAGTGGTGGGTAGTCGTGGCCCAGAGTCGGCACAGTGTGAACAGGGCTTTAGCCTTTCTTCAGAGGGCTGAATAAAGGTGTTATTTTTTGCACGGGACATTTTTCATCTCCATTCATGTATACCACTGTATTACAACCTCAGTCTGGCTGCGCCAGATTGCACCTTCCCTACCCCATCACTATGAAGGTTTGCCCAGGCCGTGGTTGGCAACGATGCACTGCTATCACGGGAGGGCTGGGGGCGAGTGAAGCGGGTGCATGACTGGCTTGGCCCCACCCACCCGTTCTTGACCTTTAGCACCAACCCATTTCTGCGCGACGTCGCATTTGCAAAATCAATGTTTGTGTGTGTGTGTGTGTGTGTGTGTGTGTGTGTGTGTGTAACCGTCAGAACTGGAAAAGGGCAGAACATCGATCATCCTTCAGCACTCGTTTGTAATGATTAAGACTGCTGTAGGAATTTTTTTTTTTTTTTCGTTGTATAAAAAGACTTGTATTACAATGCCTGCGCATCACCTATGAAAGCGCACTCATCGCTTGTCACTAATAATCCTCCAAAAGCATATTATGCACCCCCCCCCACCCCGACCCCCCCTCCAACACGCAGGCATGCAGCGGCGGCGGGTGTGTGTGACGCAGTATATGAGCCCTTGACGACACGCTTCCTCGACCTCATCCAAGTCATTATTAATTATTCAGTAATCAGTCGAGCGACGAGACACGAGTTGAACCTATCCAAAATATGTTGACACCACGAGGAGTTGGGGTAACCATATCTTCCTATTAGGTACGTGAAGGGGTGACCATCTCCCTAACAGGTGTTGAGTAAAACAAGCATGCAAGATTTCCTTTTTTTTTGTGACATAATTGGCAATCTCCTCCGACCTTACCATGCCCGTTATTGAACTTCTAAAGAATGATACTATTTCCTCTTTAGTCTAAATCCTCAAAAGGCTCTGATAAGGCTTCGTTCTGACGCCCTTCCTGCTGGTCAAACTTTTTCGTCCCTGCCTTTCAACATTTATCTTTACTTCCTGCTTATAACCTGTGGTTGAGAAGGTGACCGCTCTAATCCTTCAAATTACCGCCAAATAACTTTACTTTCTAAAGCTTTTGAAACCTAAACGGATTCCGCAAGGAGCGTAGGTATAAGGAGCAAAGAGCGCAAGGAGCCTTCCCCCAAGGGAGGAAGGTGGGGCATGCCGCGCAACCACCCAGACGGCTGGTAGAGATACCCAATTCCAGAGTATATACAGAGAGGTATTCCATCCGCTCGGCTTATTTTGGTCTCGCCCGCGCATGTGCGTCATGTGAGCCTCCTTTGACCGCCTCGCTCTGGGAGCCAGCGTTAGTCTGGGATGGGCTGTGTGAAGGTGATGATCTCCAAACGCGCTCCTGTAGCCCGTGATACGCTCCCACCCCATCACTCACCCCCCCCCCATCCTCTCAACCACCAAGTGGTCCCATTCTCTCAGCTTTCTGTCTGTATTTAAGGGGCTCTATTTCAATTTCTCAATCTGGCATATTTATAATAACAATATTTCTCTCTCTCTCTCTCTCTCTCTCTCTCTCTCTCTCTCTCTCTCTCTCTCTCTCTCTCTCTCTCTCTCTCTCTCTCTCTCTCTCTGTATTTAAGAGGCATTTATTCCTTGAGTATTCTTATATTTCTTGGTAGTTCTTTTCCAAGTAGACGGTGCGTGTTCAGTAGACTATGGTTGTAGTCACTTGGAAGAAAGTGGATGGAGCACACCATTGCATTACTTGCATTGAAATTGGAGTCTCTGTCACACAACAAAATCCATCTTTTTCTCAGTTTCTCATCTCTCGGAAACGGAAAAACCTTATACATCCTTTCGTCCTCTTTTTCGTGTTATGGCAGCAGCGCACAGCACAACTATTGGGCATTTTAAGGCGAAAAAAAAATCTGGTCTCAAGGTTGCGGGCGAGGTCAGATTGCGGCTTGGGGAACTGGGGCGCGGCGCGTGCGCAACGAGCTGATGTCAAGGTTAGACTGAGTGAATGAGCCCCAGCCTCGCACCGACCTGAGGCTCACATGAGTCACAGTCACGTGACCTGGGATGCGCGGATGGAATACCTCTCTGTATATACTCTGCCCAATTCTTTCGAGGAGGCCCAACAACGGGGCTGAGGGTGTCGGAAAGAGCCCACCTTTCCACCCGCATGGCACCGGACAGGTCTCGAACCTACGTTCTAGCTCCCCGCCGAAGCGCAAGGCGGAGACTCTACCACGGGACCACGGGAGCCCCACGACCCTTCCAGACTGACTCATGGTCATCCTCTCTTAGCTGTTTTGGTGAAACTTGCTGTTGCTATTAAACCTCTCGAAAGCTTTTGACACTGCCACAAATCTTTGCTTTCCCAACTATCTTCCTAAGGATTCAATCCCTCTGTACTTTTATATCCAGCTTCCTCTCACGCCGATCTAGGGTATCTCGTCTGTGATGGACGGTCACTGTTCAACTCCTAAACCTATCGACAGATAGTACTAGTGTTCCGCAGGGCTTTGTTTTATCTCCCACTCTGTATTGTTAATCAATGATCTTTCTAACACAAGCTTTATCTCCTACTACGCCGATGACACTACTCTGCATTCCTCATGCATGATGTTTTCTATGCACTCTCTGGCCTCAACTCTCGAAAGGCTTATGGACCTGATGGAGTGCCTCCTATTGTCCTTAAGAACTGTGGCTCCGTGCTGACAAACTGCCTGGTCAAGCTCTTTCGCCTCTGCCTGTCAACATCTACATTCCCTTCCTGCTGGAAGTATGCCTTCATACAGCCTGTGCCTAAGAAGGGTGACCGCTCCAACCCCTCAAACTACCGCCCTATAGCTTTACTTTCCTGCCTATCTAAAGCTTTTGAATCAATCCTTAACCGGAAGATTCAAAAGCACCAATCCACTTCTGACCTATCTGATCGCCAGTATGGGTTCCGCTAGGGGCGTTCTACTGGCGATCTTACTCCCTTAACTGATTCTTGGTCATCCTCTCGATCTTAGCCGTTTCGGTGAAACTATCACAGTTGCGCTAGACATATCGAAAGCTTTTGATAGAGTCTGGCACAAGTCTCTGCTTTCTAAACAGCCCTCTTTCGGATTATATCCATCTCTTTGTTCCTTTATCCCGAGTTTCCTTTCCGGCCGTTCTATCTCTTCGGTGGTAGACGGTCACTGTTCTTCCCTTAAACCTATCAACAGTGGTGTTCCACAGGGCTCTGTCCTATCACCCACTCTCTTCCTGTTATTCATCAATGATCTTTCTATTACAAACTGTCCTATCCACTCATATGCTGACGACTTCATTATGCATTATTCATCTTCTTTCAATAGAAGACCCTCTCAACAGGAACTACATGACTCCAGACTGGAGGCTGCAGAACGCTTAACCTCAGACCTTGCTGTCATTTCCGATTGGGGTAAAAGGAACCTTGTGTCCTTCAATGCCTCAAAAAACTAAATTTCTCCACCCATCAACTTGACACAATCTTCTAAACATTTATCCCCTATTCTTCGACAACACTCAGCTGTCACTTTCTTCAACACTAAATATCCTCAGGCTATCCCTAACTCAAAATCTTAACTGAAAACTTCACATCTCTCTCACTAAATCAGCTTCCTCGAGGTTGGGCGTTCTGTATCGTCTCCACCAGTTCTTCTCCCTCGCACAGTTGCTATCCATATACAGGGGCCTTGTCCGCCCTCGTATGGAGTATGCATCTCACGTGTGGAGAGGGCTCCACTCACACAGCTCTTCTGGACAGAGTGGAGTCTAAGGGTCTTTGTCTCATCAGCTCTCCTTCTCTTACTGATAGTCTTCTACCTCTTAAATTCCGCCGCCGTGTTCCCTCTCTATCTTCTATCGATATTTTTACGCTGACTGCTCTTCTGAACTTGCTAACTGCATGTCTCCCCCCCCCTCCCGCGGCCTCGCCACACAAAACTTTCTACTCAAGCTCATCCCTTTACCGTCCAAACCCTTTATGCAAGAGTTAACCAGCAGCTTCACTTTCATCCCTTACGCTGGTAAACTCTGGAACAATCTTCCTTCATCTGTATTTCCTTCTGCCTACGACTTGAACTCTTTCAAGAGGGTATCAGGACACCTCCTGAAACTGACTTCTCTTTCGGCCACTCCTCTAATCTTTTTAGGAGTAGTGAGTAGCCAACTCGTTTTTTAGCCCTTGAACTGTTTCCTTTGCTGAAAAAAAAGGCCAAGATATGAAGGGGGTAGGGGTAGTATGGTACATCAGCGTTAATTCATATTAATTGTCTGGATTGACGGGCAGTATATGACATTCATGTTTTCTTTGTTTTAGGGACAAATTTTTCGTTGTAAGCTTTCCAGGTATGCTAAACTAGCCTGTTGATGATGCACCGTGGGTGGTGCAAGGAATTTACTCTCTCATCAAGTGCAAGTGACAAGTACGCTGGGCACCTTTTGTCACATGTTAACAATGGGTTATTCCTTTCATGTCTTTGTGACATCACAATTTTCATGCTAGTCTTGGATGTACCAATACATGGCCAACACATGCCCGAGGACAACGCTGAAATACTAAAGGGCAGGCTCTTCAGATTATAGTTTGATTAAGCTGTCCGCACCTGATTACTGGTAAGTAAGTGTCCTTGCGAGTTTTGTACCATTCCTTAGCATCATTCTTTTTATAGATAAATTTTACAGCAATAATGAGGGTGTTTATTTGAACTTTAATTACTAATTTGCGGAATGAGACAAGTACCTACACTTGGGAGGTGAAATTGGAATTATTCAGGAGTCTCTGCTGCCCCCTTCTGCAAATTGCTGTGTAGCCGAATAGGCTACTGGGGCTACCCAGGTAGAGTACGTAGTTTATTCCTGGCAGGTATGAGATTACTGTCTGGCTGTAGTGCGCCGACACATCGTGTAGACTACAGTGTATATGAAATGTAGACTGGCCTGTGTGTGTGAGTGTGGGCGGACCTTCTGTTTGTATAGAATGTTCATAGCGAAATAAAACCAATATTGCTGAGGTAATAATATACATGTATGTTCAGACCATACAGACCCTCTGCCGCACAGACGTTGCACTTCTGCTTTAGTAATAGTCGAGTTTATTAAATTAATCAATCGTGTTGCACTGATAACATGTTGTTATTTGTATATATTACAGACGACTGAGGTGCTTACCACTGGCCATGGGTGTCCACTGCACGACAGGCTCAACTCCCTCACGGTGGGGCCGCGGGGACCCATCCTGCTGCAGGACATCCAACTGCTGGACGAGATGGCGCACTTCGACCGGGAGCGCATTCCCGAGAGGGTCGTACACGCCAAGGGGGCAGGTGTGTGCCAGAATTGTGCTCACATTTCTTATAGCTAACCACATAGTGACTGCTGGTGTATTGTTAATTTTCAAATGAGTGAACATTTTTCTTAAAAAAAAGAATGGGGATAAAGAGTGTGTGTAAATTTACCTTGTTGTGTTATTTGGGAGAGGAGCTATGCTCGTACTGTCTCGTCTCTATAGCTACTATAATCCAACTTGGCCTTAAAATCATGAATCGTCTTTGCGTGGGTTAGCACACTCAGCTCACAACCGAGAGAGCCCAGGTTTGATTCCCGGGCGGAGTGGAAACATATGGGTGGCTTTTTCGATACCCTAAGCCCCTGTCCACCCACCAGTGAATAGGTACCAGCATAGTTGGGCACGATAATAGAAAACCTTATTCCCGTTAACCGATAACTGATAATAGAAAACCTTATCGGTGATAACCGATATTCGTTAAATGGAAACACAAATATAGGCGATAACCGATACCCGATATTAATCCACAGTTCCGATACTAGCTAACGATAAGTCCGATAGGCGAAAACGATTCTATATTGATATTTCAAATAAAATAAAAAATGAATTCAAATTTTCATTATCTGTATTTTAAAAAACTTACAAAACCTGAAAACCACATGTTGACAAGTACATATGGACGGTAATACTAAAAACGCCTGAACCGGTGTTGTGTTATTTGGCGTCCCCACTGTCAAAAGCTGGCGCTTTTGTTCACTGGTCTCAGAACTGCATGCTCAGACCAGCAAGCGTAGACCTGTACAGTCTCACAAAGATTTTTAACCATAATTAAGAGTTGTTGGAAGGCTGAATCAGACATACAGTACCACTACCACCATCCCCGCTGTTTCTAGAACGACAATCTGTATGAGTTGTATTTATATGTACAGAGTGTCGTTCTAGAAACAGCGAGGATGGTGGTACTGTATGTCTGATTCAGCCTTCCAGCAACTACTCTTAATGTGTTAAAAAGCTTCGTGAGACTTTACAGGGCTACGCTTACTGGTCTGAACATGCGTAGTTCCCGAGAGACCAGTGTTTGTAAACAAAAGCGCCAGCTTTTGACGATGGGACACCAAATAACACAATACCGGGTGTTTTCAATACCATGGCATGCTCACACAAACGAATAGGGAATATCAAATTTGAGGCAGTGAATAATCATTTTTTGGGCAAAGTTAAATGATTTTTCTCTTTGATATATTGATTTTTGAGTCTAAGATCAAAAAAAATAACCTGGTGTTTTAATGTTGATGATCAAAGTATGAAGACCGAAGATATTTCATACCGCACAGTTTTTTCATACAACACCGGGCGCCCGGGCCACGCATGCGCAATAAGGAGGAGACAACTTTTTTTTTTTCTGAGAGGCGGAAAAAAGTAGCGATTATCGCTAGTTTGGTTACAAAAGTAACGGAGATACCGATATATATTTAAATAAGTAGCGGATGGCTGATAACCCGATTTTGTTATCAGCGATAAAGTATTGCAATAATGCCCAGCTATGGGTACCAGGTATTAATTGGGGGTTGTGTCCCGTCTCCTGGGATCTGTTCCCTTCTATAATTCCTTCCCCTCCTGTCTCTCTCCGGCATATGACCATAGATGTTGCGCCGACTAAACAAAACTTTCCAAATTTCATCTTTGCGTGGACCACATCTTTTTTCCAGGCCGTTCCAGGTATCCGCCTCTTTGTGGAAAGCTGTTCTTCTTTGTCTCTTCAGGCTTCCTTTTTCATCTTTCCATGACCTCTTGATTATCTTGTATCCCACATTATTAGATCTTCCTTGTCCACTTTTTCCATCCCACTCAGAACCCTATATGCTGAAATCAGATCTCTCTCCCTCCTCTGTTCCAGTGTCGGTAGGTCCAGCTTCTTGCTCTCTTCGTATGCTAAGTCTCATAGTCCTGGAACCAGCTTTGTTGCTGCCCTTTGAAGCCCCTCTACTTTCCTCTGTGTGTGTGTGTGTGTGTGTGTGTGTGTGTGTGTGTGTGTGTGTGTGTGTGTGTGTGTGTATTTACCTATTTGTAGTCTACAGGGCCCAAGCTAAGCTCTAATAGTCCCGTTGTTTGTTTGCATTACTGTTTGTTTGGCAGAGACTGGGTGTGTGTAATAATAATAATAATAATAATAATAATTATAATAATAATAATAATAATAAAGGTAAAGTTGGGGGCATACGCTGTAGCAGCGCGTGGCCTTGGTGTTCATCTCTGTCGCATTGGCCCTTGAGCCTGTGGTGGGAGGGAGCCCATCACCCCGGGACACAGGGCCAGTGTGACATCTGGGTTACCAGTTTACCTTTCCCAGGTTTCCCCAGGTGCCCATTTATCGAGCAACCCGAAAGGAAGGATGAACAGCTGGGTGAGCTGCACGCTGACTTCCCGGGCCCACAGAGTATTAACCAGGCATGCTGATCACTAGACCACAGAGGCGTTTTATAATAATAATAATCGGTTTATTAAGTGATTGCAGCTGTTAAGCTGAAAATATACACATTAACCCGGTAGCAGTGGGGATCATGTTTCTTAATGGTCCCTCCAAGTAAGAAAAATGAGAAAAAATCACCCCTCACACAAACCATTTCATAATATATATATCAAATCATTTGTGATCATATTATGTATCATCTATTTTGGGGTTTTATATCATGGCACAAATAAAAAAAGGAAAAGTACAATATGAAAGGGGTTTAGGGGGTCTGTGATTTACATTATGGGAAAGTTGTGATGAAATAGAGGAGGGCGGGGTTGGGGATAAGGGGTTGGAGTGCAGTGCGTATGGTGTGTGTGTGTGTGTGTGCATGTTCTTACCTCGAAACCTTAATTTTTATTTTTCTAGAGAAAACTTGTACTTTTCTTTGAAAATGAATATTTATGGCACACTACTTTTTCAGATAATATATTCCTTTGATCTTGTCCTCTGTGGAAAGCTGATTTTCTCACATTTTTCATGTCTTTTCTTTATAGTATATATATATATATATATATATATATATATATATATATATATATATATATATATATATATATATATATACTATATATATATATATATATATATATATATATATATATATATATATATAGCACAAAACTTAAAGTTTAATATATATATATATATATATATATATATATATATATATATATATATATATATATATATATATATATATATATATATATATATATATATATATATATATATATATATATATATATATATATATATATATATATATATATATATATATATATATATATATATATATATATATATATATATATATATATATATATATATATATATATATATATATATATATATATATATATATATATATATATATATATATATATATATATATATATATATATATATATATATATATATATATACTTTCCTTTTTAGGCTCTTCTCACATGTATATTGTTTTATAGGAGCATTTGGCTATTTTGAGGTCACCCACGACATCACAAAGTACACTAAGGCCAAGATCTTCAGCGAGATTGGGAAACGCACTCCACTAGCTATTAGATGCTCCACAGTGGGTGGAGAAAGTGGTTCAGCAGACACTGCAAGGTAAAGCACAAAACCCTAATGATTATAAACTAACACAAAATAACTAATGGCTATTAACTGATGCACAGGTTTTATGGTAATTAGGTGTCCTAGTAACTCATGCAACTCTATGAATTTCAGCATCATTGGCACTTGTGTTTCCAATTCTCTGTTTGAACCTTCCTCTTCCCTTAGCAAGTCTTGGGTGTGTATACCACAAAAAAATGCTTATTCTCATCAACTGTTTCAAAAGTGTCTTTTTTCCATTATCTGCAGGGATCCTCGAGGCTTTGCTGTAAAGTTTTACACAGAGGAAGGCAACTGGGATCTGGTTGGCAACAACACTCCCATCTTCTTCATTCGTGACCCCATCCTCTTCCCTTCCTTTATCCACACTCAGAAGAGGAACCCACAAACTCACCTTAAGGTGCTACTATGTTTTAGATTTATGCATACTGTTTTTTCTCAGTTTTTGTACTTGTATGAAAATCTACATAACTGTCACATATTTTTAGCACTATTTATCAGAAATGTTACTCTGTTCAATTTGAAATCTCCCTACAAGAGGATACTGAGAAATTTCTGAACCTTTACTTTGGTTGTGGACTTTTCCAGGCATGATTCCATCAGAATTGGTAGTTTCTCTTATCACCTATTATTTCCTTTTGTTTACCAATTTCAAAATAATTCATAACTGTTTCTACACAGTCTGTTAATCCATTTAATCATAAGCTCTCAACTCTTCAGTAAACATTTGGAATAAGTAGAATATTTGTATGTTCATTGCTGATTAGTTTCCATGGACTGCTCTGAGATGGCTTCATACTACCATTTCGAGTTTTTTTTTCTTTAGTTCAATAACAGTATAGTGGGCAATTTGTTTTTAGGTTTATATTTGAATGGTTGGTTGGAGACGAAAACTACTAAAGAAAAGTTCAGTGGCTTGGCTTAATTCACTGATGTGAAACCAAGGGTTTGATACCTCCATCGGGTAGAGGCAGTACGTACGTGTAGGTGTAGTTATATTGGGTAGCCACTGCTCCCCTAGCAGAAGGTTGGTGTAAGCATTGAGTCAAGATTTAACTGATGCTGCCACTGAAAGTTGTATTTTTCATGTTACAGACAAAACGAAGGGAAATACATAGACATGATGCTTTTGAGAAGAGACCAATTCAAATCAACTCTGGGTGGCAACCTGCCTCACATCACCAACCAATCTGCAGTTCCCCTTTAAATTTAGTCTATGGGTCTGCATTTTACCATCATGTGTTTAGACCATAATACAGTCATGCCCCGCCCTACATCACTAATTGGTTCCAAAAGCCTTGATGTAATCATAATGACATTCGGCGAACAAAAAATTACTTTAGAAAAATCTCATAAAGCCAAAAATAACACAAGTCAAAATTAAATAAAGTGGGATATGCCTTTTTTTTATTTATTATTACTCACAAAGCTATCACCACTGGCAGGATGCAGACATGTTCTGGGACTTCATATCCCTGCGCCCAGAGACAACTCATCAAGTGTCATTCCTCTTCTCTGACCGTGGCACCCCAGATGGCTACCGTCACATGAATGGTTATGGCTCCCACACCTTTAAGTTGGTGAACAAAGAAGGAAAGGCTGTCTACTGCAAATTCCATTACAAGACCGACCAGGGAATCAAGTAAGAACTATATTCACTTCATTTCAGTGCTAATTGTCACCTCATTTCCATACATTTTTTTGGACATTTCTTTCAAATATCTCCATTTTTTTGTTTGTTCTGTGTGATGCATCCCTTCTTGTCCTAATGCTTCCAATGTGGTAGTCCATTTTGTTTCTTTAGCCTATTCTGGAATGATCTTCCTTCCTTATTTAAGGTGTTGTATCACATCTTGCTAGTCAATTTTTTCTCCTTTCTAATGTTTTCAACATAATTCTAGTTTAGTTTACTTTGACATTCTTCCATAAATCATAGTGTTTGTTTCATTGCTAGATGCCTGTTTGAGTTATAATTTATGGTTTGTTTAGTATGTTTGATGTAGTCCTACTATTTACTCAATATATTTTCCTCATGCCTTCATGTTACATAATACATATACAGTCAAACCTCACCATTTGCGTACATATGGGCGGTCTGAAGGTGCACAAATGGCGAATGCGCAAATGGCGAACTTAATAACCTATGGGGAAAAATACATATGGGCGGTCATGGCCCAAAACCCCCCCTACCAGAAAAAAAAAATGGTCTGCTGGCAGGAAACACGTCATACTCCCGGCCAATCTCTCGCTTTTTTCTTCCACTGTCCACCTTCTTAATCACTTTCACCTGTGCTATGGTCATCATCGGGTTCTTCCAGGGTTTAGGCTTCGATGCTACTGCATGCAGCATGATGGTGGTGCAAAGGTGAGGCAGAAAACATCGAATAATCGCAGTCACCACGAGACGAGGAGAGGCGATCGGGTTATGGCGGGAAACGACATGTTGTGTACGTTGGCAGTGTTCTTTACTGGCGGCAGAGGGCGCGCAGGTGGTAGACAGCTTTATTATAGCCTCTTCCATTTAGCATAACCTGTTTCTGGGTCGTGATCTGTGGAGTCCCTTGATAGATAGAGTCCCGACAACCTAAGATTTGGACGCCATTATTGGTCCTGTTTTCACCACGAGAGCGTGTGCTAGCGTTTGAAAAGCACGGCGAAAACAGGCCCAATAATGGCGTCCAAATCTTAGGTAGTCGGGACTCTAGAAGGGACTCTACAGATCACGACCCAAAAACAGGTTACGCTAAATGGAAGACGCTATTAGCTCACCAGCGGACGCCATTTTGCTGCCAGAACAGCTAGTAAACATCCTCAGAAGATCAGCGGACGCCATTGTGCTGCCAGAACAGCTAGTAATCGTCCTCAGAAGATCAGCGGACGGTATTTTGCTGCCATAACAGCTAGTAAACATCCTCAGAAGATCAACGGACGCTATTTTGCTGCCAAAACAGCTAGTAAACATCCTCAGAAGATCAACGGACGCTATTTTGCTGCCAAAACAGCTAGTAAACGTCCTCAGAAGATCAACGGACGCTATTTTGCTGCCAAAACAGCTAGTAAACATCCTCAGAAGATCAACGGACGCTATTTTGCTGCCAAAGCAGCTAGTAAACGTCCTCAGAAGATCAATGGACGCTATTTTGCTGCCAAAACAGCTAGTAAACATCCTCAGAAGATCAATGGACGCTATTTTGCTGCCAAAACAGCTAGTAAACGTCCTCAGAAGATCAATGGACGCCATTTTGCTGCCAACACAGCTAGTAAACGTCCTCAGAAGATCAACGGACGCTATTTTGCTGCCAAAACAGCTAGTAAACATCCTCAGAAGATCAACGGACGTCATTTTGCTGCCAAAACAGCTAGTAAACGTCCTCAGAAGATCAATGGACGCCATTTTGCTGCCAAAACAGCTAGTAAACATCCTCAGAAGATCAATGGACGCCATTTTGCTGCCAGTACAGCTAGTAAACATCCTCAGAATATCAACGGACGCCATTTTGCTGCCAAAACCGCTTGTAAACGTCCTCAGAAGATCAACGGACGACACTTTGCTGCCAGTGATACGCCGTTACCATAGCGGCGAGATGCACAAATGGTGGGATGATGGCCGCAAATTAAGGCCGCGCAAATGGTGAGGTTTTACTGTATTTGTGATATTTAGTTTCATCTCCTTTTTCATTAACCCCTGCTACCCAGGGGTATATTTATAGGCGGCACAGTACTGGTACTGGAGAGATATTTGCATAAATTTACATAGATATTCAGACCACACAGACCCTAGGGTCCAGACTAGGTGGCCTGTCCTTAATCCCTTGCAAAATCAAATAAATTTAATGTCACCAAGCTTTGCATTTCTACTTAAGTGAATATCAAGTTGAAAGAAGTGGCAGTCAAGCTGTTTTTTAACCCGTACAGCGTCTGATACGTATGACATACGTATTATATTTTAATACCATTGAGCGTCAGATACGTACATTGTACGTATTTAATGTATTATTTTTTCCCATCACTGAAGTGTGTCGAAGGTGATTTCTGTGGTGGTGCCCTAGTAGACTGATCCTTTGGGAATACTGACCACCCAATATATTTCATTTATTGCCATAACTGGCAAGCCTGGCAGTCATTATTCTGGGTACACTTTTTTTTTTGTTTGTGTGGATGTTGGAGGTGGTTTTGGAGATTGTGATGTGGAAATTGAAGTGGTTAGTGGTTGGGAAATGGTTTGACAGTGTTGTGGGTGAGGTATAGGGACTATACTGACGTCCAGAACCGGCAATTTTTGGTTAAGGAGGGGGCCACGTAAGGGGTGGGTGGTAATGAAATGGGCGTTGGATGGTGGCCAGGATGGTGGCAGTGGAGTCAGAGTGAAGTTGGATGAAAGCTACTGGAGGTGCTGAAATTCACACACAGCAATTTTACACCGGCAATTTCTGTACAAAATGGGCCGCGGGTTAGGTGTGAGATCCTGAAAGGGTGGGTGTGAGGAGATGGTTGTTGGGGGGTGCGGGAGAGTGCTTTTGAGTTTCATGACATACATTTTGTAATCACCTCTTTATTTTTGTACCAATTTGGAGAACCTGACACACACATATATATATATATATATAGATATATATATATATATATATATATATATATATATATATATATATATATATATATATATATATATATATATATATATTAAAGAGCATCTCCCATCTATCAGACAAAGCTGAAATTCTAGGCAAATCTTCTTTGAGGCTTTGTCTTTGTCAGTGAGCTGAATTACCAGTCTTTGTGTCATTGGCAAATTTACTAATGAGATTACTGCTAAATTTACTAATGAAATGAGTCCAATGTCACAGTCATTGATGTAAATAATAAACAGTGCTATGTGAAAAACTGAGCCCTGAGGGACACCACTCATGATAGGTGTCCAACCAATTTGTAATCCATTGGTGACTTTGATGTACTTTACCATCCATTTTCTAATTGCTTTATTTTAGAAAGTAATTTATGATGTGAAGCTATATCAAATGCTTTCTCATCATCATCATTATTGTCATTTAACATCCATATTTTCCCATTTAACCCTTTCAATATGGTGACGCAGACGTCGGCGTCATAGTATGGAAAGGGTTAAGAGGAAATGGAAGAGGATTAATCCTCTTCTAAACCTCTTAATCCTCTTCCATTTCCTCTTAAGAGGTTTAGAAGAGGATTAAGAGGAAAAGGAAGAGGATTAAGAGATTTAGAAGAGGATTAATCCTTTCCATACGGTGATGCCGACAGGGTTAAGATGGGGTTGGATGGGCGATGACTGTTCTCCACATCTGATACTGTGCCATACCTTCCTCTATCCCCAATATATTCTTTACCTCCAACACACATCCACTCCACTTTTTCCTAATCCCTTCCTGCTTTCTGAAAATCAAAATAGACTATGTCTAGTGAATTGGTTAAATCATAAGCTTAGGAGATCATTATAAGAGATCAATAGGTTTGACAAACAGGATCTCTTATTATGCAAGGCATGTTGTGAATCCTTAATTAATGTGTGACTCAAGGTAATGCACAATTTTGTCTCTAATTATGCTCAAGTATTCTACCTATAACTGAAGTTAGACTTATGGGCCAGTAGTTACTTAAACTATAACTTAATGATCAAGAATAATCAAGGATTCAGATTCTTTATCAACTTCATATGATTGCTACTAGGAGGTTTATAAACTCAATTGTATACTGCATTCAATACATAGTTATTTCATTGAAACCTTTCTTGATGACTGAGTAAATAGTAACTGTCCTATAATCAAATATACATACATCTCTGTTATAATACAGACTGAATGATACTGTTTATAAACATATTATACAGAAAATCTAAATAAACTTGTTTGTTTGATAACTTTTGTGCAATTTTCATTGAACATGATTTAAGAACCAAGTATAGTAAGTTTATTTGTCTGCATAAATTTTGGGGCCTTGCAAGGTTAGTCCTCAGTTAGGTAAATGCAGGGCAACCTAACTCTTGGACAGGGTAACTTGTGTTCCTCTGAGGAGGATACAAAGGGCACCATGTACAGGCAAGAATTAACTGATAGGGAAGATTAAGATTTTAAAGAGGCAAAAAAAATATATATTACTGTAAGGTATACAGTATTTTATGAAGACTTATTTTTCTTTTCATATATATTTTTCTTCCAGAAACCTTTCTCCAGAAAGAGCAGATGATTTGGCAGGTTCTGACCCTGACTATGCCATCCGTGACCTGTATGATGCAATCAGTGAAGGCAACTACCCATCCTACACCATGTACATCCAGGTACAGCCATTTGCAGAGTATTGTCTTAGATTTAAACTTCCAGGATATACTGGACCTTTGCTAAACTTTACTTTGCTTCCTCAGGTGATGACCTTTGAGCAAGCTGAGAAATGGGAGTTCAACCCATTTGACTTGACAAAGGTGTGGCCCCACTCTGAGTACCCATTGATCCCCGTGGGCAAGATAACACTTGACCGCAACCCACAAAATTACTTTGCCGAGGTGAGTACTCGCCCTTGTGAATATTTGTACGTGTCAATATCCGTAACTGTTTCACTGTTGTCTTCATTCTTGATACAATTTAATGCTTGCAGATCAAAATTTTAGTTTTTCATGGGCTTGGATTCTTCGTTTGTGATTAAATTTTCATAATGTGCATCAGTCATCAGCTATTTTCTACTCCTCAATATTTATACTTTCATTCTTTATTTTTTATATATTATACTTAAGAGCCTTTAACCTCTTTACTCCGGCGATGCCGACATCAGTGTCCGACGGCGTCACCATTAGTCCTCTTCTAAACCTCTTAACCCTTTCAATACGATGACACCTACGTAGGCGTCATGAAGCCCCAGTAGCATATATGATGACGCCTACGTGGGCGTCATATTTCTATACTGTTTCTTCTTCTATTGAGTTGTCCCGTACTTTGTGTTGGTTACTAAGTAAAGACGCCATATGCTGTCCTTGAAATCCTATTGCTCCTCCCACCATCCTTGTTCCCACCAATCACAAAAAATGAGCTACAGTATGCACCGCCTTCTTCCCACCTTGTCTAAAATTAGGAAGTCTCATTGTCTCTCTCTCTCTCTCTCTCTCTCTCTCTCTCTCTCTCTCTCTCTCAGACACCGAGGCGCCGACACCATCACGTCTCGCCCACCTCTCTCTCTCTCTCTCTCTCTCTCTCTCCCAGACACCAAGGTGCCAACACCACCACTCCTTGCCTATCTCTCTCTCTCTCTCTCTCTCTCTCTCTCTCTCACACACACACACACACACGTACACACATACATTGTCTGTGATGACAAAGGAGTATCTGGCAGCTCTCTGACTGATGATAACAGAGTTGTATTTGCTGATAATTTCTCGACATTCTTCCTCCTCTACACAATCATCTGCTTTCTCTATTTCATTCCCCCTTGCCCCTTTCTCCCCTTTCTTTATTTCGCTTTTTTTTTTTTTTTTTTTTTTTCCGCGTTGACGCAATTTATATTATGCATAGCAGGTATATGTTGACTCGTCGTGTATGCTGCTTTGCAAATACGGGATACATGTTGACTGAAAATTAGCAGCATAATATACGGAGGCGACAAGCAGATACATGCCGGCTCAGGTTTCCCGCGCGCGGCCGAGCACGGCGTATATCAGCCAGGCGGGCTTTTTGAACATCCGGCGCGAAGGGGTTAATCCTCTTCCATTTCCTCTTCTAAACCTCTTAAGAGGAAATAGAAGAGGAATTTAGAGGAGGATTGAGAGGTTTAAAGAGGATTAATCCTCTTCCATTTCCTCTTGACCCTTTCCATACTGTGACGCTGACGTCTGTGTCACGGATGGAGAGGGTTAAGCACTTTTCATTGAAAACAGTTCTCATTGCTTTGCATTTTGGCATTATTGTAACCAGTGGTGTCTTCTAAGTGACCTGACTGCTGTGCCATGTAGTGATTAGTACACCTAGCTATGGGTCTGCAGGCCTGGGTTCAAATCCCAGGCTGGGCAGTCAGTGTGTAGCCCACACACCTATTTATTCTAGAGCTGGTATCCCAGATGTCTCACTTGCCATGTCCTGTGGTAATGGGTTCTCAACCACCACAGACTCAAGGGCCAGTGGGAGAGAGATGAGTACCAAGGACACACACAGCTACTGCATATGCCCTCAACTTTACCTTTAATACTATAGCAATAATTTTCCATTCTCATACTTATGTATTCTAAAGAATCCATCCATTTAATAATGGTACCAGAGCTGAACGGCATAATCCATGCAAGGTGAATGTTGCTTGAAGTTACCTTGAGCATTTCAGGTGTTCAAGCTTGTTGGTGCTAGTTTTAATTATTATTGCAATGGCAGTAGGCTAGATGCTTGAACATACTGGCAAACTTAATTCCCTACTGCAGATACTTAGGTATTTTCCAACAGTATACTGTGCACTTATCAATGTTGAATTGCATGTAACATGTATTGAACGCACTAAATAGTATGATAAATTTTATACTTTATAAATGTGACTGTTCTCTTGATCATCAAATACTAGTCAACTGATAACTGTATTTTTGACATTTTCAAACACTTCAAGGCTCTTTCCTTTGCTGTGAAAAAGTATACATATGTACAAATTGTTAAGTTACAGATGTTGTTAGATATATGCTTGAGTGAAAAGACTGATAGCTCATTTTCATCTTCAGGTGGAGCAGCTGGCCTTTTCCCCTGCCAACCTTGTGCCAGGGATCGAGCCGTCTCCAGACAAGATGCTTCAGGGTCGCCTCTTTTCATATAATGACACCCACCGTCACCGCTTGGGAGCCAACTACCACCAGATCCCTGTCAACTGCCCATATCGCGCTCGTACAAAGAACTATCAGAGGGATGGCCCAATGACAGTGAATGACAACCAGGTGAGTTGTGCTGGTGCTTCACGGCATTTTTTATGTGACCTGATTATTGCCTGTTCAAGGAGAGTGAAAATGTTTCTCTTATGATCCTGCTTATGTAATTCTCTGGAGACAAGTTGTTTTTTCCTCTTGTGCTATTTATCAACTTGTCTTCTAAAAACTATTCTTTTAAATGTTGGTTTCTGTTCCTTTATAAACTGCAAAGCTGCATATCTAGCTCATCAACCAATAATATTTTTGTATTATGTTTCATGTTTCAGTACATATCAGAAACTTTGTGGTGAATGAAGTATTAAATTAACAAATTTCTATTGTTGCAGACATGTGCACCAAATTACTACCCTAACAGCTTCTCAGGCCCATTGGACTGCAAGTCATATGAAGGTGAACCCAGATTTGCAGTTTCTGGTGATGTGACTCGTTACAATAGTATGGATGAAGACAACTTCACTCAAGTTTGCACCTTCTTCAAAAAAGTAAGTACTTTGCAAAAAATATGTTATCCAATCTAATTTTACCATAGCATTATCAATTTACAGTATGACTGATCTTTTTTATCAGCCATTAAAAGTGAGGGAAAATATTTTCTTGGTCTTATCGCATAAAAAAATTAACCTATTTGGCTCTGTCCTTAAGGTACTGAATGAGGAAGAGCGGCAGAGGTTGGTGAACAACATTGCTGGCCATCTTATAAATGCTCAGGAGTTCCTGCAAGACAGGGCCATCAATAACTTCACTCATGTTTGTCCCGAGTATGGTGCTGCAGTCAGGAATGCACTGAACCGCATCAAGGCTTCCCAGACATCTTCAAATGTCCATGCAGTGACAGCATCAAATGCAAAGCTGTGAGCAGGGCTGACCAGTTCAAGTAATCCATTACATGCACAAGACAAGCAGTGGTTTGTTTACACTTTTCATCTTTCAAGACATTCATGAGTATATAGAATTTTTCTTGAGTGAGCATTTAATGTGTTTATAGATAGTTCATCTATATGTTTATATACAGTGGGTTGGAAACAGTACAGTAGGATCCCAAAGAGTGTGAAATCATAGTGTGATTCACAATCAGTGCATGTTACAAAATATTCAACCAAGCTGCAGACCAAAAGAAAACTCCACAAAGTTATAAAGGGAGGAACCAAATACAAAGTAACACAAAGGAAGAACAAACAACAGCAGACCTGATGGTCCTTACGAGGCTGTTTGTGACAAGCTACACAAACTATCTAATCAAAGGTGGAAGATGAAGAACAGCAAAGGCTAAGGCTCCTCCCCACCCCTCCAGCCAAAGCTGGCAGGAAAGGAAAAAGAACCATGCAGCATGGAAATTATGTAGGAAAGAGGAACTACCATTACTGCTACCACTAGCTTATGCCTATGTAGTTTGACCCTTAGCATTAGTGATAATTTCTATAGAGACATTCTTGTGCTATTGAGGACCCTACTGTACAGTAATGTAATCAATCTTACTAGTTTTCATTATTTTAGTTACTTAATTTTCATGGAATAATTATGTAATTTCTTCAGCCTGTTTATTCACACACACTTTATAGCTCCATATCTATATGATCATATGCATTAAACCACTAGATGCTATATGCATAGGTTTACTTTGAAAGGCTAGATGCAATTATTAAGAAATAATTGCCAAAGTACAGTTCCATCTACAATTAAATTTCCAAGCTTGTAGTTCATTAAATTTTTTTTTTTTTTTTTTTTTTTTTTTCCCAAAATTATGCTTTATTTCTCACTAGTTTTTGATCCTTTGAATCTGGTCACTGTATAATATACTGCTTTGATATGGTAAACTATAAGAAAGGTCTTAGTATGGTGGTAAGTCACTTCCTTTTACTAGGATTCTGTTTGTAATCTAATATGAAAAATGATTGTACCCAACTGCCTGTCCTGTTGAAGCAGAGGGTGATGTAAATGCTATAGCTTTTAATTTGACTCCTGAAAATAATTACAAAACTGTAATACCTTAACAGTTTTTTTTGTGATGGTTTAAGACTTAAGGTAAGGAAGGCATAAGCTAGACCAAAGTGTTAAATTCCTATTGAATGCACAGTTTATGTAACCACATTGTGAAATATATGTTTTATGGTACATAACTCTTCAGCACTTGATTATCCATTTACTGAGCAAACTCCGTCCATCCTGTGGTTGCATGCACATTACACCACTGAGTACCTACAGGATTTTTTCACTTATTGCAGTTCTCTAATGTGCTCGGCAATTGATATAGCTGCACATGGCCTCAGTGTTCATCTGTCCTATTGGCCCTTGGGCCTATGGTGTGGGAACCCTTTACTCGACGCCAGATAAGTTAACCTACCCCAGGTTTCCCCTAGTACCCATATATCGACCAGTGGGGAAGGGAGGATGAACAGTAAATTATATAATTATAGCAATAGTGTTTCTCAATGTATCAATAGTTATCCATCATTAGTATTATTGCTTCACATAATTTCTGTAACCAGCAATAGGTCAAATACAAACATTAATTGAACACCGACCAAAATACTGTGCACCCATCCCCCCCATATTCGCAGGTTCACTACTTGCAGATTCACACATCTGTGGATTTCCCCCATGATGCACAAATGTGGCCCCAAAAGAATCTTCCCTATGCCACAGCAAACATTCACAGACCACCTGCAAATGATTCAGAAGTTCCAAAGGAAAGGACGATGTATACATGTATGAAGCAGCATAAAATATAAGAAGCATTATTCATCAGCTAACGTACTGTAATTCACATAAACTTCTTGCAAATATGAAATCATCAAAATTTCACTTAACTTTTGGGTTTGCGGTTGCACCACAAAGTCTGCTATTTTCATTTTTTACTTCAGGTGGTTAAATATATCATACCATGTGAAATATTTACTAATAAATGCTTCTTTCTCTAAAAAATTAGGTAATAAAAATATAAAATGAATATAAACACTGGATCATAACTGCAAGCAGAAGTTCATCTGATAAATATAAACAAACCCATTTCGGTGGTAGGGATGGGCAGGCACCAGATCTAGTACTAACAATACCGGCTATAGGCCAGTACGAGTAATAGTACCAGACCAGTACCAGTAGTGCAGGGTACCGCCAGTGCAGTATTCTTGATACAAATAATCATACACACATGTAGGAGTGTATGATGACTGCCAGTACCCACCGGTACTGAGCAGTCTGATACCATTTCCATGTCATATAGTCAGTTCACCCAACCCTGAGGTGTGTATCATCATGTGCTGGCAACCTGCTGTCACACACTGTGCTGGATTTCATGGCTACTGTATAATAGCCTTCACATAGGAAACCGTAATCTTTATCAATAATATGCAGGCAACAATAACGGATACTGACAATTATAGTTGAATTTGAGTTAAAAATTAGAAGTACTGTCGCAATTTAACACCTGTTTTGGTAATTTACTAGATCACTGATTATAATTATTAAAATTATTAAACAGCAGAGGCGCTGTTCGCCACCAAGAAAATTAGCAGGTTTTATATTAACAAAACAGCTGTTTATAACAATACTAATAATTTTCAACTCAAATTTGACTATAATTGACACTACTTGTTATTGCTGGTTGCATATTACTGAAACTGATGATTACTTCCTATGTGTAGGCTATCTTATATTATCCACGCAATCAAACACACCATGAGACGGCAGGTTGTCAGAACACTATAACAGATACCTCAGACTTGGAGGAACTGCCTATAGTACCATTACTGGTACCAATACCTGCCCAGCCCTGCCACCAATGATGGTTTGTCTATGTTTATCAGCTTAACAGCTGCCTGCAGTTATAGTCCAGTGTTTATGACCATTTCAAATTTTATCACCAAATTTTTACAGAAAAAGCCTACTTTACTAAATAATTTGCATGGCATGATATGAAGTCACCAAAAGCTTAACATACCTTTATAGCGTAGTGCATAGCAATGGTGGGTCTTACCAGGAAGTCACTCGAGCCAACATGAGCATATGGCGTTCTCGATACCTATGCGGCCAGACAAGAGTCGCTTGTCCTCCTGTCATATTGTATGGCTGTATGATATACAATGAATAGTGACTTGGCGAGCCATGTCAATACCTTTGGTATCAAGTGCCTTCACAGGCCCATGGGGTATCACTGGAATGACTTTGCATCACACCAGTGGCTTCATGAAACTGAATCAAGGCCGACGACCAGCTTAGTCCATGAATGCCAACTCCAACTATATGGGCACGTGGCTCGCTTCCTGGATGTCACTCTTGTTCATGTGGTTCTGTACGAGACAACCCTGCAAGGAGTAAGTTGATCGATCCCGGGCTGGAAGGATAGGGTAGCTGCGTGGGACTTGCATGGGGTGATCATTAGGGGTGTAGGCAGCGAGGGAGTTATGTGCCCTCTGGCATATGCTCCTCATTAGTAAGTAGTAAGAGCTGGAAAGCTCCAATCTTTGAATTTTTCATATTGTCCAATATTGTTGTTTTTAGGGCTGATATGTAAGGTTTATGTTGTTATTTTAGCCTTCCACGATAGTTATATAAGACGTACATGAGACCTACATGGTTTTATTTCTGACTGTTATAATTGCTTTCCCTCCAGATCCCATTATCTGGCTGATGCCAAACTCAAATTTTTTTTTGTAATAGTGTGAAGTCTGATGTTTTTTTCCATGATGCATCATATGCAGGTTTAAGGTGAACAGACCTAAATATTTGTTCTAGTATAATTACATTAAAAATAATGAAACAGGATAATAACTTTTTTACTGTCACAAATAATAAATGAACTTTTTACATTTATAGTACTTCTTTTTAAGTACTTATGCATTCAAAATATTCTTCATCTGGAATAACACGAGGTGCATCATCTACTCCATGTTGCCAATAGTAAACTTACAGAAGTTATTATTTCTTAACTAATCAGTATCTCACAAAATTCAAATTAATGCAACTTTGCAGACTAGCAGGGGGGAGGGGAGGGGAGGTACGATCACTGCTAAACTGGGAGAGCATTCCACAGTTTCAGCACCAGCTCTCCTCTATTGCTTTCAATTCCTTTCTTGCCCACTCAGAAAATCACATGGTGAATGTATATACAATGTTATGGGATGAAGCAGAGTAATGAATACAGTGTATCAAGTAGGTTGTCTTGCTCTCTAATCTCTCATTGGAGGTGGAAGGGGATGGTGGCAACTAGGTATCAGCAGCACCTCACATATCTAAAGTTACAGAATTGAATGCGGAGAAACATACTTAAAATTGAGTATTGAACTAGAACTAGAAAAAATAACTGATCAAGTCAGCTGAATTTGTATCACAATTCAAAGAGTAATTTTCATGTTTATTACTGGAAAATAATAAAAGTTCAGTGAAGCTGTGTTGATGTACAGCAATTATTCAATACCCAAACTAGAAAGGACACTTATGATTAAGATACTTGACCAAAATGTTTAACAGCATAGCCAGGTAACTAAATATTATTAACCCTTGAGGAAATAATACACATATATTTAGGAACCAACCACACACTCAAACCCAATACAGGCAATCCCTGTTATTCAGCACGGGTGTATTTCATAGAAAATGGTTGAACAACAAAACCATGAAATAATGAACCTGTTATTGCCATAGAGTAATATAGAAATAGGGGGGGTTAGATTCCTGGTCACCCTCTCTATCCTACAAAAATTCAATAAAAAAAGGAAAAATACCTTTGTTGAATACCTCTAGGAGGTTCCTGGCAGCTGCTTCATCATGGCTCCCTGCTTCACTTGGAGTACATTTCTTTGTACACTTTGTTGGATAGTTTGGCTGATGCCATCATCTTGGCATAGCTTGTAACAGAAGATGGCTGCATGAGCCTCATGGGCCAAGGAGATGGAGCGAGACACATTCACATGAGTCACTGTTAGTCCTACACCCAGGACAGTGTGGAGTTTTTCACTAAGTGAACCATGGCTGGGAAGCTGAAGCTAATGAGAGTCTATAGTCTGTACAACTAGATAAGCAAAATAACAAAGCATAAGAATAACAAAAGAGGATAAACACTATAGCTTAGAAATATGAAATGATCATTTTTCATAAGAAAATCATTCAATGTACACTAATAAATGGGGAGGCGTTGGCTAAGTGGTCAACATGTGGGTGCCGTGTTTTGAAGAGCTAGGTTCAAGTTCTGCTCACCACTTCAAGCTGACAACTTTCAGTCATTGCTGAGTGGCCTAGGACTACCCACATACTGGCCTGAAGACCCTGACTCTAGATAAACTCTCTAAAGGGGATAACAAGGGGCAACATGAGCCAAGCAAGATGGCACCACTATAAAACACATGTCTGCATCATTACGGGCTGGGACCGACCAGCATGACTTATCAAGAAAGGCTACTGATGCTATAGGCTAAATGTAAAAAAAGAGCCCTACACCTCCCTTCACCTTGGAATATGAGGTGAACAAATCTGTGTGGTAGTGGCAAGTTCTTGGCAAACTTTCTACTGAGTACTACAAGTGTTCTTGAGCATGTAACCCAATATTAAGGAAAGTATCAACAAAATTTAAGTTCATTCAGAATGTAGAAATTAATTGTGAGGATTATGTACCAAGTGAATAGATTGCCTGGGGAGAAGTCAGCTAGCTGTAGGTGAGAGTATGAGGCTTTCTCACACTGTCTCCCCTTGAGTCCAGGACTGGTCACAGTATCAATGCCACCACCACCAAAAGGAAAGTTGGAAAGTTTCATTTAATCGGCGCAACATCTGTGGTCATATGCCGGAGAGACAGAAGGGGAAGGAAATATAGGAGAAGGGAACAGATCCCAAGAGACAGGACACAACCCCTGATTAATACCTGGTACCCATTCACTGCTGGGTGGACAGGGGCGTAGGGTATCGGAAAAGCCGTCCAAATTTTTCCACTCCACCCGGGAGTCGAACCCGGGCTCTCTCGGTTGTGAGCCGAGTGTGCTAACCACTGCACCACGAAGCCACCCCACCACCACCAAAATGGTAAGGTTTTATCAAAGATATGTTATCATCTGTCACCGTTGTATGATGATGGTGGCTGGGAGCATGAACATGTGAATAAAGATAAAGGGGAGAGGAGACAGCCCAGCTGATAAGACCATGATTTGAAAACAAATATTGAAATGGCAAGGAAATAATAAAAATGGGAATGTAAATACAAATGTCAAGAGAACAATGTTGAATAACAATACTTGAATAATAGGGATTGCCTGTATTATATAAACATTAGGTGTGTGTGCATATATATATATATATATATATATATATATATATATATATATATATATATATATATATATATATATATATATATATATATATATATATATATATATATAGTTTCTCACACACACACACACACACACTATGTATGCACACACATGCACACAGGCATTCCCCACACCCCACCCAAACACAAACACACACACAGACACACACACACACACAGACACACACACACACACACACACACAGTATGTACAGAAATTTTCTCAAATGATTCTATACATCTGTGGTGGCAACAAAATGCCTACAGGAAATAAATATGAAATGCAAAGACAGCAAGACCTACAAGGCTAGTTTCTGGTTATGAATTTTTATAACAACTTTACAAATCTTTATAAATTGAAGCACCTTGAAGTGAAAGTGATATATGCTAAATAAACTTCTGTAAAATGAAGTTTCCAAAGTCATACCTTTTCTGTCGAAAGTTTAAAATGTGGGTATTGCAGATGTGAACATGAGCATGTAAATTAAGTAATGGTGTAACTTAATATTTGCTTTCAATGACATGTATCAACAAAGCTTATTACACATATATACTAAATTCATGTGCTTCAGAGGAACAGTGAACACCACAACCACCATCACATAGGCTCACTAACTGCTTGTGAAAATAAAAATGATCTGGAGATATAAGAACAAACACTTGAGGAAATATGAAAATACAAAATAGACTAATCCTTTTGAGTGTACAGCCCGACTGAATTTTCTATTTACTAAGGCGGTACTTCAAACAGCTAAGCGAGGTGGAGGTCGACGGAAAAGGATGAGAATGCCAATCAGAATAGAAAGGATGGCCATCAGGTAGATGTCCCAGTCTGGCCCTAGCAGCTCCTCGAGGTGCAACCACTGAAACTTTAAACAAATAAAAATATGATAAGTTTTAACTGCTCACTCAGGTATTCAATAATTAGAGCTTTCTTTTTCATATCCAAGTTGAAACATGAGAATATTGAATGTCTGAATATTTCGCTCTTTCTTGCAATCATCATCATAGGTTGTAAATAATGAATACTTTACCTACAGTAAAATATATATTGCAGTGAACATTACCTAATAGTAGATAATTACAATTGCATAACATCATGTTTTTTCTTTAGTATTTCAAAATTCAATAAAAGCCCAATCCTAGAGTAGGTTTAGTTGAAACATTTACAACCGATTCTTAAGTATTCCGAAATGCAGGAGGACTGTTTTCTTCATGCCTGGTTTATAGTCTCAGCACTGCACATTCCACATCCTGCTGTTGCAGTGTACAGACCACAGCAAAATGAGGATATATAAATAAGTATTACCTGGTTTTATTTACCTATTTGTAGTATACAGGAGATGAACTAACCCCTTCAACAAGGGGATGCGTATACTGCGTCCTTGCGTGCCCTGTATCATATCCGAGGACGCGCATACTGCGTCCTGGCGCACTTTAGCCAATATACGAGATATTTTATCTTTATATTTATCATTACATCTCAAAATTATCAATTAATTTATGTTTCTTTATGTGCACCATTTAATTCTGCATGTTTTCATATATAATACATGATGGTTATGTTGAGTTTATGGCTGAAAACTTGTTATATTCAATAGTGACATTTGAAATTTGGCGCGCGTGGCAATCTTGGATACGGCGCAGGGCATTGTTTTCGCCCGGCCATAGTGAAGGGGTTAAGCTCGTACCACCCTGTCTCCTTATCTGTTTTTATCCAAATATGCTTTGAGCTTTGATGTTTTGCGCTCTAATTATCCCAACATCCAGGCTATTTCACGTATCAATGATTATATTAGGGAAGCCAATTTTGTTACATCCTTTCTGCATCTTGTTTTCTTCAATTTACATTCATGTCCCTTTGTCTAACTATCCCTTACCAGCAAACAGCCCCAGACCCTTCATTAGTTTGAATACCTTAATAAAGTCACTTCCCTTCTTTCTCATAGTAAATATATCACACAGAAACTTACATCTTCCAGGTACTTTAAGGAGAAAAGAAGAGCCAGCTTAGCCAAGGCCAGAGCAACTGGGATCTGGGCATCGACATTTGCCTCCGCTGCCATGTCATAGAAACGCTTGGCCAAGTGCATGTCCTGAGGAGGGAATGGAAGGAAAATTTGAATATTTTACTGAATCAGACTAATACAGTTGACCTCCACTATTTGCAGCTTCGTCATATGTGGGTTTGCATAAAGGTGACTCATTTTATGCATGTTTAAAACATGGGAATTTGGTTTAACGCGATGTTAAAAAGCCAGTATATATTTTGTTACATAATTTCTTTAGATTAGTGCAATGTGATCCAAATCTAAATTTGATAAAGATTTTTTTTTAAAGTGCCAATATCTTGTTTCCTACTTAACCAACTACTCATCTGTTGTCATATATGTATTCTATTAACCTTCAAACCTCCTGGAAATTAACAGGAAAGAATGTAAAGATCAAAACAACTGTGAAATTAGCCATGAAGTACGTGTGGGAATCTGTGCGTCTGTAGGCAGTGTCAAACCATAGTAGGTAGGAATAAAAGTGAGTATGTAGGAATAAAACTCGGTAGGTAGGAATAAAAGTTGGTAGGTAAAGGTAAAGTTGGGGGCATACGCTGTAGCAGCGTGTGGCCTCGGTGCTCATCTCCGTAACATTGGCCCTTGAGCCTGTGGTGGGAGCCCATTACCCCGGGACACAGGGCCAGTGTGACATCCGGGTTACCACAGTTTACCTTCCCCAGGTTTCCCCAGGTACCCATTTATCGACCAGCCCGAGAGGGAGGATGAACAGCTGGGTGAGCTGCACGCCGACTGCCCAGGCCGGGATTCGAACCCGGGCCCGCGGAGTAGAAGCCAGGCACGCTGACCACTAGAGCATGGAGGCGTATAAAAGTTGGTAGGTAGAAAGAAAAGTGGGTTTGAAGGAAGGAAAGTGGATAAGCCAGAAGAAATGTGGGTAAGTAGGAAGGCAAGTGGGTAAGTACGAAGAAAAGTAGACATAATAGACAGTAGGTAGGAAAAGTCATGGCTTTTGGAACCAATTAATGATGGAGAGCAGGAAATGACTGTACTCATGAATCTACTTTGTTCACAAGGGGTTAAGTAAATAACCCCCAAGAATAGCATGTGTCAACTGTATTTCAAATTAAGATAACACTACAACTCTTCTTTACCTGCTTAAGCCCCAGACCCTGCTCATGCATGTAGCCTAAGTTGAACATGGCCTGAGCATTGTGTTGCTGCTCTGAGGCGAGTCGGTAGTGGGCTGCAGCTGTCTCATAATCCACAGATGTACCATACCCATAGTAATGGTAGTCTCCCAACTTAACTCGTGCCACAGCATAACCCTGCCAGATATATTTGATGATATAAGATTATCAGCATCATTATCATTCTAATATTGGTAAAAATCATCTGTTACCCATTTTTTTCATTTCGGCCAGGGAGATAAAATCACATTAGCATGAATGAGTATAAAACAATAAAAGATAATGAACAGATTGCAATGAGGAATGGACATAACTTGTCCAGATTCCTACAAAGACTGAGTTCAAACATTTACACTTAATGATGTTCCAGTTAATTAGGATTTGAGGCAAACAGTGGCTGAAAGAGTATACTTTCTTGGTTTATTCATCCTGTTTTATGAATTTCATCCCAGCCCATCAGGAGTCAGCTCTCTTGATTTCCTCATCTCTATCTACTATTATTAAGAGATCTACATCATGTCTAACCACCATCTTCCCAATTATTTATTACCATCCTTCACCACTGCACTGCACTCTTTTCACCACTATTTTACCCCTTCATCAATATGCCTCATCTTAGTACATCTCTCTAATTGCTCTTCATATGAATTACATACTCAACACTTTTACACTTGTTACTCTGTAAACCCTTCACACTCCACATATCATGTTCCTTATCACTCTCATGCAAATAATGAGATGAGGCCAACCACACATTTTCATTTAGACACCACAAGTATAATGGAATCTACTCCCATTTAATGTATTAGAAACATAGACAACTGGAGATTGATACTGCACTCAACATCTGGCAAAAATTCTAATGACATGCACATAAGTTGCCCAGCCTTTGAGCCCAGCACACTTGTGACGTACAAATGTTATCTGGCCAAAAGTGGTTAATTTCACGGCTTTAAATTCAAACAGTACACCAACCTCAAAGCTCCTATCAGTAACAAAAATAAAGCCAAGAATTTAAAAGTAAAATGGCACACACAGAGAAACATTTAACAATCCTATATGTCAATGGTTGCAAGAGAATGCCGCCCCTCTCATCCCTAATCAAGCATCATCATCTTTATCTGCTTCAACTTCCATTCATACTTATTTGCTTTATCTTGTTCCCCTAGGTTTTCTATCTTAAACTGTTAACTTATAGGATTTGTCATGACTAGTTTTAAGAATAACTTGCCTGTGATGCAGCGCGGCCCCAGTACATAAGAGCACGAGAAAACCCCTCACCGCCCTGCCTAAAGAGTTGGGTCTCATGTCTATCAAGGATGAAAGCAGCATTGCTCTGTGCAACCTCGTAACCCAGCTCGGCAAGGAGCATATAAGTAATGAGGGCCTGTGAGTGGCGGCCTGCCCGGTATGCAGAATGAGCTTCCATCAGTCGCTCTCCCCATCGACCACGCTCAGCTACATTTTTGAAGAGCTGAAAAAAAAGTGAAGAAATTTCAGAAAAGATATAAAGGTCACTGTGACTATACTATTTTACCAGCATTTACAGTAGTTTTTCACAATATTATTTTCCCACTTGGGCTGACTCTTGTCAAAACTGTATTTTGTCCTGAAAAAACAAAACATCAAAACACCTACATGCATTTCACTTTCTCTATTCCTAATTAATTTTAAGTATTTTTAATACCTAGATTTAACTTTCTTTAACCAAGCTTATCTAGTCAGAAAGGTAGTTTAAAAAATGCATCACCAATCACCACCCAAGAATATTTCTCCCGAGATTTGAGGTACTGGAGGACTCAAAGTTCCTTCTGCCCATTCAGAAATTATAATAATGTAAGAGGTTGTGCATTCTGTAGCATCAAGCCTTGAGTCCAGTAATTCCTGTTGGGAAGGTCTTCTATTAAAAGAAGTTGGGTAATGCAGAGTAGAGTCATTGGTATAGGAGTGGATAGAGCAGTTTGTTTTGAAAAGAAGAATGGGAGATAGAAGAACCCTGCAGAATATCACTGTTTAGAGGTTTAGGGGTAGAACAGTGACTGTCTGCAATGGATCAGCCTGAAAGGAGACTGGAGATAAAGGTGTAGAGAGAAGGGTAGAATTCGTAGAAGGGTAGTCTGGAAATCAAAGATTCATGTCAGATTGTCAAAATATGCAGGCCTTTGCTTATCTAAATTGGCCTGACTAAAATAAGATTAAAAATGAGCACTAAAGCCATGCCTGCAGCTAGCATATGCCACCAGCTTTTTCTTTATCTTTCAGGGTGAAAAATTCCAAAAATCCTTCCACAAACCCACCACACAAGATTCAGTATCACTTTCATCTTTAGGCCTCCCCTCTTATGCAATGCAGAGGAAACCAGTGCTTCACCTCCTCATCCCCTTCACTGATAAGCTATGGAACAATCTGCCTTTCATTGCTTTCTGACTACCTGCATCCTTAGTTCTTTTCTGAAAATATTAAAGCAACACAGCATTTACATTGATTTTATCCCTTTCTTCAGAATGTTTCTATTGTCTTCTCTTTAGGAGCATCATGTAAGTTCCTCTCTGTTTAAGCTTACATTCTTTTGATGTAAAAAAAAAAAAAATAAATAAATAAATAAAACTTGCATATCTATGTAAGGAATCTGTTGTCAAATACAGAAGGATGATAATGACTTACCTCAACACTGGTATGACATGAACGCACCATGCCAGTGCCTGATGCCTGCATTTGAGCTAAATTGTAGAATGCCAGCACATGGCCAGACTGGGAAGCCAAATTAAAGTACTTAATGGCCATCTTGTAGTCACGCCTTACACCCAGACCACCTGTAAGGTGAGTAGTTTTGTGGAACATTACTTACACTACTTTAATCCTTCAACAACAGTTATTGTTTTCATAGAACGTCCTTGAAGCAATGTAAAAAAGTTTCTAATATTTTTTTTCGTTTATACATACTTTAGGAAGTGTCAACTCACTGAACACTGATGTGAAATCCAAATTGCTATTTGTTGTGTTATAGTCATGCTAGAGGATGTGAAATACAGCTAGGGTGTGAACTGCCAGCATGAAATGGTACTCCAGGCAGCTTGGAAGTGGCCTCAGCCAAGGATACACTGCAGTCAACACAAGCCGGTGAAGGGGTAGTGTCAAACTGCCGCATACTTTACACCTCTTTCTTCCACTCATGACTGAATGTTAACCCGGTAGCTGCGGGGATCATGTTTCTCAAAGCCCCCTCTAAGCGAATTAACGAGAAAAAATCATCACTCACGCAAACCATTATATTATATGTATCAACATATTTGTGATCAGTTTACGTATCCTCTATTTTGGGGGGTTCATGTCAAGGCAAGAATTTGGCCCGTCGCTGGTACGCGGTAAAGCCACAAATTTGGCCCATCGCTGCTACTGGGTCAATAATATAAATAGCTCTTTACATTCTTTAAGTTCTTTACACATACTTCACTCACTTTTAGTCCTCCTTGGAGCTGGATGGGGAAGGTGGAAGGTTTCGGTTTTCATACAGTAGTAAAAAGGAATATCATTGAATCCAGCAAACTAATGTTTCCAGATTCAACTGGCAGTGGTGAAGAATGCAGTGAATGGTGAGGGGATGATGGGTCATGCCGTGGGGACTTGGAAGGTGAAGATGAACAGTAATGAGATGATGACTGTGACAGACCAGGGAGTGGGGATTCGGGATTGTGAGGCAAAGGCCCAGGCAATGGTGATGAAGGGGGATGATAAGGAGATATAGGCAGGATGGGTAAGTGGGAGAAATAAAGAAGGACATGGGGAAACAGGACTGGAACAGGAAGGGTCAGGTGAAGAGGTATGAAAAGTTTATGCAATATGATTGTGGGAAGGTAAGGAAGGGCAATTCAGTGAAGGTGAGGAAGGGTGTTGTGATGAAGAATTAGGGAAGGAAGAGTGTTGCAGTGAGGAATGAGGAGAATGAGACCACATGCTTCACTCCATACACACACCTGGCACGTACCCTTCATATCCGCACTTGTAACGGAAGCCCTTGGTGGGGTAATAGAGGGCAGTGCAAATGGTGAAGTGATATTATCACTCTCTACATAACTCTCACTATTGCTATCACTGCTCACAATGTATAACATGTGCTGTGTTCTGTACTCAGAATTATGTTCACTTTGTTTCATCCTTTCTTCCTAACTCTGTGATGTATTTTCCTTACACTCGACCCTCAAATTCACAAACTAATAAGGGGGGGAGGCTGTCCGGAAATCACAAAAGTCCAGGAATCAGTAATCTGTTTTGTTTTGTTTCAATACCCAGATTTGACCAGGCCTATGTCTCACAACGACCAGACTTCAACGAACCTCAACTATTTGCATTCTTGTATAAAAACAATCTTAATATTTGTAAATTGATTTCATAACTGCTACAAATACTGGTAACAAGTAGTGGTATAAACATAAAATATTATTCTCTAATTTAAACTCACTGTAAATAGTTATTTTTCATCCATTCAAGTTTTACAAATCATTTTATAGTTGTACAATCACTGCTTAATCCAATGACGCCAACAAATTCACCTATCTTGAATACCAGATGAGCTAGATAAAGAAATATCTTCTAAACCTGTGCTAGAGAATTGGGCAACAGAGGCACCATGCCTTGCCAGCCAACAGCCAATCAGCATGGAGCTAGTGAGGCTCAGCAATCCTAGTAAGTCCATCTAACAGCTCTGGGCAAAACAACTCAGCAGTGGGTGTGATGGTGTAGAAAACCTTGATTTCCAACAACACATTAACACGGTACACATCATGTGGCATATTGTGGATGGGGCCTGACACTACACCAGCCAAGTTGTCACAATTCTTTGGTGGTGACTAGCCAGTGACAAGGGCTCAATGTACAGATCACAAAATGTATGACATACTTATTAGCATGTTATCCACTGTTAAACCCATAAGCGTCGGGCTAGAGGACTATTGTCGTCCTCGCAGCGCACGGGCGGTGTTGACAGATTTTGGAAAATAGGTGTCTTTCATAAATGCCCCGTGTGGTAATTTCAAACGAAAACATAATAATTTATACTGTTTTTTCATCGTCAATCCTTCCTCTCCATGATGAAATAAATTTGAAGTGTCTAGGTTGCAGCACGGCAGAGATATGATGTTGGGAAGAGGTGCTATTTTTGGCCAAGCTGAGCACGTCAGATGGCGGGAATTCCCGCCACCCGACGCTTTCCGCCTGAGCGGGAATTCCCGTCACCCGACGCACACGGGTTAAGTGAGTATGGTATGTGCAATTTCAGCTGTTTGATATGTGAATCTCAGCATATCAGAAAGTTGGAAAAATACAGAGAATTGCTACTAAAATCATCCCAGAACTCTCGAATATGACGTATGAAGACAGATTGAAGGAGATGGACTTGACGACATTGGAACAAAGAAGGGAGAGAGGAGATCTGATCACACTGTATAAGTTGGGGTTAATCTAGCTAACAACTGCTTCTAATATACCGAAAAAATAGCATGGGTACTGCATAGGATACTTCTTTTGCTTCACATTTGTGAAGGTTTCAGTTACTGGCCGTACCAATTTACTGCATAAATGGCTTGATTATGTGGGGGTGCCTTGAAAATTTCTAAGTCCAGTGTTGTTGTTTGATATGATGGCTTCCTGGGTAGACTGAGCCTCTTAGCTGCCTTATACTACACCACAGAAACTAGTTCCTAAGTCAGTAATATCCAAAACGCGCATGAATCATAACGATTTGGGACCAAAAAACGGTCTTTTAAGAGTTTTACGTTATTTTTTTCTATATATTAAAGCAACTATATATTATTATTATTATATTTTCTATATATTAAAGACCTAATGCCGCAGCTATTTGTATTTTAAAATTTTAAAGGAATACATTCGTGGAATTTTATTACGCGAGGGTGTTTCAGTGGCGGCACCTAACGGCGGGTTCCTGAAGTCAGTTGTTTTCAAGCCACCATAATGGATGGAAGGCCCGACACTCTCACTCCCTCAAAATATCAGTCTACTTCACCTCTCGGTAAGTGTTAACTGAGTATTTAACCTCTTTATTGGTATGCATGTAGATTGACAAAAGGACCGATTACTATCCCAATACCGGGTCCAACAGTGACACAGGCGTGTCACGTGCGCTTTGTGATTCGCGGTCACATGAAGCTGTGACAAGCACGTGTCAGAAAACAAACGGATATTGTTCAACGCACGATACTTATAGTGGAGTTTGAGTAAAATGGAGGCCAGGGTCATACGTAGCAGTCGGTAGGTCACTCCCGGGTCAGTTAACAGCAGGAGCGTCAGTTCTGGATGACAGCTGTCACAAATCTGTTTTATTTTGTGGTAATACTTTCTAAGAAGTCTGCCTCCCCCTCCACCACTCCAGCCCCCCCTAACCTCCAAGACAAGCCTGGGGAACTGTGGGGAACCAGAGTTTGGGGGGGGAAGCCAAACTCACTGAAAAATGGGCTTCCAGAATTTCCCTAGAAAAATCCCTAAATTAAGGAAAATTCCCTACATGGTTAGGAGGGGGGTCGAGGGGGGCAAAGCCCCCTCGTTAGCAGGTCGTAAAGTTTGGTTGGAGTAGTTTAAATATGCTCCCCACCCAAAAAAAAAATAAATAAATAAATAAATAAATAAAATAAAAAAATTCCGGCGCATCATACATGTGGGGGGGTCCAGAGGGGGGCGCAGCCCCCTTTGGTTAGCAGGGGGGCGAGGGGGGCTGTTAGGTTATAAAGTTAGGACTTTCCTTACTTTTGCGACTAGGAAATTTTCTTTCATTTAGGGATTTTTCTAGGGAAATTTTGGAAGCCCATTTTTCAGTGATTTTGGCTTCCCCCCCAAACCCCGGTTCCCTACAGTTCCCCAGGCTTGTCTTGGGGGATAGGGGGGGGCTGGGGTGGCAGAGGGGGAGAAGTAGTTGTTCCCTAGTTTTACCTAAGTTGGTAAATAAGTTTGATGAGGTGGATAGAGATGATCTCTTCTCTACTGCAAGAATGCAGGGGCTGAGAGGACATGGAAAGAAACTTAATAAAGGAACTTGTCTGAGTGACTTGAAAAAGTATAGTTTTCCACATAGAAGTATTAACACCTGGCACAGCTTGCGGGAAGAAGTGGTGGAGGCAAGCAGTGTCCATCAAATGAAGGAAAGGCTGGATAAATGTAGATATATAGACGTGACTATTAGAGCTTAGCTCGGGCCCTGTAGACTACAAATAGGTAAATACAGTAGACATAGCATCAGCCTCAAAGCCACAGTTTCATGGATTTCTTTAAAAGACCTTACCAACATTGCTTCAACATAAGATGTCTGTTCACAATAGCAGTCTTATTCTGCATTATCTAAAGCATGTAACACTTTTATTTCAGATGGTCTATTGTTTTATAGCAAATTCTTCCACGTATGTGGCTATCAATATAGGTTATCAGATTTCTTCCTTTCCTGGACAATGTAACACATTTTTTATAACAATTTGAGGCCAAGAATATTAATGACTTAGAATTGCATAATTGAAGTAAAACTTCACAATATTGAGTCAAGTAGTAAATACTCACTAAAATACATGTTGCCAAGCTGGAGCTGGCCATCCACCCAGCCCTGCTCTGCTGCTAGGGTGAAGTATTTGAGAGCCAGTTTGTAGTCCTGAGGCACTCCTCTTCCATGTAAGTACAACAGCCCCAGTCCACTCTGACCCACAGCATTATTCTGTTCTGCTGCCCTCCTAAAATACTTGAGTGCTGTGTCGTTGCTCTGCTTCACCACAGAACTCCCCTCCAGATACATCTGAAGAAAGGGTGAAAAGTTACAACATAGGAAGAATTTTTATATTATCTACTTTGTACTTGTAGCCAAAACGGTGATTCTAGAACGAGTATCCTTTTTTTTTTTTTCATACGCCTCCGTGGTCTAGTGGTCAGCATGCCTGGCTTCTACTCTGTGGGCCCGGGTTTGAATCCCGGCCCGGGCAGCTAGCGTACAGCTCACCCAGTTGTTCATCCTTCCTTTCGGGCTGGTCGATAAATGGGTACCTGGGGAAACCTGGGGAGGGTAATCTGTGGTAACCCGGATGTCACACTGGCCCTGAGTCCTGGGGTAATGGGCTCCCTTCCATCACAGGCTCAAGGGCCAATGTTACGGAGATGAGTACCGAGGTCACACGCTGCTACAGCGTATGCCCGCAACTTTACCTTTACCTTTTATCCTTTTTCAGAAATGAAAATCAACTTCATGCCATTGAAGATGGTCAAATATAAGGCAAAAGGCACTCCAACAACAAAACAGAGGTAAAAATTAATATATCAAAAGCAAACACACCAGGAGAATTCTGATTCAACAACCTTAGCAAACATGAGGAAAAGATCATCTCCGATACACTAGCTAGAGGTGAAATACTTTGCTTCATTACAAAGTTTTTACTTTGTTCATGTAATTTTCTAGTGTAGGTATAAACAGGGAAATATAAATGAAAGCTTTAAAAGGCCTGTAACTCTTTCTTATCAAGGAAAAGTATGAACTACATGAAAAAAAAAACTATTTTGGATGTTACCTTTAAAAGTTTAAAGTAATGAAATGGACTGGAAAATATGGTTGGCATCTATAATTTGTTTATTTTCTAGTTTAATTTTATTCTAGCCATGAATATCTCATGATTAGGATCTACCAAAAAAATATATTAATGTAGAAATTTAAATTTCATATCAATATGAAAGACTGCCATGAGGGGATGTACACAAAGTCACACTCCAGCTGCCAGATATAAAGAATGGTTTGCAACAAAATGTCCACAAATTAACACATTGGTCATTCAATACCTT
>NC_066529.1:9477392-9599892 GCF_024679095.1 Eriocheir sinensis
CACCAAAGTGACTAAAGAAGATCAAAATGCCTACCATTTGAGAATCAGCATCGCCTGCAATGGCTAGCTTCTCAAAGATTTCAGATGCTCTGGTGACATTTTGGGAGAGGTGGCTGCCAAGGAGATGGGCCCATGCCACTTTCTGAAGGGCAAGGGGGTGACCAAGTTCTGCAGCAGATTGTAGCAAAGTGTAGGCCTGAGCATTGTCCTGCTTGGTCTGGTTGAGGAGGGTCATGGCTGCCTCGTAAAGCTCCCTCCCTAAAATAAGGTGGAAATCGGTGAATAAATATGAATTTCAACCCATGAATCAGGAGCTGACCATGCTTACTCCTACACATGAAGGCATTTTTGAGTAAAATGAGATATACATAAAAATGTCCTGGCTGCAAAGTGGCGTCTGCTGATATTCCTGATGACGTTTAATCATGCATCACAAGCTGTTCTGGGTGATGAGCTCCTTGCAACAGAGGATGAAAAGGAAGCTGCGGCGTCATGCGTTTGAGAAGACCCGGGGCAGTCCGGGCAGCCCGAGTCACTCTCTCAAACGCTGCCCCCACACGCATGGCGCCTCATCTCCGCGGACTCATCTTGGACTGAACAACATCAAAAGGCAGATAATGCCTACCAGTGCACTCGAGCTAGAACGAACAGGAAAAAAAAAAAAAAAAAAAAAAATGGGGGTTTGGCAAAATGGCAAGGGCCAGAACCAAATTGTCTTTTCTCCATAGGTTTATTTATTCCTATGCGCGGTTTCCTATGGCGCAGCCATTGCTCAGAACCAATTAACCGCGACGTACGTGACTTGACTGTATTGGGAATCAAAGTATAGTACAAATTCAGTTTTAAAAGCCATCCAACCACATAGAAAACTATGAAATAAAAATCTTGGCAATAACAATTTATATTCCTATTCTCTTCACTTTTACATTTGACAATTACAAATAAAGGCTGTCCTCAAGTTACAACACATGCAACTTACAACCACATGCACTTATGACCAGGCCAATTATAATAAATATACTTGATTAAGTAATGAGTTAACATTTCAAATATCTTGGCGTGGGTAAAGCAGCCATTTATTTACACAGTCTGCAACAGGACATTTTTTTTTTTTTTTTTTTTATGAAAATTTTGCCTTGCAACCAACCTGACTTACAACCTGCTTGTCAGAACCAACTCCATCAAAACTTGAGGACTATCTGTACACTGACACAAATGTGGAAAAATCAATAAGCTTTCAAATTATATACAATACAATATTCATAAATCCTTTTAAACAAAAATATTGGTCTTATTAGTTTCGGCATATGAATTTTCTGCATGCAGGCACCCCTCACACCATACTGATCCCACAAGCAAGACCCCCTGAGAGAAGGGGTTAATGGATTTCTATTGTATTGCAAATACTAACAAGCAGTACATAATGAGCTATCCATCTTTGTGATAAAATGTTGTGTATAAAATCCAGGGCAATACCAGAGCCTCACTACTATTGCTAACATTATAAGATACATGTGGACTATTTAAAGTATTTTAATGGAGAAAAGTTTGTAACTTATTACAGTGATAATTACACTGCCTGACATGTCTTAACCCTTTCCATCCGTGATGCAGACGTCGGCATTACAGTATGGAAAGGGTCAAGAGGAAATGGAAGAGGATTAATCCTCTTCTAAACCTCTCAATCCTGCTCTAAATTCCTCTTCCATTTCCTCTTAAAAGGTTTAGAAGAGGATTAAGAGGAAATGGAAGAGGATTAAAAGGTTTAGAAAAGAACTAAAACCCTTTCCATACGGTGACGCCATCAGATGGCGACATCGGTGTCGCCGGAGTGAAGGGGTTAGGAGGTGGGGGACATTACAAAAAGTTACTTCTTAATTCCCTAATATCTGTTCATAGGTAAGCATTCACAGGTAAGCAGTCAACAAACATAAAGAAAAAATACTTACAAATTGGACACAAGTAAATTCAGTAGAGAGATAGGCCTGGTCTAAGACTAAGGATGAGAGGATTTTGCTAGCTTACCTTGCATTTCACTTGGGGAGGGCAGTGGCTTGTCCTGACCTTCATCCTCAGCTAGTTCCTTTTCTTCTTTCCTTCTCTGGTCATCCCATTTGCTGCTACCCTCATCTGTACTTCTCACCCCTAACTTGCCCTCTGCTTTCCCGATGATGTGACCCGTGTTGCTTCCACCATTCTTTGTCTCACTTGCTTCACCTAGGTTCTGAACTGGGGCTTCTATATTTTCTCCTCCTGCATTTGTGTCAACAGAGTCAGCATCATGTTTTGGATTATGGGTCCCTTCACCAGCTCCTGTGTTTCTCTGCTCCTCGTCTGTATCTACAAGGCTTCCTTCTGAGCTGGGGTCACTTTTACTGCTGTAGTAGATGTTTGTGTTACTCTCTTCTTCACCTGTAGGACTTCCTTCTGTAGTGCCATGATCACTTTCTGTGCTGCTCACTGAGTTCTTAATGGGAGTGGTTGGTCCAGTGTCCTGAATTAAGGGAGATCACTCATGACAGCAAATATATTATGTATGATCTCTTCAGAACTAAATTCAAATTTTTGAATGATAAACAAAGGAAATTTCTACATTCACTTACCTTTAATAACATGAAGAATGGATTTACAATCCCACCTAACTTTATAAGTCAAATACTATAGATAATAGGTGTCATGTATCTATAAAACACAGTGGTTGGTGAAACCACAGTTGGTGCTGTAAGTAAATAACACATGAGAGCATGGAAACATGGATCTACAGGCAACAGAAAGTCTATTAAGAGGTTGCCTCATATGGTGATTTAATCAGTTTGCCAGTCACTTCAGTGCCTGCAGAGCAGGTGAAAGTACCTCATTACATATATTCTGTTAACCCTTGATACAATGAAGGAAAGTTGTTCCAATGATGGATGACTAGGTTTGAGAAAAAATCTTGCCAATGTCTGTACTACACAGCCTTGCTTGAATAGGTAGATTGTTATTTCTAGTTCTTGAGTTGGTTTGTAGCCAAAAAAGCTTGGGGTAATTGACATTACTGAGCTTCTTCAGGTACTTGAAGATTTGAATCTTATCTCCTCATAAACATATCCTTTCCAGCATAGAGGTTGAGGCAATGGAGTTGTTCTTCATAGGGTTAAGCCTTTGAGAGTGGAATAGTTTTTGGTATAACAGATAATGAGAAGCTATTAGAAGCCTCTCCAGATGAGTATGACATATTATAATCCTGAAACAGAGGTGGTGGACAATGAAACTAGCAGACACACTACTAGCAAGTGAGGAATAGTGGTCTTGTAAGAGAACCTCATGTGAGGTGCGGAGGATTGGGAGCTGTAGTACTGCAGAGGAATGCTTTGTTTACATCGTTGAGGGGGGGAGCGGGGGGAGGGCAGTAAAGAAAGGGTTAAAGCAGGGGTGGCAACCTCCGCCCCACAGAGGCCTAGCGTCCGGCTTGCCACCCTGCTTGGCATAACATTGCAATCCAATCGGCAAAAACCCAGAAAAAATTGTGCTAGACAACATATGCTGGCAAATGCTGTCTGGCAACCTTTCACTCCTCACCTCACTCTACAAGAGTTGCCAGGTTTGTCCTTTTAAAGACAGTCTGTCCTTTTGAGATATGGTTATCCTATTTAATTTAAACAAAAAAGGACAGGCTGTAACTGTCTTAATGTGGGGCCAGGCTGTCCCATGTGTGTGACCTGAAGCTGGAGATCACCACTTTCCTCCATGAGAAGAATTTTCCCCAATCTCATATCAGTTTGACCTGCAATGGCTCACTCGCCTGAACCTACTCATGGACATCACTGAGCATCCGAACACTCTCAATGTGAAGCTGCAAGGCAATGACAATCTCGTCACAGACATGCCTGCACACATCAATGTGCTTAGTTATCTGATGTTAACCCCTTCACTCCGGCGACGCCGATGTCGGCGTCCGACGGCGTCACCGTGTGGAAAGGGTTAGTCCTCTTCTAAACCTCTTAATCCTCTTCTAAACCTCTTAAGAGGAAATAGAAGAGGATTAAGAGGAATTTAGAGGAGGACTGAGAGGTATAGAAGAGGATTAATCCTCTTCCATTTCCTCTTGACCCTTTCCATACTGTGACACCGACTTCTGCGTCACGGATGGAAAGGCTTAAGTTTGTGTATTGTCCTTGCCTTGCTGCTTGTGCCCTTAGCAACGTAGATCAGAACACTTGTGACAGTCCTGTCTCTTGTCTGCGGGAAGAATTTGCCTTCCGTTTCACAAAGCTGCTGGCTGTGGGCTTCAAGCTCTTCACTGCCTCCTTTGACTTCAATGTGGATGATGCCCCTGCCCTCCTGCAGATGGAGATGGTGGAGCTACAGTGCAATGATGAACTCAGTGCGAAGTTCCATACCTCTTCTCCACTGTCCATTCTTCACAATCTCGTCCTCCCAAAATACATAGTGCATATTCAACTCATCAAGGCCATGTTGGAAGCATCAACTGTTATTTATTTATTTTTTTTTTTACAGCAAAGGAGACAGCTCAAGGGCTTAAAAAAAGAAAACAATAATGAAAAAAAAAGCCCGCTACTTACTGCCCCTAAATAGATTAGAGAGGAGCGGCTGAAAGAGAAGTCAATTTCAGGAGGAGAGGTGTCCTGATACCCTCCTCTTGAAAGAGTTCAAGTCGTAGACAGGAGGAAATACAGATGAAGGACGATTGTTCCAGAGTTTACCAGCGTAAGGGATGAAAGAGTGAAGATGCTGGTTAACTCTTGCATAAGGGGTTTGGACAGTATAGGGATTAGCTTGAGTAGAAAGTCGTGTGTGGCGAGGCCGCGGGAGGGGGGGAGGTGTGCAGTTAGCAAGTTCAGAAGAGCAGTCGGCGTGAAAATATCGTGAAAAGTGCAGTTCACTGTTGTGAACTTCACTTTTCCAAAATAAAAGACACAAAAGTCTTGACTTAGCTCCTAACTCTTCCACTGAGCCATTCAAGGAAACACTTCTTCAGGGCCAGTAGCACTGATCTGTATGTTTTTCACTTTTCACTTTTTTACTTTGGAGTTCTTGTTTCCTGCTCCCGGCCGCAGCCTGATCCCGAAAGTCTCCTCTGGCCCTCGCTTCAAAAAAGTTGCCCGCCCCTGGGTTAAAGAGAGGCCAAGAATGTTTATTGTGGGAGAAGGGGAGAGCTGAGTGTTATCAAATAATAGGGGATAAGTGTTTGGAAGTTTGTATTGTGTTAACAGGTGGAGAAAATTAGTTTTGAGGCATTGAAGGATACAGGTAACTCTCGATTTACGCAAGTATTGTGTCCTTGAAGAGGTCGCGTAAATCCAAAACAATGTAAAACAAGAGGTAGGTTTCTATCAAAAAATAAATATTCACTTCATTCAGTGGAGAGAGAGAGAATATCCATAACACCGACATATCCACTCAGGCACTCAGCCTCACTCGTATGAGGAAGAAATGAGGGACACCATGAGTGACTGGCTAGTATTGGTACCGGTACCGAGCAGTCTGGTACTGGTACCGGTACCGAGCAGTCTGGCACCGGTACCGTACCGTAGAGCTGGTACCGTTAGTACCGGTACTGGTACTGGTACCTGCTCACCCCTATTGTTGAGTAGCGTGGCAGCGTGGGTATTGAATTGTTGTTCACGTGGCGCACGGGAAGAACTGAGCTCAGCTGTGTGGCCGCAGTGTCGTGTGAGTCCAGTTGCGTGAGACATCTGGTGGCCACTCCATAAAATATCGCATATAAATGAAAAAAACGTGTAAATTAAACATTTATTTGGATTTTGGACCCCACGTTATTTCAAAAACGCATAAACCAAACTCGCGTAAATCGAGAGTTACCTGTACTAAGTTAATTCTGCCCCATTTAGAAATGATTACAAGGTCTGAGGTTAATTGTTCTGTACCATCAAGCCTTGAGTCCTGTAATTTTTGTTGGGAGGGTCATTAGCATAGGAGTGGATAGGACGATTTGTTTTAAAAAGATGATTGATGAACAATAGAAAGAGAATGGAAGATAGAACACAGCCCTGTGAAACATCACTGTTAATAGGTCAGGGGATAGAACAGTGACCATCTACCACAGCAGAGATCGATCGATCTGAAAGGAAACTGGAAATGAAAGTAGAGTGATGGATAGAATCTGTAGGAGGGTAGTTTAGGAAGCTAATCTATTTCTGTAATTCAGAGGGATGTGGATAAAATGATTAGCTAATTTCATCTCTAAAACAAAATATCTATACCTGCTCCCTCTGGGAATTTCCCACAAAACGGTAGCTATTGCAGAAGCCTCAGGAGTTTCCTGATCATGCATCTCCCTATTATAAAATTCAACACTTCCCTTGCTGTCTCTCTTTACTTCTTATTTTCTTCTTCAGCCATTATGACAAGTTATCATATACATCCTTTTCACAAACTTGCAATTATGATTTTTTTATGACATACCTGAAGCACCACTGCAATCCACAACTTTTACACTGTCATTCATAACACTTCCTTTGCAACAGGAAGAGTATAACAAGTGTGGTCAGAAACACCATCTTTATTAACTTGGTACCAAACATTTTGACATCAGGATGTCATCTTCAGTGGTCTAAAACGAACAATTTTCAGCAACGTGAATAAAACAATATAAAAATAAGCTTTAAAATACCCTATGATCAAAGTAGTTGAAACAACCATTACCAGCCAAAAATTGCAGTCCCTACAGTTAATAAGGAAAGCATGTATGTCAAAATTCCCTTTTTAGGTAATATTAGAAAAAAATCCAATCTTCCCTATCTAATAGTCTTGCTAAATTTTACCCTCAAATTAATTTAAAGTTTGTTCCGGTGAATAGGTTTACATTTTATTATTGCCTCATTGTTTTGTTTTAAGGATCAACTGCCGACTGACATGCGCTCATCCACTGTTATAAGCTCACATGCCCTGGTTGCCAGGCCGGGTATATTGGAAGCTCGATCAGAGCTTTCAAGTGGATGAGCACATTGGTCAGTCCAGCAGAACTGGCTGTCCTTGCCACACCACCTCTTACTCAGCTGTGAGAGAGCACGCTGAGGTTTGTAATATTATTGTTAAGAAACAACATTTTGAAATAATAGATAGTTGTGATAGACTCGATATCCGCATACTGGAATCCTTAGATATAAAATCACTTAGTCCCTCACTGAATAATTCTATGTCTGCAGTTTCCCTAAATGTTGCTTAATATGCTGTTGTTGTTTTTCTGTCATTAATTATACTTCATAAATCAATATTCCCCCAATGTCCCCCTGACTCAATTGTTTCAGTTACTTTGATCATAGGGTATATTAAAGCTTATTTTTATACTGTTTTATTCATGTTGCTGAAAATTGTTCATTTTAGACCACTGAAGATGACATCCTGATGTCAAAACGTTTGGTACTAAGTTAATAAAGATGGTGTTTGTGACCACGCTCGTTATACTCTTCCTGTTGAAGCTGAGGTTCCCTAGGCACACACCCCTTTCTGACTTCATTTGCATATTCATACTAATCACACCATTCCATCTTGTTGACTCAAATGCTTTTTTCAGGTAAGTCATCTCCCCTTTATATTGCCCAAGAACAATTATAATGACTTACCAAGGCATGACAGAGGGTGACACTCAGTAGAATGGTCACCACCAATGCCCAGGTTTGCTGGCTTTTCATTTTATAACAGTCTGAAAAGAAAAATATACATTAGTTTAACACATACCATGCGATGGGTCAGGTGGTTTATTCCCTTGTTGCAGCCTGATGCTTGATCCTGATGCTAATTACTATCCTCCTAATTATCCTATAGGATGCACTTATTAATATTTTTTGCACTAATGATTTTCTTTCTATGGATAAGGCATTTAAGAAAGATAATCAATTAAAAGGATATTGTTTATTGACCATTAACCCTTTCATTGCTAAACGCTTGCAGCGAGTGTTAGGCGTATTTGCTGGTGGTGCTTCACGCTCGCTGTGAGCTCCAGCCGCACTCAAATCTCCCACGTATGAGTGTTCCAACACTATTTTTCACAACACAGGATTGCCAATTGAGTGGGTTCTTCGCTAAATTTGGTGGAAAATCATATCAGCCCAGCACGGCAAATCTACGGACGAGTAACTGGTGAATGTTCTTATCCAATATAGCAGCATTTTTGCATAGCTTCGAAGACCTATCACCTGACTGATTCTTTGACCAAATAGTTGTAAATATTGCAGTTGGCAATACAACCTTGCCAGAATCTCAAGGAAAGATGTCCACAGTTCCCTCAGTATGGCTGATCATCCCGCACGCACTGAAGTAAGTGTTCATATTCAACACTCCCTGAACGTGCATGTACGTTCGCAGGAGAGGCATACATAACCGACTTCTATAGATCTGGGCCTTCTCTTTCCAATGGTGTTTTTGGTTTTTAGTTGTGCTGAATAGTTTTTGAGATACAGAGGTTAAAAGAGACCCCCCACTGGGCTGCCTGACTGCACCTGAGGGGATAGTCGCATCCCATCCCGCACGCAAAGAAAGGGTTAAATCATTTCAATTTTACCTTGAATTGAGACTATTATGATATATGGTAAATTACATTTGTTTGTTTTTAACTTGAGTGGTTGAAAACTAGATTTTCCTCAAATATCCCCTATAATATTTCATCATAGAATATAAATATCGACAAAAAAAAATTACATTTTTACCCCCCCCTCCCCCCAAAAATCTTCCTGTTCATAACAAATAAATATCCTTGGCTTGGAGCACATAATGAATAAACAAAAGATGTGCATTCCCATATTTTGAGTTCATTGTTCTCCCTTTGCATGATATTACCCATGATGTTTCACATTGAAGAAATCCAGGCACATGAATAGACTACCCTCACAGCCAGCACAAAAGGTTGACACTTTCTTTGCTCTTTTTGCTGCAATTTTCCATCCTTCGTTCAATGAGGGGTCATAATTTGAAGATGGATTGTAGGATTCATCACAAAAATCTTCATCACCAGAGCCATATTCTGGAATGACACTCTTTGCCTTCTTTGCGGTAGACAAATTGGTGGGTTCCATTACCAGTCAAAAAAATAAAAAATAAATAAATAAATGGAATTGGTTAATTTACTGTACTGTAAGGCAATCAGTTGAACAATTTTAATAACAAATCTTATTTAGTAGCTTATATTTATGTATATGCACAGAAAAGCCATCTTGATGGCCTGCCCCAAAATGGGTCAGGACGCAACAGATTCATAAAACAATATATTGTTGCGGCCTGCCCCTATGTGGGTCAGGCTTTCTGCCCGGAGTAATTACACTCTACAAGCCACAAGCATAAAACCCACCTCTTCTCTGTCTGGTGGCTACTGGCAAACTGGAGATATTCATATTCAAATCATCGCAACATCGTGGCGGCGGGGTTGCTGCCAGCCGCAAGATATGTGTCAAATAAATAAATACGTACAATCAAGCTGAATCAACCCTCAACCCATTTAACAGCTCTGTGCCAATCCCTCACCATAGTGGTAAAATCTATGCTTCTGAAATCCTATAGGGTACACAGAGGAAGTGACTGAGTGGTCAAAATGCGAGTGTGGTGAGCCCGAGGACCTACTTCGAATCCCAACGAAGGACGCTGACAATTTTCAACCATCGCCAAGTGGTTGAAGATTACCCACATGCTGCTCAGACTTTTAATCAACCCTAACTTCAGTGACTTTGTTTAAATTGAGTACTGGAGGGCAGCATGGACCATGCAAGTCAAACATCACAGCAGCTACTATAAAATTAGTTTGCACCACTAACGAGCTGGGGTCATTCAAGAGACCCCTCAAGAGAGCCTACCAGCACTATAGACAGCACCTAAAAATATTAAAAAAATAAAAAATAAAAAAGGTCCTTAGCTGATACCAAGATCAACAAAATCACCTTTTTCCATTTTCCTTCAAACCATTTCTAAATGATGCATAAATTGTCTTCTGGCACCTCAGCTGAAGTCATATTCAAACATTTTCTGGATTTTTCTTTCTTTCTTCTCAGAAAACCGTGACTTGAGAAAAGGTGTCCACAGCCGTGACTTGCCTCCTTTAAATGTGTTGCATCTAGTCTTTCAGTGATACCTGCTACAAGGAACTTAATTCTTGATAGCAGAGTTGAAGAACGTAGAGGTATTTTAGGTTAGATGCCAGGAGTCTTTGAAGTAGTTAAAGAATGTAAAGTCTTAGCATTTTCAATTAATGAAAAAATTATTGGTGTTGAAGAATAGATTTGGTGCGATTCGAGGCAGCAATGTAAAGATCAATATAAGCAGCTGTATACAGCATAACCTCCAAGCGGCCAACTTTCACTGGATGGTTTGCAGATGTCAGCTGCTGATCCATCTGCAGACATAACCCCACACTCTCTAGTGGAGGTGAAAGAGGTTGTGAAGAAATTGAAGGGTGGCAAGGCAGGCAGTGACTGTAATATCAGTGCAGAGATACTGAAAGCTGGGGGTAAAGCCACGATCTATGGGTTGCATGCGGTGCTGTCTCACGTGTGGCAGTGTGGTGTCCTTCATCCTGATTGGAAAAGGGGGCTGGTTGTTCCTATCTGGAAAGGGAAAGTGGACTGACCGGACTGCAACAGATACTGTGACATTACACTGCTCAGTGTACTAGGTAAATTGTTTGCTTATCTGCTGCTGGTGCAAATTCGATCTCATCTGCTAAAGTTTCAGGGACCTGAACAGTCCAACACGGCAGTAATTGACTGGATCCTAGCACTTTGCGTCCTTATGGAACACCGACAAATTTCGACGGGATGCTAGCAGCGTAAGTCGATCTCAAGAAGGAATTAGACTCAGTACATCGAGAGGCACTCTGGGACATTTTGTGGGTCCTTTATGCAAGGATTACTGACCTGATGACTGGCCTTTACTCTGGAACTGAGTGATGTGAAGTGTGTGGAAGAGTGGTAAACAACTGGAATCAACTGCCTGAGTGGGTGGTGGCAGCAACCTCAGTGACTCAGTTTGAGGCCAGACTAGACAAATTTTGGGCTAATCAAGAATTGAAATATAATTACAGGGCACGAATAATCCACCACACACTGCCACAAGTTAATGTAGATCTGGAGTCACAGGCATAATCCTCTTCCAGGAGGTCTTTTGTAATTATATGTAAGTATTTCTAGCTTCTCCCCTGTTAATTCAGGAGTGAGGCAGGGTTGCATCCTTGCTCCATTACTTTTCAACACTTGCATGGACTAGGTATTACGTAAAGTTGCCGATTTAAGTTGTTGTGGAGCATGCCGGCAACAAGGCCAATGACCTTGTGTTTCTCGTTCACACGCTAATGTAAATGGCCGGGTAGACCGCAGGCTAAATCAGCACCGTTCAGTCTGTTCAAGAATATGGTGATGGCACTGAGGCCACTAATAGTTTCACATTCCTTGGTAGTGTAATGCATGACAATGGTGGGTCCAGGAAGTCACTTAACGGATCGGCCTGGCCCGTGGTGTTATGAACATGCTCAACACGAGTATATGGCGTAGTCGATATCTATGCAGGCAGACAAAGATTTTAATCTTTACATCACTAATGCTCCCAGTCTTGCTGGACGAATGTGAGACATGAACTTTAAATGGTGATTTGGGAGGCATGTTGATGCCTTTGGTACCAAGTGCCTTCACAGGATCATATGGTATTGGTGAAATGACTTTGTGTTGTACCAGTGACTACTTCAAGAAACTAGACCAAGGCCTGTTACAAGTGAAATGCCCCGAGATTTGATTTTCTCTTTTCTACTATTCTCACGGCCCCACACGTCCTCTGCATGTATCGAAACACACAAGAAATTGATCAAGACAAGGAGAGGGTATTTGCCGACTGCCTGGGATTGAACCCGCGACCAGCGTGACGAGAGAACCACTCCTTACCGAGTTGGCCAAAGAGGTACCCAACTCGCCAAGTGGGTTATGGGAGGCTCCCTTATCAGGCCTAGTCGCCACACAACACGTTTAGTCCTTGAACGCAAACGCCGCCTATATGGGCATGTGGCACACTTCCCGGACGTCAATCCTGTTCATAGGGTTGTTTCTGTACAAGACAACCCTGGGTGGAGGAGGCCAAGGGGATTCCTACATAACTCATGGGTGAGGCAAGTTGCTTGATCGTTTTGTTTGTTTTGATCTTTACCAATGGCAATGATCGACACTTTTGAATTTCCACTTAAAACTGGCCGATGGGGTAGTGACGGCTGCGAGGTTAGCCTAGCCCCGCACCTTACCACACACTCTCAACACTTCTCGCTTCCTCTGCAGTCCCCACTACCCTGTAGGCCAGTTTCACGAGGAAAACTATAGTAGCGTCGATCAGCACCATTGGTAACGATCAAAACAAACAAAACGACTGTGAAAGCAGCCCTAAGAGAGGCATGAGATGGGAAGGGAAGATACATTAAGGCTTTCTAAGTGGGACCATTAGGAGCAAGAGGCAGCAAGTGAATGAAGCAATGCACCCCCTGGAGTATGCTCCCCATTAGCATGTCACCATCAGAAGTGTCATATACTAGAATGAGTTGTAGAAATTTCCAAACTGATGATCAACTCACTGGCAAAATTACCCAAATTTACATATACCTAATTGCTAAGTAGGGTTTGGGGCTATCTATTTATTAAAGGGCTGAATGTTGAGCTTAACATCTTCGAAAGTGTACACTTCTAACTGCACCATGGGTTTCTTCGTGAGGACCCTCACACACCGCAGTAATGTCCGTGTTCAGTGTGATGACCGGACAACAGGCCACGGTCTGGTGCCAGGGACCACGACCACTGGGGTCACGCAGGGGCAGGAGCCTCGGACGGGTCAGTCAGCTGGTCATCCCACCATACCCACTCTCCTTCCTTTTCACCTGACCCAACATTTCACGCATAACCTCCTCATGACGGTGGCACATAAATATACGAGTATCTAAGAGCCTCACCAACGAAGATCACATCCTTCAGGCGGACGGCGAGCGGCGGCCACGTAGTGTTGACTGTCGGGACTCGAGAATTGTCGTGCGATGACGTATTATCGTACTCACAACGCTGCATTTATTGGTTTCTGCCTAAAAAGCTATTACACCCCCACACATAACGGTATTCAATCAGAACTGTCATCTAAACCTTAATTATATCATATTCTATACGTTTGGAAAGAATTGATCCATGTTTATTAATGAAGCTGTGTTAGGAACATATAACCAGATTTTCGTACTCCCGACATTACATTTATCGGTTTCTGCCTAAAATTTATCACAGCCCCCCCGCCCCCCCCATGACAATATTAAATCAAACTTGCCAACTATTTAATGTAAATACATCATATTTCTATCGTGTTTAGGAATAACTGTCGCACATATGAAAACGCTCATGATCGAGGCCTCTGTGCTGCCAGTGAGTTGCACAAGCTTACATTCGCATCTTGATCTTGATCTTGATGTGTAATGCGCAGGGCACCTATCAGTAAAGTCCCTCTATAAAGGGACTCTAGGATCCCCTACGCCCTACGCTGAACCCGCCGACAACCGCACGTTTATTGGTTATGCCAGACTACAGTGTTGTGTTTGCGCGTCTTAAAGAATTTGAAAAAGTTTCTTCTGTTATTTCTTACGTTGTCTGCGAGGTAAGTTAATTGCTATGGGTTTGCGTTCCGCTACTTTTAGATTTTTGGCAAATAATGTCTTTTGGTGTTTTTTGTAGGCAGTCCAATTATCTGTTGTGCTGTATGTCTGCGCGCGTCTGTAGATTCTTTATAAAGAAAAAGAGAAGGACGACGGGGTAATCTGTAAGCCCACGTACTGTGCTAAAATTAGGGCTGTGCGGAGACAAAAAGGAAACAAAGAATTGTAAAATTAACAAAAGTACCCTATTTCTAACACAATGTTGGGAGAAAGGGCAGAAATGCTTGAATACATCCATGGAAAAAGATTGAAAATAAGTGATTCAAAGAATAAAATTGCGGATATTATGGTGCGACAGTGAGGAAAGGAGGATCGAGGACCTACGAAGCGATACAAGTCAAAAGAAGGAGGGTACTGATTTGAAAATTAGAATATTGAAGAAACAAAAAGAGCATAAATATGGGACAAAAAGAAAATACAAATGGAAAGAAAGAGGAAGAGAGAAATAGAGTGCCGTTACAAAGGTGACTTGCGACCTTCCAGCTGAACCGCGGGAAGGGCTGTTTCCATCCCGTAAATTTCCCGTCAGCGACTCTCTCAGCCCCAGCACTGCCCTCCAAGCCCTCGACTCGAGTGCACGGAAACCTTCCTGCAGAAGGCGGGCGGACACGTCTCCACGGCAGCGACAGCCGCAAGTAACCTCTGCTTTAGAGGCCGAGGTCCCATGGCCTGACCAGCCCCCGAAACACAGAAGTAGTTCTGTTGGAGGATGGAGGACTCCTTGGATCCGTTGGGGGCGGACCCAAGCGAGCTGAAGATGGCAGAGCTTCGAGCTGAGCTGCAGGCACGCGGGCTGGACCCAAAAGGCAACAGGCCGATGCTGGTGGAGCGGCTGCGGGCTGCCCAGGAGGAGGAGTCAGCAGGTGAGGCAAGAATAGTAGCCAATCTGGATAATATTCACGAGAGGGTAGCCTTACTTACAGAAAAATGGAGAAAAGGAGAAAAGTTGAGGGAAGAGGTTAAAAAAACCAAAAAAAAAAAAGAAGAGAAACTTAGGAGGAGGGAAAGAACAAACAACAACATAATATATGGTGCTTGCCGGAGAGGAAGAAGGAAGGATCAAAAAGATGGATGATGACCATCCGATTCAGTGCGTTGTTTCCAGGACACAATGGAATTAGATATGAGAAGCATTGTGTAACAGAGAACTTAAAATAAAATTGAACCAATATATTCACACTAACCTATCTTGCATTGATGGAAGAGATTATATAATTATATAAATAGCGGTATGACAGCTAGAAAAACTAATATGATAGACAAACTGAAGGGAGTCACTATGAGTTTGAGTTACCTGGAAAAAAAAGAAGATGTATTTCTCATATGTGTCTATTAGAAGTCCTATTAGTGATCAATTATTTAACGGTAATTTAAAACAACAATTAAGAAAAGTATTATAGGTATAAGCATACTTATACTCTTATTTTTTAACTATCCTAAAATAAAATGGGACAACTGGACAAACTGGTGAGAAACATAGTGAGGAATTCAGGAATTCAAAACCCTCAGGAACAACATAGAACAACCAATGTTTACAACCTGTAGAGGGAGCAAGAGAGTGATTGTCCCAATTTCTTTGTTCTTGTCAATGATTCCAGGAATAAGGAAGAAGAAAGGTGAAGGTCCCTCGTATCTTAAAAAATAAAGTGACCATAGAATCCTAGAAAGTACAAACACAACACATACACCCACAATAGCAAAACCGAAAAAAAATCTTCTTATATGACAATGGTATGAAAAGAAGAGGAAATAACTCAAGAGAGAAGAACTCAATTCTATCTTTTGAGAGGAACTGAAGAGAAATGGTGCTTATTCAGAGACAAGCAAAATCTGAGATCAGATATTGCAAGAGCCCGTGCTCTTTTGATAAAGTTTATACTGTGGAGCCTGGCATATGACACAGGAGACAGTCAGGACCTACAGCATGGACACACAAATGATCAGACACAAATACCTGAGCACACATCACATTGATGAGGTGAGAAACAACTACAGAAACTCAAAAGTCCCGGTCCATATGAAATCCTCAATGGAAAAATATGATGAGGGAGGTAACACCATTTGAGAGGACAGACACAGAGGACCAACACGAACTTCAACTTAAAACCTAGATTTACTACTCAGAAGAAGAAAGAGGTTCAGCTGCAGAGTTGTGGGCACAGTGGAATAGAGGAAGTCTTTGAATGATGTCATAGAGGTAGTGCATAGAGCATCCTTTGAAAAAAGCTGGACAAATTTTTTGTTGGGCAACAACAAGAAAGTACAATTGGGAGGAGAAATTAATAACCACCAGTGCCCACCACCGTAGTATAAGTTTAAACAGTGACGACACAGAGGATCTGGATATAGAGGCCTAGTAGGCCTGCGTCCAGTATTTCCGTAAGGTAAGGTAAGGTAAGGTACTTACTTACCACATGGATGGGGAATATTTACGAAACCCTAGCCACCTCTGGCAAAGTTAATACTTACATCATGGATTTATTTTTGGTCCCCGATTGCAGCGCAGTCACAAGTGACTTCCAGAAAGGAAAAAGAATCCAATTCAAGGACCATTTATTGTTTAAAATAGGGGATAATAATTCACAAAAGCGTTGCCTCCACTGACAGCAGCCGCAGCAACAGTACCGCCGACGCAGCCGCAAAATAGCTCGCAGAGGGTTTAGGGTGGGGGAGCATATTTAAATTATCCCAACTGAACTTTATGATCTAGCAGCTAACAGAGGGGCCTCAACCCTCTCGACCCTCCCTCATATATATGCGACTTATTTCTGAGATGAGGTATTTCTCACAACACAGCGCCATGGCCGCCGCCAGAGGAGGCGACGCTTTCGTGAATTATTATCCCCTATTTTCAACTATAAATGGTCCCTGAGTTGGATTCTTTCTCCTTTCTGGAAGTCACTTGTTACTGCACTGCAATCAGGGACCAAAAAGAAATCCATGATGTAAGTATTAACTTTGCCAGAGGTGGCTAGGGTTTTGTAAATATTATCCACATGGATTCCTTTTTGGTCCCTGAGTGCAGTGCAGGGTTAAGATTCGTTTTAGTACCATGCCAGTATCTCATTACCTACCTTTTGAAACATCAGTAGCTCTTTATATATCTTTTCGGATAATCTTAGGAATAGCGGCTCCTAGCGGGTGTGCATTTAGGGCACGGCATGGTGGTACTTACATCATTTCTAGCACATACGACAGGGTTTTGACAAGCGGACAGGCGTGTTTATTTCACAAGGGGTGTATTTTTCCACGCTGGCCTCACATTTTTTCTAAGTCCATTGTTATGGTTTCACTTGGGGCTCTATAGACAAACTGAGCCTCATAATTGCCTTGCAGTGCACCATACAAACTAGTTCGTAAGAGAATGCGCATGGATCATTACGATTTCGGATATAAAACGGTCTTTACGAGTTCTACGTTATTTTCTTCTCTATATTAAGGCAAGTAATGGCTCAAGTATTTCTATTTTATAATTTTAAGCGACTATATTCTTGAAACATTACTACGCGGAGTGTATCGCTGCAAGGCTGCCACATAGCAGTCTCTCACTCTCAGTCTTCCATGTGCCGCCTTGGTGGAAGGGAGTGGATGGTACATCTACACTCAACTCTTCTTTATTCTCCTCAAAGTATTATTCTACTACACCTCTTGGTAAGTGTTAGCCGACTATTTAAACTCTTTAATGGTATACCTCAGGAGGCACATTGCGCCGTCAAATAACCCAAAATAGAAGCCTTTCATACCACCAAATGGGAATTGTAACACGAGCGTGTCACATGGGATGTGCTGTACACTTATCACTCAACAGCTTAGAGAGCGTTATAGTGAGAGCCTGGAAACCTATGGGGAATGTGGGTTTTGGGTATCAGAAGGGAAATTGACTGAAATATGGGCCTCAAAAATTTCCTTAAAATCAGGTAAAATCCCTAGTCCCGAAACTAAGTAAAGTTTCCTAAACGTATTGTCTTTAATTGCACCAGATTTGAACAGTGACATGGGCGTGTCACATGGGGTGCGCTTATTTGGTGCTTCATGGGCGCATCAAGCTATGACAAGCAGGCGCCTCCAATATTACCCCCATGAGAATAATAACCTATCCAAGGTCTCACATACTGTTGCACTTCTCTAGTTTTACCGGTGCATCATACACATTGGGGTGTTGCCCCCCCTGGGTAGCATTGGGGGTCGAGGGGGAGAAAAGATATTGGAAAGATGGAGTAAATATTTCAGTGAACTGTTAAGAAAGTTTCCCATATAGAAAGGCATAATGGTATTTCTTTTATTATGTTCGTTGAATATTGCGTAAAATCGTGTTTTTTTGTCACTTTTACCTCTTAATACTCCTATCACCTTTACCCTATCAACAATATCTAATCATAGGTCCCTAGCTACTTGTACAATCAACATTCCCTGCATTTTTCACGTAAATCTGATTGATTTTAGATTTTCTGCGATTAAAAAAGAGACAACATTTAACCTTTAACTCGGTCCATTTAAACACACACCAGACATTTAAAATTTGCGCTACGAGGAAAATATCGATCAGGGGTTATTTCTAGATGGTATAAGAACGTTTTTAACCCAGTTTTGCAAAATGCTATATTTTGACCCCCCCCCAGGTGTCGCGTACCCCCTTAAATGAGGAAAAGGAATATACGATAAATGAAACTGGAAAAGTAGAAGGCCCACAAGAAAAAAATACGGAAGAGGAAGTAAAAGAAACACTAAAGGAAATGAAAAATGGTAGAGCAGCAGGACCTACAAGGCTAACAGTAGATTTAATAAAAGCAGCAGGAAAGGAAGGAGTGGTGGAATTGACAATTGTTGAACAATGTATGAAAAAAGGGAGAGATACCCAGAAGACTGGAAAGGAAGCTACACTATACCCATTTTTAAAGGGAAAGGAGATGCTTTGAAATGTGGTAACTATAGGGGGATAAGGTTACTGGAGCATGGCATGAAGGTATATGAAAAAGTCCTGGAGAAGAGGCTGAGAAGGATAATAAGAATTGATAAATGTCAGTTTGGCTTTGACCCTGGGAGATCAACAACTGAAGTAATATATACTATGAGAGGGCTTCAGGAAAGGTTTATAGAGAAGAGGAGGAGATTGTATAATGTTTTTGTAGATCTAGAGAAAGCATTTGACAGTACCAAGGGAAATTATAAGATAGGCATTGAGAAGGCAAAGGGTACCAGAAAGATTGGTTGAATTGGGGATGAGACTATATGAAGGTACAAAATCGAGGATGAAAATAGTGGTGGGAACATCAGATGAGTTCAAAATTTGAGAGGGGGTTCACCAGGGCTCTGCCCTTAGCCCGCTCTTGTTTATAACAGTAATGGAGGAGGCAACAAAGGAAGCAATAGGAGAGGCACCATGGGAGCTGCTGTATGCAGATACCTAGTAGTAAATGCAGATACAGCAGAAGAAGTAAATGAAAAGTTTAATAAATGGAAGGAAGGAATGGAGGAGAGGGGTTTGAAAATTAATATGGAAAAACAAAGTACATGGTGACTGGAAAAGAAGCAAGAGAAAAGATTAAATAAGGAAAATATCCATATGGATACTGTGGAAAGGGAGTAGGTGTAAATTCAGTCTTGTGCACATATTGCAGGCAGTGGTGCCACCATAGATGCTCAGGCCTCAGAAATGTATGAGGAGTGCAGAATTTTCCATGCCCAGCTTGTGTAATGGGACAGCAAGGGCAAGAAACTGAGAGGGATGAACTAGAGGTGAATGGAGGAAAGCTGGATGAGGTAGAACATTTCTGTTATTTGGGAGATGTTCTGGACTGTGAGGCGGGAGTGGAGAGCGAGAGTGGCTGCAGCGTGGTTAAAGTGGAGGGAGGTGGCTAGTCTACTTGTGAATCGTAGCATCCCTCCAAAGAGCAGAGCAGTGGTGTACCAAGTGTGTATTAGATCAGTGAAGTTGTATGGAGCAGAAACATGGGCTCTAACTAGAAAATTGATAGAGGTATTGAGAGCAAGTGATCGCAGAATGCTGAGGTATATGGTGGGGATCAGGTGGCAAGACAGGGTGTCCAGTGCAGATGTAGCTAACAGATATGGAGTAGAGGACCTGGAAACAGTGCTCAGAAGGGAAAGACTTCGATGGTTTGGACATATAAAGAGAGCAGGGTAGGAAACAGTGCTGGGAGTTTTGGAGAGATTGGAGGTAGAAAGAAGGAGACCAGTTGGTAGACTTGGCATTGATGGGATTGGATGAGCATCGGGCAGAAGACAGAGTAGAATGGAGGAGAGCCATAAAGTATCCAACCGGTCAGGAAGAGTGAAAACTGATGTTAATCGAAATGATGATGATGATGACATGATGACATCGTTTGGTGGGGTTTTATAAGACTTTAAAAAAATTTCCAGCAAGTTGATTTTTTTTGCCATTTATTGCGCACCCAGGAGCTGTCCAAAGATACTAAATGCACAGTTGCCGGGTTAAAAGAGCTTAAAAAATACCAAATGGGGAAAAAATAACCAAAAATAAATGTGGCAATAAAGAAAATATTTACCCTAATCTAGCCCAACATAATCCAACATAAGATAACATAATCCAACCTAACAAGGGAGGCTTTGACCCCTCCAGTTTAATCTAACCTAAGCTAACATACCCTTATCTAATATAACAGCATAACCTTATCTAACCTAACAGAAGGAGCCTCACCCCATGAGTTTAACCTAACAACCTAAACTAACCAAAAAATAAATGACTGATAAATTGACTGAAATATGGGCTTCCCAAAATTAAGTGAAATTTCCCTAAAAATCCATATTTTTAGGTCATTTTTCCTGGCACGGTAAATGATACTGAGGATTCAACTGACAAGGGCAGTCCACAAGGAAGGAGGAAATGGGTATGGAAAAGAAGAAAAGGATAATGAAATCGGTAGCAGAAAAAGACTAAAACATTAACATAAGAAAGGCCAAAGAAGGGAAGCAAAGAGTCAGAACCTCCATGGTTTAATAGAGATATAAAAGAGATTAAGGCAAGAAAGGCACTGAATAGAGAGTGAAGGAATGAGCAGGAAAAGGAGGGGGCCATGGGGAGATTGCACAGAAAAAGGTGGTCAGAGGAAGGTCACAGAGGAAATTTATAAATGTAAGAAGCAGACGAGGGAGAGAGAGCGAGGAGACAAGAACTGGAGGTGTACAAAGAAGGGAGAAAATAAAATACAGAGGAAACTGAAGAAGAGATTCAGAATTTTGGGAAGAAAATGCTGGACCATGAAGAATGAGTTTACCTTACAAACTAACAGGACATACAAATGTGGCATGTAGAGTAGAATATAGGTGCAGTAGCATTAAGAAAGAAAAGATCATTGATTGTTTTTTTTATATATACTGGCCTCACTGCTCCACGGAGTGTTTTTATTACTCCCCTAATTTAATGCGCAATATATGGAGAGTAACCACGTTATTAGGAAATCCTTAAAAGAAATGTGCCGTATAGAGGGTCTACTATATCAGGTATTGATCAGGTTACTTTTTCCACAACAGGTGATTTAAGTGATAATGGAAATTGGCTGGACCTGAAGTTAGAAGAGGGACCTATTTGGATTAAAGAAGAAGCTCTCGACATGAAGGAGGAGCCCTTAGAGACTGAGGAGTCTGAAATGACTGCCAGGCGGGGTGAGAAGAGGTCCCTTTCTCACTCTTGCCCTCCTGAGGCTGCCCAAGGGGCTAAAATGCAAAGGCTTGAGGTGAAGAATGAGCCTCAGTATTGCGAAACAGTGGTTTCCACGGATTGGAGTAAGTACATTTTCTACCTTTTGTGATACAAAATTTCAACTGTAAATTTCTTATTTTATCTCTTTAAAACCCTGGTAAGGTAACGCGGTAGCGTATTGACAACCGGGACGCAGCACAAAACCACCTTTTCTCATTTGCGCAGCGTGCGGGTGGCATGAGGCTCATAATTTACCCGGCAACATTTAGTCTACACCGTGCTTCTATGAAGGCAAGACATGCGACACTCCATATCATACTCCATCATAGCGTTTTTGGACATCAAATTGTTTCTGGTTGCTTTTCCATTACCGCGTTACCTGGTAAGCATTGTACATAGTGTAGCTACCCACTCGAGTCACCATGTTGGATTTGGTGATGCCACATTGTGCCTTTTTGCCCATTGTTTTTTTTTAACCCCCCTCCCCCCCCCCAGAAATTATGTCACATCAGGGTTTGATGCAGGAACAGACCCAGCTGTTTGATGAAGGGGACTCTGACAGTGACATTGATGAACCACCAGACTTCACTATTGAAGTGGATGCCATCCAGGTGACCTGCACGACGCCGGGACGTGGGAGGAGGAGGAGGCATACAGCCCAGGAGTGGTAGACGATGCTCTCCCAACCGTCCCTCTCACCTTCGATGAGGCCCCTGTGATTTTGCCAGTGTCAGTGCCTTCCACGTCCACAGCTTCAAGGACAAGTTCCCTCAGTCCTTCCAAGGTATGGAGTAGGAAGAGGAAAAGAGGGCAGCTGCATCCTGAAGAAGACTCACCGATCAAGAAACTTGATGTCGAGCGATTGAGGGCCAAAGACAAGACAGTGTGGCACAGGGACCCAAACCCACGGTTGCTGAGTATCGTGAAGACCAACATAGAGGAAGGCACCCCCACAGTGATTACCGAAGGTGCCAAGATTCCTGGAGAAGTGTTGTTCTTGTTTTTGGACGACTCAATGCTGGCTGAAGTGTGCCTACACACGAATGATAAGATGCAGGTTCTACGAGAAAAGTTCAAGGCCACGTTCAAAGACCTTGAACTTATGGAACTCAAGGCCTTCCTTGGCATCCTTATCATGAGTGGGGTGAGGAAGGACAACCATTTAGCAACAGTGGAAATGTGGTCCCAGGTGTATGGCTACCCCTTCTACAGGAGTACAATGAGTGAATGACGCTTTGCCTTCATTCTGAGGTGCCTTTGGTTTGATGACAGTGCCACAAGAAGACATCGATTGAAAGTGGATCGATTTACCCATATTCGTGTCCTTTGGGACACTGTGATTTGGTACTGCATCAGCAACTACTGCCCGGGGCCTCACCTGACTGTTGACAAACAGCTCCTCGCCTTCAGGGGATGATGTGTGTTCTGCATGTTTATCCCCAATAAACCAGCAAAGTAAGTTGTGCGGTGCTGTGTCTGTCAGTCGAAAGACGAGGAGATGGCCTTTCTGCATGTTCTATGGAATTGTGAATTTGGTGCTAAACAATTCCTACATTGTGTATCAGCATAGTCCACAAAACCGTTCTGTGATACGGAGGCAGTTCGACCTTGAACTTGCAATTGAGCTTTGTCGTCCATGGGCCCACAAGAGACTCCACCAGGAATGGAGTTTCCTGCCACGGGAGCTGTCGTCCCTTATTGAGACTGTCTTTGGGGCTATTGAAGGTCCTCAACCACCAGACGAACCTCCCACGAAAGCAGAAAAGCACCAGCGATGCCGCATGTGCCCCAGGTCATCAACAGCCAGGACCCGGATGTTGTGCGTCAGGTGCCACAAAGCCACCTGCCCTGCCCATCTCGTGTGCATGTGCCAGACGTGCCACGATGGCTGGTAAGTGTCCCAAACATATTATTGTCGTATTTAGTATGGTTGTAGCTATAATCATGCACAATTTCAATAATATAATAATAACGGCAGTCTTACGGATGTACTCAGTAAAATGGATTTTTCACTAATTTAAATTTTTCAAAATTATTTTTTGTTTTTTTTAGCATGTTTTTAGATGACTGTAGAATATTCATACTAAATTTCATTTAGATGCATAAATATTTATTACTCCTAAAACAATTTTGAATTTACGTCATTTTTTTTTTAGACTGACAAACTTTTCTTTTCAGATTCGTCAGTATTGGCCCAACGGCACTCAACCAGGGCTTGAAATGTAGCTCAAGACCTTCTTTCTTTGCCACAACCCTTCACACCCGTCAACCTTGTGTCTGGAACCCACCCTTTGGGGTTAACAGTAAATATATTTTTTTTTATGATTTTCTTTACATTAGTGTCAATAAAACAAGTAAGTTTCGATTGAGTTTCATTTATTGCCTTTTGGTATTGTAGCAGATAGATGTAAGAGTATTCACACCAAAAATGGTAACATTCTGCTCAATGGCTGCTGAGCTATGAAGCTCCAAAGTCATGGTAACACATTTGCAACCACGTTACCTGAATTGTGACGAAAATTTCACGTTACCTTACCAGGGTTAAATCAGTTTATTTAGGCTAACCATTCAGTAGTATTATCAGTTCTTTTCTCCTTTCCCATTCTACACAATTTCACACAATGAAGATTTCATATTGCTACCCTTCACCTTAAATGAATGCCAACATTCACTGCAATATTTTTTTCCAGTTCCATTTTTATTCATACGAGGTATCAGTTGGCTGATTTCCAACAACCACTCTTCTCCCTCTCCTACCTCTATTCTTATCCCCCTTCATCCATCACACTGCCACTAACAAAGAAAATGTGGATCATTCACATCTGCCTTACCCTCCAAACTACACTAAGATCTCACACCTTACGAGTGATAAAAGGTAATGGTGGGTTCAAAGAGTCTGGCACAAGTCTCGGTATTCTGCATCATCACCACACTAAGTAACAGAAATTGAATTGAGTCCCTATTTTGACCTTCCTTTCACTCATTATGCAAGTAATGTCACTTATCGGCATTAATTTGTCATACATAGTGATAAGAAAATTTACATAGTGATTGATGAATGAGGTGCAAGAGGTAAGACGAAAGGTGGTATCTGAGGCGGGAAGGGAGACTACTGGGCTGCTCCTCCTCCCTCCTCCCTCTTCTCGCACTGCACTGCCTCTATTAATGCCTCCCTGCGTTTTGTTATCTCTTCATTTGCACTTTTTTTTTCCCTCTCAACAAATTCAAAAGTCATTAGGAATGTCACCAAGAAGATTCTATGTTTTCATCATCACGATTCACTGTCTCTTGTCCTTCATTTCCATTAATGATGTATAAAGAAGATGTGAAGTGATAGAACACTAACCTTAGAAAAAGTCACACCACTACTAACCATGGGTACATCATACCCGATTTTGAAAAAAAAATAAATAAAATTAAATGTAAAGTTTTAATGGAATAAAGTTACATGAAGGGACTTCAAACTTTGTATCTTGACTTAACATTAAGAAGAACTGAAAAACGTATTGTTTTGGTATGAAAATCAGGTACTGAAAAATGTTACTAAAAATAGGAAAAATGTTCAAAGATTAAAAAAAAAAAATTCATAAAAAAAATTATCATCCGATGGCTTCCAAACTTCTTGTATGGCCTCCCAGGTCCTGTGATCCACTGCACAGGTGATCACTAAAAAAGTACGTAAACAATATCCTAGGGACATGTACAACACCCTGTATCACCAACCATGGGTATGCCGCACCCGAATGTAGGCCTACAACAAAGGTGAGCAGAGAGAGCGAGACAACGTGACCTTCCCCTACACTGTCAAGCGGGCACATGAAGCTACTGAGGAGGTGGGTACCCTCAGAGCACCGGAACCATACACAATGGCAATGACGTCATTCGCTTCGGGTACCTCATACCCATGGTTAGCGTTCTAGGGTTAAAAGTGTTTGAAAGTGTTATTTAGAGTAATTACGTATGAAAGTTTTAATGTATCTTTTTCGGTACACTGGGCACAAGACCTATGTCAATTTTTTTTGTGAAACGTGTCGTTTTCGGTGATCTGAGTCCAACTTTTGAAAAGTAACACATGGTTGCACCTTGATTTCACATAACAATACTACATAAAATGCACATCTTGCTTGATATCTGCCATAAACTTGTTTCAATAAAGAATACCAGTTATTGCATAGTTTCTAATGTAATTTATTTCTTCCAGGGCCTATGCAAACCTTCAATTTTTATGGAAAGAAGGCTCCCCTAACACCCAAGGGAGTGAAGGGGTTTGTCATTAGAGAGGAGCCTCAATCAGATTCTGAGGTGTCTGATATTTCTGCAGAAGATAGTGAGGATGAATATTTACCTTCAAAAGATGACGATGAAGTACTGAGGCATGATCTGATGATAGATTGTGAAGGTAAGTTTCTGTCTTCCAGTTCTCAGTTAACTTTTTAGGATAATATCTCTACCGAAACATTTATTTTTGGACTGAATGTAGTAAAATGCTTAGGAATAACTATATAATGTGATGGGAAATAGTAATTATTATTATTATTATTATTATTATTATTATTATTATTATTATTACATTATAAGGGAGGTATAACCCTTATATCTTCCTAGTTATGATGCCTCACTCCTGGTAACTTTGTTTATTTTTCTTTTCTTTTACAGATGAAGACCGTGTCGTCATGGGACGTTCTAGGAGGAGAACCCTTTTACCAGAGTTGTCAGCCAAGTCAGCAGAACCAGGAACTTCCTCTGAAGTGTTACCAGGACCTTCCTCTGAGGTGTTACCAGGACCTTCCAGGATGACCGTAACTCTGTCAACAGCTTTACCTGATTCAGTCATAAGTAACATCACTCTTGATCTAGATGATACCAGTAGTGGAGTAGCTATTGGTACAGATGTTACATCTGGATGTAACAGAATTAAAGCACAGGTTTCCACCAAAGTAACAAGGCCTACATTACCTGTTGATCAGCAGAGAGGAGAGGTGGAGGAGGAGGAAATGGAGGAAGAAGAGGAGGAGGTGGAGGAGCAGACATACAAAAATTTGAAAAGTTTAATAACATGGACAGTATGTAACCCTGAGGAAAATAATGAAAGGCCCATTCCAGACTGGCTAGGATGTTTGCCTAATGAGGGAAGAGTACTAGAGCCTATTGACTATTTGAGGATGTTCTTTGATAATGATTTACTGTCTCTTATATGCACTGAGAGCAATCGCTATGCATTACAGGGAGACTCAAGTAAGCCATTAAAACTTACAGTTGAAGAGCTGGAAGTATTTCTGGGGCTCTGCATATACATGAGTGTGGTAAAAGTTAATCATTCTCGTAGGTATTGGTGTCCTGAGGCTAATATAAAAGCAGTATCAGATTTCATGTCACGCAACAGGTGGGAAAGAATTAAAAAGATAACACAGAAATGCCTGAAAGAGATTCACCTCAGTATGATAAATTGTATAAGGTCAGGCCTTATTTGGACCATCTGAAAGAAAAGTTCAATAAGATTCCTGTGAGTAAGAATGTTTGTGTAGACGAGATGATGGTTCCCTACAAAGGTAGTCGAGGACCTCGTTACTACATAAAGGGAAAGCCCAACCCTTGGGGATTCAAAGTCTGGACATTAGCTGATTCTTTTGGGATTGTGCATAATTTTGAAGTATGCACTGGCGCAACACAGAAAGTTGATGGATTCCCTGACCTAAAGTCAAGTGCCAATATTGTTTGTAAATTGGCATCTGTCATTCCTTCCAATAAGAATTGCAGGCTTTTCATGGACAATTTGTTTTCAACAATTCCTCTATTTTGTGAAATGTTCAACAGAGGTATATTGTGTATGGGGACTGTTCGCAGTAACAGACTTGCTGGGCTGAAGTTGATTTCAGATAAGGACCTGAAATCTAAGGGAAAGTCATCTTTTGTAGAATACGAAGGAAAGATTAGCACATGTGCAGGCGCTGTAAGGGTTGTGAGGTGGAATGATAATAATATATGTACAGTGATGTCTACACTAGGATCAGCTCAACCCGTCACAACTATTGAACGCTGGAACAAAAGTGTATCCACAACACAGAAAGCTGAGGTAGGATGTCCTGCTCTTATCAAGCATTACAATGCTAATATGGGAGGTGTTGATAAAATGGATTCCCTTGTTGCTTTCTATAGGATGTTCTTCAGATCAAAGAAGTGGTATCATCGGCTGTTTTTCCATTTCTTTGATGTGGCAATAGCCAATGCTTGGTTGCTGTACAGACGGGATCTCGCAGCTTTTGGCGGCACTAGTAAGCCTTTGATACTGCATGATTTCAAACTAGTTCTCTCCCAATGCCTGCGTTTGCAGAACAAGCCACTGGTAGGTAAGAAGAGAGGTAGACCCTCAGCTACAGTTCATGAAAGGCAAGCTGAGAAGAAACAGAGAGGCCACAACACCAAGGCAATTCCTAGTAAGTCAGTCAGGCATGACCAGGTTGGGCATTTTCCTATAAATCTGAAGAAAAGAGGAAGGTGCAAAATGCCAGGGTGTAAGTCCTCACCCGTCACATGGTGCCTGAAGTGTCAACTCTACTTGTGTATTGGCCGTGAAAATAGTTGCTTCTTGGAGTTTCATGGGGTGCAAACCCCGCCACATGAAAATTCAGAGTGATATGTGTGAGGTGACATGAGAGGGGAGTGAAATACAAGGAAAAAGCAAGATAATACAAGGGTAGGAGTAAATAGAGACTCTACTGTTGTAGCCATGCACCTGGGCAAGTTCTTTGAGGAAAATATTATATTACTTGGATTCTGGACCAATCAAAAATTTCATTTAGTTTGGTTTCATTTGTTTCTACACAGGTATAAGATGTGAAGAGGGATTTTGTTTTGTTTTGTTGTTATTTCTTACATGCATATTGAACTGATTTAACATGTAATTGAAAAGAAACATTGTACACAGGTGTCTAAAAGGTTACAAGTTCTATTTACATGGCATTTATTTGTGAAAATTAATATTTTTTCAATTAAATATCATAATAAAATATAACAAACTACATACACTATAATAATTTTTAATGTTCCTAAATTATTTTCCCATAAAAGATCGGCAATCTTCGCATTCAGGCAAAATAGAGCTTGGTATGTAAGAATAACTTATTTTTGTCATATTTCAAAGGCCTGTCGTATGCTCAGATGATCGAAAAAGGCACGTTTGGATTTTTTTTTTATTTACAGGAAAATGTAAAATACAAGGCCATTTTTGCATTCTGGGATGCAAAGGGAACTAAAAAAAACCAATGATTATTTTTTTGTTTGTGGGAACTTAATGCAGACCATAAAGGGTTAAGATTTGCCACAACTTACCCGTTACATGAGTGTTGGACCGACTTCACACGAGGCATAGCACCAAATGCACGCTTGATGGGAATTGAGGCCAATTAAAGCAGCACGGCTACATATTTATGGTGAGGACTGACGTAGGAGACTGGGGAGAGGCGGTATAAGGTTGAGAGTGGAGGCCAGCAATGTCACGCACTTGGCAAAGGTGGCAGCTGTTTTGAATTGTGCGTGTGAGAGTTTTTGGTTAAATTTGAAACTTCCTCATTAGATATGAATATGGGTAGAGGTCCAACAGTGTTGTTACATGCGAATTCATTAGATTTGAACTTGTCAGATGCAAGATCTTTGTGTAGTGCAGAACCCCGCTGCCTCATATGCAACGTTTATTTTGTCCTCGTGCCACCAAAACTCTCTGTGCTGATGGTGATGCATGTCTTTCTCTACTGCCTACCCACCACCTAGGACTTATCTTTGTGAATGTTATGTAGGTGAAGTTAGAGGAAGGTCAGGTATCAATGCTCCATCTGCTGCTAGCAAGGAAGTGGACAGCAGATTGACAGATGAGGACAGTTGTAGAGGACAAGAAGTCAGAATTTAGGGCAGTAAGGAGATGGGTCCTTCAAGGCTTTTGCTGGCACCTATAATGTTCCTGATATATACAAATGATCACCACTGCTCCACCACCACCCACATTCTCCATTTATCAGATGAGTATACAAAAGTACTGAACATAATTGAGGAGGAATTCCTTCCAGCCGACCAGCAAGACACAGAGGATGAAGAGGAGGAGGAGGAGGAGAGAAGTCAAGGCTGGGGCAAGGGGAGATCCAGGAGCAACAAGAAGCAGAGTTCGCTTGTTATCCTTGAGAAAGAGGTGGAGGCTCAGCTTAGTAAGTGGCTGGTTGAGAACCCCATCCTCTACAGCAGAGGACACAATAACTCTGTGAAGAAGGTCATGCTGTTTGAGGAAAAGGCCAAATCCCTCAATCCCCCACTAACAGGTAAGAAGTAATTTGATTTGCAATTGTACACTTGAATTTACTAATTCCTCCCATTTCACATTTTGTTATTTTCTTTCATTTAGTGACTACTAGATTTTCACGAGTCTGTGTGCTTGCAAACATTTCCTCAAAATATTTGCATGTGCTTCCATGCACATGTACATGAGTAGAAGTATTAGTACACATACTAAAACTGTGAGTGGGAGGGATTAGTACTCTCAAGTGTACAGCTGCTGAATTAAATGCCAAGTGTGATGAAAGTTTACATTAAATTGTCGTGGTGGTGTGGGTCATATTGCACTTGTACAGGTGTTTTTACCTAATATACATGTTATTTTGAGTATACATAGTACATTCCAAATTAACTCAAGTATCCTCTGACGACTTCATTCACATTAAGGGGAGGCGCTGCCAAAAATGGGTATTTTTCACTTTCAGCCCAATTTTAAAAGTTATTCCATAAAAGAACTGAACATGTCACATCTTTCCTGTGAAAGTTTGGCAGCTGTATGACAATTCTTTCCCTTTCAAATAAATTGATTTGTATTACTAATTTTGCGGTCCCCTACCTGCAGAAACCTCCGTTTTCTGTAGAAAACTCATATATGTTTCATTTTGCCTTCTTTTGTCCGATTTTTCCCCATTTTTTTACGAAAAGTGTGTCATCATACATCTAGCAAAATTCTAGTGGCAGCCAGCAAGCCTCGGAGGGTGTGGTTGAGTGAATCAGTCAATCAGTCACTTAGTGCATCACGAGCGCTCCTCAGAGGTCCACTTGTACTTTGGCAGGTTTTGAAGCTCAGGAAAAGAAAAGGAGAAGCCCAAAATAAAAAAGTAACGAAGAAGAGGCAACAGGAGGCATCCACAGAACACTACAGCCCAGGAGATATCTAGTGCACACACACACACACACACACACACACACACACACACACACATGGTCACGCAAATGGGAAATGACATTCAGTGCAGAGAAGTGTAGCATGATGGAGTTTGGTAAGAGCAGTAGACAAATATTGGGGAACTAGTCTGAGTAATGAAAGAATCATGAAAAAAACTGAAGAAAAAGATCTGGGAGTGATCATAACAGACAAGTTATCTTTTGGAAAACATATAGACCGTATAACTGGGGAAACATACAATCTTCTTAGAAACATAAAAGTAGCATTTACATATTTAGATGAAGAAATGGTGAAGAAACTAATAACATTGATGATACGTCCAAGACTGGAATATGCAGCATTAGTGGATCTGGATCTGGATTAATGATGCGCAGGGCACCTGTACAGGTGCATAACACACATATTTGTTGGCTGTTGGGGGGACGGGGGAGCCGAGTGTGCAGGGGAGGGAAGTGAATCAAGTGTAATTGTTAGTGTTGGTGTGTTGTGGTGACAAGTGAGTATGTATTTGTTTTTTGAATGAGTATTGTACCGCAGTCTAAAATCTGTTGAGGGAGGCTGTTCCAGTCATGTATGGTGCATGTAAAGTATGAGTGCTTGTATGCGTCAGTGTTAGTGTGATATGTTTGGTGTTTATGGACGTGTGTGTTACGAGTACATTGACTGTTTGCGTTGTGTAGGTATGTTTGTGGGTCAATGTCAATGTGAGTGTTTGTGATCTTGTACATAAGTGTAAGTCTGTGTGCTTGTCTGCGTATGTGAAGAGGGTCCATGTTTATCTGTTGTTTGATCCGTGTTCACTTAGATTGAAGAAAGAAATTAGAAAGTTGGAAAGAATACAAAGAGCAGCGACTAAATTCCCAGAAACTCTGAGAGAACATACTTATGAAAAAAGACTGGAGAAATTGGGACTAACAACACTGGAGAGCAGAAGAGAGAGAGGGGACCTAATAGCATTGTACAGGATACAAGAGGGATTGGAGAAATTGGACAGGGAAGACCAAGTGGAATGTGACAGAAGTGTGACAAGAGGCAATGGTAAAAAATTGAAGAAGAGCGACTGTAGGAGAGACATCAAGAAATACAGTTTTCCATACAGAAGCATAACAACATGGAACGGACTTGACAAGGAGACTGTGTGTGCAAAAACGATTCATGAATTTAAAGCCAAACTGGATAATAAGCGTTATGGAGACGGGACAGCACGAGCCTAGTACAGCTCTTTTCCTGTATTTCACAACTTGGTAAATACACACACACACACACACACACACACACACACACACACACACAGGTGCCCATTATGATTATTATCTTTTACATCAGTCATTGTCATTCATAAATACAACTACAAAGGTATCTAAGTTGTTTTTTATCACTGTAAAATCCTCTAAAAGACACAATTTTGTACACTAACTGGATCTATACACAAAATAGCCAAAATCTTGAAAGTGCATTTTTTGTACTTTGGAGAATAATAACTCCATTAGTTGTGAACATAATAAAAAAAATCAAATATCTGCTGAAAGACGAGTGAATGATAAAAAAAATGTCCGTCTGATTTTTTTATAAACAAGAAAACACTGCTGATATGATTTATTGAACGTAAAAAAAAGTGATAGAATTATGGGACACACAAAATGGTGAGACGTATTAAAAAATTGAATGGACAATTTTTAACTAGTGGTGTTATGAGTAAAATTACCCAATAGCGTACATATAGAGCGAACATGCTGGCCCCCATTAACATTTTTAGCTCTGCTCTTATTACATGTAATAAATTTCGTTTGTAATTTTTTTTCCTACAGAAGCACGAATGCTATTATGCTGATACATGCAGATCTTATTGCATTTACCTAAGTCTTCAAAGAAAAAATACCTTAGAACAATTGAAATAAAATGAATGTACCCTCCACTAATGCTAGGCGGCACCTCCCCTTAAGAAGTAACTTTGCCACCCAATGAATTTGCGTAATACAGTCAAACCTTGGTTTACGAGTGCCTTAGTTTACGAGTGTTTTGATTTACGAGCAAAAGAAAATCACTAAAAATGCCTTGGTTTACGAGCAATGACTTGGCGTACGAGCATCCAGTTTGTATGAGCCAAAGATGGGGAGGCGGTGGCTGCACGGAGAGCGAGACGGCCCCGCGTTGAGGAGGACGCGAGTTCAAACCCCGACCGGTGCCACCAAGCTGGGATTTTTCAACCGCCGCCGAGTGCCTTAAAACTACCCACATGCTGTTCAGAAGACCACCTATCAACCCGGACTCTAGATTCTAGGATCAAAGATGAGCTCCAGGAGGGCAGCATGAGCCAATGAAAGATGGCACCACTATAAACACTCGCCTGCACCAGAACGGGCTGGGCCGACCATCAGGACCCACCGGAAAGAAGCCTTGGACCGACAATCAGGATCCATCGGGAAGAAGCCTACCAGCGCAATAGGCCGTGACGTAAGAAAAGAAAAAAAAAAGAGAGAGGTGAGCGTGGGTTCCTGTTGTTTGCCGCAAGACGAGAGCGCTCAGAGTGGAAAACAATGGGAATAGGGTCTCAAGCTAGTATAACACTTGGCCTTATTCCTCCAACTGCATTGGCGGTAGGCGCAACAGGCACTACAACTTTAAGCCGTTAATTGGCGATCAAGAATTACCACAGAGCGAGCAAGAATTATACAAATCTTGCAAAATCCTTGCATTTCTTGTTCTGGTGCATCAGATTTTCAAGAAGTCCCCCCAATTCTTGGCAAGAATCGGGGGTGTGGCGCAAACTGCGGCAGGACTGGTGACACAGTTAAACACACCACTCCGCACCTCCTCAGGCCTATGGTGATGACCATTTCCTGAGCTTTCTATGGGTAACCCTGCCAGGTGGGGGTGGATATAGAGTTTACGAAGTTACTGTTGTGTTACTACTGCACCACAGATCATTTGAAAGCATCATTGTAGGATAAGTAAGAACTTTCCAGTATAAAAACATCATCGTCATCATTAGAAACAAAAAAGTGAAACGATGACATTGGTTAATATTTTGTAGAGAAAAGGGACATTTTAAGAAATTCCGTTGCATGCAGTGACGCCAAGTAGCTAGGGAAATGTTCCTAATGAACTGTAGATCTCGTAATTGTGACTAAATTAATGTGTGTTGTCCTTGATGAGTGACAAAATGAGAAATTGTGTTGGTTCATCTAGTCATACGGACAAGAAAGAGTGCTCTGTCGGATCACGGGAGGGAGATGGAAAACAGTCTCAAGAATGGGGGGTAATTCTTGACCACCACGTGATGTGCGTCACTCACGACCAAGATCGGTTGCCCATATCCTCAACGTAAACAAACTAGTCGCTGTGTATTCACATCTTCTTTTGACCTGTAACGCTTTGTATTGCTTCTTAGGTCCTCCTTCCCTCAGTCCTCTCTTCATGGTGCCGTTTGCAAAAATGAGGACTGTTGTGGCTTGTGCTGCTGTCACTCAAATTATGGATTTATTTTTACAGTTAAGTGGAAGGAAAAAGCCGTTGTGGGTACGATCCTGGCTTCAAAGATGGGAGAACAGGAGTGTTTACCCAAACCAACAACTCAATCCTGGTTGGCCGTACAGGCAACCGCGGTTGGTCCTTTCTCCATCGGTTGGAGAAAAACGCCCAGTGTGACACCGCCTTAGTCCGCTTTCCACACTCACAGAGGTAGCACTGAGTGCTCGTGTCCTTATACGTTTGTGCACTAGTGTGCAATCTTTGTGTTTACAGCACTAGATTATTTATATCTTATGCTATATTATTATACTGTATTATATAAATATTAAGTATCATTGCTAGTTGTTTGTAGAATTACTTTTATTCTCTATAAAATAACATGTAAAATGATTTTTATGTTAATATTTTTTGGGATATGGGATGCATTAATGAGATTCCCATTAATTTCAATGGGGAAATTCGTTTTGGTTCACGAGTGTTTTAATTTGCTAGCGAAATTCTAGAACAAATTAAACTCGTAAATCGAGGTATGACTTTAATATACACTGTTGATACGCTTAAGGGTACAGTCGTCCCTCAAATAGTACGGGTGTTAGGGACCCAGGACCCCTGTACTATTCAAAAATCCGTATAGAATTAGTGCCCTCCATAGAAACACTCCTGCCCACCAATTTCTTGTTTAAGGTAAGAAAATTATTATATAGTATGTGTTTATAATAGGTACTTTATGAATAAACAGAAAAGGACGGCCTTTATCCACTCTTGCAGCACTCTTGGAGCACTGGCAGTTACTGCAGCAAGAATTTCTTTTTCACTACATTTGATAGTACAGTGAACACTGCTCTTATTCACATGGTAGGCTCTCCCTTCCGCAACGTAACTCATCCCAAAACGTAACTTCTCCTAAATCTGAATTCTTCTGCAAGGTGAACATCTTTTTCGTATGCTTTGGGGTGCTTTCAGCAGGTGTTTTGCCATGTCTCTTGGGGCCCATGTTTATGTTATGTGGTAATGGAGAAGCGTAGCTGAAGTTGTGCACACACACGGACTGAGGGAAAGCGCATAGGTGTCAATCTGGCAAAATAGTGGTAATGAAGTTGTGCACACATATGGACTAAGGGGATGCACATGGGTGGCAGTCTGGTAGAACAGTGTTGCCACTCACGCCATGGCTACTTGGTGCGATGCGCAGGAAATTTAAAAATCCTAAAAATTCTTCTGTGACAATCCATATAAAATCGAAACCATACTATTGGAAACTGTACTATTTGAGGGACGACTGTATTTTGACATAACCACTATTGAACACGTTATTACTATTTTGCAGGTGAGCAACTCCGTCGCTGGTTTGACACAATGCGGACCAGGTATGGGAAGCTCACCAATCCCAAGAGTGGATCATGGGCCCACCGTCTGCCCACTGACCGGGATAAGTGGATCATGAGGCTGTTCTCCTTCCTGGACACTCACATTGTGAGGCACAAGGGCAGGACCCGTGGTTGCAAGGTGTGTTTAATTGCTGTTTTAACCCATGTTGGATTTCACCCATAACCACTTTTTAAATTTATTTATTTACTTTTTTTATTTATTTATTTACATGTCCTTCATTTATGTTTGTATTTGTGTATTTAGTTATTCTTTTGTTTCCAAAATTTACAGTTTGAATGTGTAGCCTACTCTATAAAATATGTACAGAATTCATACATAGACAAATTGCTTTGTTTTATAAATTATTTATATTTTACAGGGTAGTGAAATCAAGAAAACAGTGACATGAGATTTATTTAATGGAGTTTCATTTACTGCACATACAGTTAGCATATATAAATAAATAGTAAATAGAAAGTAAGCCTGAAGCAATAATAGGAAAAAAAAGAAGTTTGTAAGGTACAATGTAGTAAGTGTTCACATCCTCTCACAGACTTCTGCTCCTGTCACCACCCAGCCACAGGAGGCTGCTGCTGAAGGTGCTGCACCGGAGGGTCCTACAGCCTCTGAGGACTCCAGGCCTTCTACCCGCAGGTCACTGCTCACTAGCGAGGAGGAGGACATAGAGCAAGAACGTCCTCGCAAGTCCAAGGGCACCAAGTACTGGAGGGGCTCCACTATTAGGGAGCAGTTGGATGCTCTTCTGGAAAGGGTAAGGAAATATTTTGTTTGTCACAGTTTGCAATGCACAAGCTGTTATTCAATTAACAGGTGCAGAAACTCTAGGTAAGCTTCAGTATGGAAAATTAGTTGGATGTGCATGTTATAAGTCCATTATGAGAACTAAGTAAAGGAAGGAAACTGCAAAATGCATGTTGGCACACTCAAGGCAGCCCCTGTATCAATCATACTCCTCATCCCTTCTCAGTCATATAATTGTCTAATCTGTATTTGAAACTGTTTAATGTATTCACACCAACTATAATATATAATGGAACCTCAGTTCATGAACTTAATTTGTTCCTGAATTGTTTGTAAACTGAAGCTGTTTTCCCTTCAGGAATCAATGTAAAATGGATTAATCCATTCCTGGACCCTAGATGATTGCTTATTCAAACTTTTACAACAACATTTTGTGCACAAGTTCGTAACACAAAACCAATGGAAATCAGTAAATCAAACACAGAAAAAGGATTCAACACTAAACAGATAACATATAGACGAAACCTTAATTTAATTTTACCGCACTTGTACAGAGGAGAGTTGACAGCGCAATAGGCGGTGTCACATTGGCTGTTTTCCTCCAAATGTTGGGGCTACGGGCATCTGCGGGTGCCCTTACGCCTAACCATTGGCTCAATCGTTACGAATGGAAAACGGTTGTGGGTACGAGCAACCTTGCGTTTGTATGTAAACAAACAGACGATGGAAATGGCTGAAGAGTAAGAAACAGTTGAAGATGGCCTACCAAGAGACTTGTAAAGTGGACTGGCACACTGTTTACTATTTAATTGACAAGATATGAGAACACCCCGTGCTGTGGGATCACATTTTTTTTTCTTTTTTTTTCTATGAAAATTGTAGAACTCTAACCCTTTCACGCATCATGACACGATTCACATCAAAATGGAATCATCTACATCTGAGCTTTTGACTTGAATCGTGTAAAAGAAAATAAAAATTCGCCAAAAATAATGAATCTTTCAGAATCGCATCAAAATTTTTTGCGTCAAAGATCCAAGCTAGACCTATTAAATAAACTAATCGTCAACTCGTGCCATTGGGTTTGAAGTGATAAGGGCCCATAGCTTAGTTACCTCTCCGCAGGCAGCCTGTGAGCACGGACTGTCGTCCCTTTAAATTGTGTCGCAGAGCCTGGTAAGCCTGGATTACAGTTGTCAAACGAAATTGGTGAAATTTATACTTACTTCCAATGTAAAGTGATCGTGCCATGATACGGTATTTTGTTTTATATTTGCAGGGACCAATAACTACTACTATTAGAAAATATGGCTAAGAAATTATCAAGTGAAGAGATTTTGAGACCCATTTGTACAGAGCATGATGATGATTCTCATGAAAGTGATGGTGATGATAGGAAAAGTGAAAAAAAAATCCAGCAGAGAGTGTTAGGGAGAGAGACTTAGTGGTAATTATTATGATTATCATTGCATCTGGCAAAGTTCTTCCAGACAGCAAATGGGTGCGCTAATAGTCATGTTTGTTATTATTATCAAGACTCTGTTCCAGACAAAATATAGAAAAATATAGTAATCACAGGTAATTGTGGCCTTGATCATGAATTTGTTTTATATTCTCCCTCCCTGCCCAGCCCAAGCTCCTCTACACTGCCCCTAAGGACAGGCTGTGTACTCTGACATCTTTACCACCCACGCCAGCCTCGCCTGTTGGCTTACCACGCATCCCCGCCCTCACCAGTACAGTACTGTCTCCAAGTTTGCGATAAATTGGTCGACGTTGTGGGTCACAAACGTTGAAATCGCAACTTTGAACCATTATTCTTAAGGGGAAAATTGAAAACCGTCCACATCTTGCGCTTGGCCAAGCGCATGTGTGTGGACGGCCCCGGCCGCGCGCTGGGCCCAAACAGCTGGCGGGCAGCTGATGATGGAGATAATGAGAGTCGGCGGCGTGGCCTTTGCATTGGCGCCGCCCAAACAGTGTTTTTGTCGGGGCCCCTGTGTGTCTGTGGCTGTGTTTGTTGTGGGTATGGGCTTCTCAATTTGCCAGTTCTTGTTTTCCACATGTTGCACTGGACCCCTTTCTTTTCTTCCATCTCTTCCTTTTGAAAAGGAAGAGATGGAAGAAAAGAAAGAGGTCCCGTGCAACATGTGGAAGGTGGGAATTGTCAGACTGAGGAGCCTGGGCCCACGATGGGCACAGCCACACACGCACGGGCCCCGATGAAGGTGCCGTTTGGGTGGTGCCGATGCAGGTGGTGCGCTGCCGATGCTCATCATCACCAACATCAGCCGCCTGTCAGCTGCTCGGGCCCAGCGAGCAGTTGGGGCTGCTCACACACATGCGCCTGGCTGCCTGGATCCCACTTATCATGCTTCCCACGGCCAATGGAAAGGCCCAGGGGGTGGGTAAGAGCGAGAATGTAAATCAAGGACCACAACAAGGTGTGAAAAATCTCGGTTTTAGCAGCCTTTTCCTTTTCCTTTCGGGTCATATCACAATTTCAGTTTTCAATAAAAATCTAATTTTTGGGGTCCCTATCGCAAACTCAGTGAATCGCAAACTTGAAACTCGCAATCCTGGAGACAGTACTTTACTGTGGCAACCATGAAATACCAATCCCTGTCCAAAGCTCTGGTACCATCTGTACATCACCCTCACTTATCACCACAACCTTCTACATCAAAACCATCACCACAACCTTCTACACCACCAACTACATACACTCGCTATCTCTCGCCCTCTGTGACCTCACTCTCCCGCGTGTCCCAACATTTTCATCTTCACAGCACGTACGCTCAACTTGAACCTGCCTCTTTCTCTACTCCACCTGGACATATATCTTGTATTTCCTTAAGCTCTGGTACACTCACTACACCGTCTGCCTTTATTCCAGATGAATTCAAGAGTCTGGTATGCTCTACCCACACACACGAACAGTTTACAACACCAAAACTACTCCCCACCTCACGACAGCCACAACTAGCACCACCACCACAAGAGTTACAGCCCCCACCACTAGCACCATCACTACAACAGTTACATAATCTTCCTCCACAACCTGCATCATCACAATTTTCACTACAACACTCACCACCTTCATCACTTTCATCATCACGATCACCACCTGCCCCGAGACGTGGACGGAGAGGACCTAGACGGGGGTATGGAGGTAGATCCAAGGGAACAAGGAGGGGTAGAGGTGTGAGATCTCAGCAGGCCCCCAATCTGGAGATAACACACAGTGGAGTGCTGGGCCATTCACTCCCACACATACCCCATTCGCTGGAACACTAGGAATGCAGGTCCCACCTCCCCGAACTCCTTTTCAATTCTTTTAGTTATTATTTACACAGGAGGTGCTACAGTACCTGTTTACTGAGACCAATAATTATGCAACATTTATTGGTACACCTGCTAATGAATGGGAAATGTGTAATGAGCAGGAGCTGGCCAAATTCCTTGGGCTATTTTTCCTAATGGGGATAACTCCTCTACCAACCTATAGACACTACTGGAAGGAAGGGTCAGTTCATGATTATCCTGTCTTTAGGAACAACATGACTGGCAAACGTTTCAGGAACATACTGTCCCACCTCCATGCCTTCAACAGTCAAGCCGTCCCAGCAGGCACCGCTGACTGCCTCATTACAATACACACAATAATGAACTACCATCAGGCCCCACCGGGAAGATGCCTACCGGCGCATTTATTTACCTAAGAAGCACATTACCATTGATGAAGGAGGCATGGAATGGAAGGGACGGCTCACATTCCGAGTCTACAACCCAATGAAACTTCAAAAGCATGCTGTCAAGATGTACATGCTAGGTGAATCAAAATCAGGCTACATGTGGAACTTCCCAGGTGTATACAGGACATTCACAGGCAACCTCCAACACCATTCTGCAACTCCTGGAAAAACTGAGGGGAGTTGGCTACAAATTGTACATGGATAACTACTATAATTCTGTCCCCTTATGCCAAACCCTCTTTGACCAAAAGGTCTTTGTGTGTGGCACCTTATAACTGAATCATGGTTCTCCTAAGGAGAAGCTGAGGAGCATGGTAGATGACGAAGTCCAAGCACAACATAAAGACTGTCATTGTGTTGCTGTGGAAGAATACCTAAACATATTGTCAACTTGGTTTCGACTTTCCACAACACAGGCACCATAGAGAAGCAAGTGAATACCAAGGTGAAGGGGCAGGATGGCAAGAACCACATTGTGGCAAAGACTATCAAGAAGCCTGTCATGGTAGAAGACTACAATCAGCACATAGGTGGGGTGGATCATTATGACCTGATGGTTCAATATTACCTTATACAAGGGCGAACATACAAATGGACCACAAAGTTTATCTTTTACCTGATTCAGATGGCCATTTTCAACTCTTTTGCTCTCTACAAAATGTATGCCCCTGCTCCCTGGAAGATGGTTATGCTGGAGTACATGGAAGAAATAACTGAGAAACTCTGGAATTTCAAGTCAGAGGAGTGGCCTGCTTCAGGAGTTCCCATCTACCATGCTCCTGATGTTGCAAACCCACGTCCCCCTCATCAGCCAAGGAAACTTAGAACTGCAGCACCTGCCACCACTGCTGCAGCACTTGCCACAGCTGCTGCAGCCCCTGCCACTGCTGCTGGAACCCCTGTCATTGCTGCTGCAGCCCCTGCCACTGCTGCTGGAACCCCTGTCATTGCTGCTGCAGCCCCTGCCACTGGTGCTGGAACCCCTGTCACTGCTGCTGCAGCCCCTGCCACCACTGTTGCATCCCCTGCAACCGCTGGTGCAGCTCCTGCCACCACTGCTGCAGCCCTTGTCACCACTACTGCCTCCCCTGCCACCACTGCTGCAGCCCTTGTCACCACTACTGCATCCCCTGCCACCACTGCTGCAGCCCTTGCCACCACTACTGCATCCCCTGCCACCACTACTGCATCCCCTGCCACCACTACTGCATCCCTTGCCACCACTGCTGCATCCCCTGCCTCTGCTGCTGCAGCCCTAGCCACTGCTGCTGCTGCTCCTCCAGTGGTACCTGGCCCCTCTGGCATACCTGCAGCATCACCTGTGGCATAAGTACGACGAAGGCCAAGAGGTGGAGAAGGTCCAAGGGCTAAGCACTCTAATATAGTGAAAGACTTACGTCTCCACCTATTGCGCCGGTAGGCTTGCTTGAGGGGCCTGAATGGTATTCGGCCCCAGCCCGTCATGGCGCAGGCAAGTGTTTATAGTGGTGCCATTTTCTCTTGGCTCATGCTGCCTCCCGGAACTCGTTCTTGATTCTTGGACGGTTTCCTCTAGAGTTCGGGTTGATGGGTGGTCTTCAGGACAGCATGTGGGTAGTTTTAAGCCACTGACTGAAAAATCTGAGGTGGTAGCGTGGGGATTCGAACTCGTGTCGTCCATCACATGGTGAATGTGGGCCCAGCACGCTACCACTTCAGCCACCGCCTAAATTTAGCTATTTATCATGAAAGAGGGAGAATCCCAGACAGGAAACATTTGTGGTGTCATTTATGCTACCTCAGGCATGTGTGGAAAGACACAAATCACATTTGCCAGGTGTGTGATGTGCCTCTTTGTGTAGGAAAGTGTCATGATGAATATCACACAAAGTTCAGTCTCCAACTGTAAAGCACACACACACACACACACACACACACATGGCCCAGTAGCTCAGTGGATAGTGTCTACCTTACAACCAGAAGGACCGGGGTTCGATTCCCTGGACGGGTGAAGATAAGTTGGGTTTATCTTCTTTCACGTGTAGCCCGTGTTCACCTAGCAGTGAGTAGGTACATGACATCAGGCAAGGAGTTGTGACCTCGTTGTCGTGGTGTGTTGCGTATGAGTGGTCTCAGTCCTACCCAAAGATCGGTACTATGAGCTCTGTGCTCTTCCGTAGGGGAACGGCTGGCTGTCTCGAGAGAGACCCGCAGCAGACCAAGAGGTGAATTACACACACCCACACACACACACACACACACACACACATTCACGTACAATAAACCTTTGTTATAGAAGAACACACAGTTTATACTCATGTCCTCTAACATGTGTTTCAGGTTTCCTCTATTTTCTCAAGAACTACTGGTTGAATGAAAATTCCAATGATAGTGGTGGAATCCTCATAAAAATCCTCTTTTGTTGGGATATAAACCATAAAAAGTTGACTCAGCAAATTTCGAACTACGAGGTGGTGAACGTAAGCATTTCTTTAATCCTTTTTTTTTTTTTTTTTTTTTTTCGGTAAACTTCGCTCTTTATTTGCATTTCTTTATACTTTTTTCTTTCATAAGGCAGAGTAATCTCTTCCAAAACCAATGATCTATAGTAATATCAGGAAAAGAGAATACTCATGGGTGAAATTGATATAAAAAAAATTCACCGCTCGGTCAGGCCATTTCGCGAGGCCCCTTAGGGAGCCCCTGACAGATGTCGCAGTGGAAAGAGAAACTTATTAAAATTTTGGTGAGTAAAAGGGTTAATAAGTGGAAGGTGGTGAGGAAGGAAAAGGGAAGAGATGTTATTGTTTGGAAGGAGAGTCCCCTTCCATAGTGTGTATCTAGCGAAAGCTACACAGCAATTAATGGTCTCCCACCGATACGCCCCATGATATTGCCAGGTTGCATGTTCGTAGCTCGAGACACCTTTCATAGCCCAAGACATTTTTTGTTTGGAAAGTTTGTTTGTTATGAGAGGTGTTCATGACCTGAGGTTCCACTTTATATATATTTTAATTACTATGTACAAATTTTGTCATGTAGGTCAATTTCTCATACCTAAGTAAATTAGTTAAACATGGAACTTTAAGTGGCAGATTATATTTCAGCAATGATTATTTATTTCCCATGTTCAATTACAGTTGGCAGCCCAGCAAGAAGAGACCAAGAGGGTATCTGCCCAGCTCATGCAGAAACTCCAGGCAAACGACCCAACCATCACAGAGGATGCTTGGCAGAAGTGGGCAGCATTTATTATGTCTGAGGTGCGTGACATTCCTTCTGATCTGGCCTTTGATTTCAAAACTGATGTCATATGTACCATCGAGAGGTACAGGGAGGTAGTCCGTCGTCGTGCTGCTGGGATACCCATGGACCCCTCAGTCATGCCACCCTTTGTGCACCGACACATTACCAATCACAGGGCGACCATTCCAGCTCATACAACTCCAGTCCAGCCCCAGCCTGCTGCCCTTCAAAATGCAATGAGCATGTTGGCACAGGCACTGCAGGTGATCCAGCAAGGGTTGCCTACACAGCAGTCAGTGGTGTCACCAGTGACACAGGCTCCACCGCAATCAACCCCTTCAATGCCACGTCCGTATGTATACAGACAACCAGATCTGACCCCTCAGTGCCATGTCTGTGTACATACGGACTGCAGTTTAAAAAATTACAGCACAATATGCAGTGTAGCCAGTGTGCCGAAACTTGCTTCAGGTCTGCCTTTGTTCTCTCAAGCCAACCTCCCCTCATCCCCCTTCCTTGACCCAAGCTGCACTCCTGGGACACCAAGTCAGTCGACCTCTGACCATTGTTTGGGAATCATGTCGCGTTGCCGCTCTAAAGATGTTGTTCCCACACCCGAGTTCCAATGCGTGATTGACGAGGGCCCGAGTTATATTACGGATAGTGATGTGATTTTAGAGGATGATGATGATCAAGATAATGTAATGAGTGAAAATGAGAGCACTAGTGGTGAGGAAAGTGAGGTGCCCACCCCTAAACTGCAACGATATCAGTCAATTCGTTGTGCTACCATGTCCCACCCCAGGGCTCATTGTCATCTCCACGATCCTGAGAGTGACGGGGAAGCCATGGATGATCCTGCAGGTGGATCTAGGGCCTCATCCACCCCATGGTTATCCAAGTCACATGGCATGAAGAGGCTACATGGCGAGGATAGGTCAGGTCAGCCAATGCCGCTGACCCTTGCTGCACCCACCATGGCACCACATCCTTCTACCTCCTCTTGCCCTGACCCTGTCTCTATCCTTGCAGGGGGATCTGTTGACCCTGCTGTGCCCTCCATGTCAGGCTATCGACCTCTGACAGGGCGTGTGAGAAGAGCATCAGCACCAGGAGCCTCTCACCCTGCACTATCAAGGCGTTCACGTAGAGCCTCCCTTCCCCCATCTCCCCCTCTTTCTGGAGACAGTGGCAACAATGGTGATGGTGATGATGATGCCCAGGGCTTGCTGGGAGACGACAGTGGGGTGGAGTGGCAGTGGGAAGATGGGAGCAACTTTGAATCCGTTTTCCATCCCTTTGTCAGTGATGCCACTGCAGGAGTTCAGGATCCTAGCCTGACGGGGACTTCTTCTCGCCTCAACACCTTTATGGCAGTCTTCCCTGCGACTTTGTGTGATCGTATAGTGGATCTGACCAACAGACACCAGGTGTTCAGAACTGGTGGGAAGATTCAGACACCCCATTCCAGGTTGTTCGACTGGGAGACTCTGACGGTGCCAGAGTTCCTTGTGTTCCTGGCACTAACAATGCTTATGGGGATCCACAGGAAACCCAGCATCGCCTCCTTCTGGTTGACTGACCCCCTGCCGCTCTCCCCCATATTCAGTAAAACTATGTCTTGCAAGAGATTCCAGAACATTCTTGCAAATCTTCATTTTTTTTACACCCTTGACCCTGTGTCGCAGGCAAGCAATCATGTCACAAGGAGAATACAAATTGTACTTGACACTTTCAGGATGGTTTTCTCTGATGTCTTCAGCCCACACAAGAACTTAGTGATCGATGAGAGCCTGGCCCTGTGGCAGGGGCACATCAACTTCCAACAGTATATAAAAATCAAGAAGCACCGATTTGGTTTCAAGTTTTTCCTATTGTGTGACTGCAAGACCGGATACGTACAGGACATCATATTCCACACAAGACGACAGACTGAGATCATGGCAGACAGGTCCCTTGGGTTGTCTGGGGCTGTGGTCATCCCGCTCCTGGACAAGTACCTTCAACGTGGCCATGTTCTCTTCACAGACAATTGGTATACAAGTCCCCTCCTGCCCCTATACCTCCACAAACAACAGATGGGGCTGTGTGGCACTGTGAGGAGGCAGCGGAAGAGGATGCCACGAGTTGCCTCAGTGGCAAAGAAGGAGGTCAAGTTCTATGCCAGCAATAACATCCTCATCACCCAGTGGCATGACAAGAGGGAGGTCTTCATGCTGTCATCAGGTAGTCGTCCACTGGCGCATCTTACCAAGAGCATGGATCAGCAAAACAGTCGAAAACAAAAGTGGAAGCCTGAATCTGTCGCTGAATATAACATAAATATGAGGCAGGTGGACCAGAGCGACACCATGATCTCCACCATTGAGAGTATAAAATGGTACAAGAAGATTTTTTTCCACCTGCTGGACATTGCTCTCTACAACGCCCACATTCTCCACCAGCAGGTGACAGGTACCAGGGAGCAACTGAGTGCCTACGTGACCGAGGTTGCCAAAGAGCTGTTGATGAAGCATGGGCAGAAGACAATCCAGAGGTATATGAGGACATCTGAGGGGCAGCCAAGTCGTCTCTCTCCTGGGCACTTTGCCAGTCTCATACCCTCCACAGCAACACGTGCCAACCGCCAGCGCAAGTGCAAAGTCTGTGCCACCACCACCAGACGCCCACAGAGTACAAGGAAAAACAGCAGATATGAATGCAGAGACTGTGATGTGGGTCTTTGTGTGGACCCATGTTTCAAAGAATACCATACCTTGGTTCAGTACTAGACACTAGCTAGATGACACAGTGTTACAAGTGTAAAAGAATTACATAAATATTATTATTAGTGCTGAAATAAAATTATTAAATATCACATTTTTTATGTAATTTACACCACTGTGTTGCCTTTTATATGCGTTATTTACATATGAGTGTCCTCAATAATGTTATAATTCATACATATTAGTGCACAAGAGTGTTATCAGACATAAATGTAATAATATTACAGACTAAAAGATTTATGTAATTACAGTAAACCCTCTGTTCAACAGACCTGCTTTTAACGGATTTCGGATATAATGGACAAGGTCAAAGGGTTAGAAATCCACGGAGACCGACCAAGAATAGTTTTTGAACCGACTATGCCTGGTAACTGCATTAGCATCTACTAGCCATCTCGCCCTTCCCCCTCTTATCTATCTCCCATCCTTCGGTTACATTGGTTCAAACCATGGTTGCCAATTTTGGTAAGAACTTACCAGCTTTGGTACTTTTTGTCTCAAGTACATTTTAGCCCACCTTGTGGTTCCCATTCAAATGAAGAATGTATTTACTTCACAAGAAAGTCTTATGTATCATTCCAGGACATAAATGTAATGGAGAATAGCGAAATGTTTGAGAGTGTCAGTAAAGTGTTCACAGTAACGCATTACAATATTTATGAAAGTTAGGGAGAATGGCAGTGCTCTGAGCCTTTGGTTGCCATGGTGACAGACGGCCACAAGCACATCACAGTACAGTAAGTTTTAACCCTTTCACGCACCAAAAGTTTAACAAGTTTCTCTTTCCACTGCAACATCCGTCTGGGGCTCCCTAAGGGGCCTCGCGGAATGGCCTGACCGTGCGGCGAAATTTTTTATCATGTTATCGATTTCACCTGCGAGTATTCTTTTTTCCTGGCATTATTATATTTTGTTGGTTTTGGAAGAGATTATTCTTCCTTATGAAAGAAAAAAATCAAGAAATGAAAATAAATAGCGAAGTTTACTGACTGATAAAAACATTGATTAAAGATAAATGAGAAATACTTACATTCACCACCTCATAGCTCGAAACTTCCTGAGTCGACTTTGTGATTTATGTTCTGTTAACCCATAAACTAAACCCTAATCTGATCCATGTCTGTCAAGTGGCAGATTCGAGTTTTTTGCAACTCTTACAGAAATCAATGAAATGTATATGAGCATCTTCGTCTCATTCCCACGCATCTTCCCTTATAATTTTTATCCCTGTCAACCACTTGGTTATGGTGTACGAGCAGGCAAAAGGAAAGACCCCACTGTAGTGAACTCTTCCTTGTTGTGACACATTATTTATTGTTTATGCATACTTTTACATTGTCAATGTTCTTGATACTGTGACGGTGTAATGAGAAAATAATGAGTGCAATTTGGCTGTAAACAGACGGTGCACATGGCACTAAAATGCTGTCACGTCGTAGGAATGTGACGGGAGTGTAATCCACGTAAATGAGAATTCACGGGTTATTGCGACTCAACTCATTATGATGGATGTGTGATGAGTACAGGCATTCTCATCAACTGTTGAGTATCTTCAAGGTGATGGGGGTGGGTGGGCCAGCTCGCTCAAGGCCCGACCATTCCCTCCTCTCCCACGTGGCCGCTTTCGGGTTGCTCCTGAAGGTGCTTGTGGTGGTGGAGAAGCAGTGGTGGTGGTGGCTGTTGAGGTGTTGAGGTGCTGGTGGTGGCTGTGGCAGTGCTGGTGGCCAAAAACAAGCCTGCCAGTGACCTCTTTACATAACGTCTTCTCTCCATGGCTGCTGACTACTCTTGCATGTGTAGGGATGTGGGGTGTGATTGAATGGCGAGTTGCCATGTTTAGCTAGATCCAGACCTAATTTCAGTCTGATACTCATGTCAGCGCAGTTTTTGAATGCGATTAAAAACCCAGGATCAATTGAGGACTGCCGCAGTCTTCAAGACGACCTCACGTGAGAACTGCCGCAGTTTACGGGCTAAAAGGGGATTTTTATGAGGATTCCAACGCTATCATTGAAATTTTCATACGACCAGTAGTTCTTGAGAAAATGGAGGAAAACTATATTTTTCTATCTATATTCTGTTCTCTCCAGTAGAAGAAACAGCTCAGGGGCAGCAAACAAACACAACAGGCAGGTCAAGGCAGTCAAATAGAAGTCAATTTTGGCTGGAACAGAGTTTTGATAATAATAAAAAGCATGACTATTACTGCACCTATTTGCTGTCTGGAAGAACTTTGCTAGACGCAGTAATAATCATAGTAATTACCATTAAGTCTCTCTCCCTAGCACTCTCTGCTGGAGGTTTTTGTTTTCACTTTTTCTATCATCACTATCACTTTCATGAGAATCATCATGCTCTGTACAAATGGGTCTCAAATTATCTTCACTTGATAATTTCCCAGCCATATTTTCTAATAGTAACAGTTACTGATCCCTGAAAATATAAAAAATATTGCATCACGGCACGATCACTTTACATCAGAAGTAAGAATAAATTTCACCAATTTCATCTGACAACTGTAATCCAGGCTTACCAGGCTCCGGACACAATTTAATGGGACGACAGTCTGTGCTCACAGGCTGCCTGCTGAGAGGCAACCAAGGAGACTATATATAGTCTCTTTAGAGGCAACTAAGCCACGGGCAATTATCACTTCAAATCCAACGGCACAAGAGTTGACAATTAGCTTATATTATAGGTCTAGCTTGGATCTTCGACGCATTAAATTTTGATGCAATTCCGAAAGATACTTTATTTTTGGCAATTTTTAAAAAAATTTTTTTTACACGATTCGAGTCGAAAGCTCAAATGTAGATTATTCTGTTTTGACGCGAATCGTGTCATGATGCGTGAAAGGGGTTAACATGGTGCATAATCCATCAGCATACAACAACTGAAACACACACACACACACACACACACACACTGCTGTCAGCTGTCCTGGTGTAAACATGCTACACCAACATCCCCGACTTCTTAACGGGAAATTTGACGAATTTTACCTGTGTTGTGGGTTCAGGTCCTGAGGATGGTGCAGTAGGTAGGTCCTGTCTCCCAAAAGGGAAAAAAAAGAAAAATTAAGAAAGAAAGTGCCAGTGTGAGCGGGACAGTGTCGAAGCCTGGACAAAAAATGGCGGACAAATATGAAAAAGACGCAGATGAGGCCGGATAAGAGTTGCTTCATGGTTTTTCACCAGGCCAAATGCCAACCTCGGTAATGTTTTCCTATTTGAGAAGACTGGACACAGAGGTGGAGGATTCAAAGAGGGAGGTAAGGGGTCTTAGGGAAGACTTAGGAAATTTGTGAACATCGTTGATGACCTGAAGAAGAAACTTGTGGCCAGAGGGGAGGAGTTGAGAAGGCTATAGGGAAGAGAATAAGAAACTGAAAGAGGGAAGTGCCAGGGACGACAACATTGATGACAAGATAAAGGCAGTAGTCAAAGAAGAAATATCAAAAAGGGTAAAGAAAAGTAGTGATGATGAAGTGGACATGGAGAATAGGATTAAGAAAATAGTTGATATAGAAACGTATGAAAAAAGGAAAATGAAAACGAGGAAGGTAGTTTCAAAGAAATTCTAGAACGACAGGAAAGAGGAAGAAAAGTAGAGACGAAACATGAGGTTGTTCAAGTAATAAGAAAGAGACTTGTTTAGAGAAATGGCAGAGAAGAAAAAGTGCGATAATCATGGGTGTTAAAGAGGAGAAAATCCCAATGAGGGCACAGAGTGAGAGATATGAAATCACTAAAGGGGTCGTGGTGCTGAGCGGATGTGTGTTGCATCTTACTCCACGCAGAGAGTGCTGTGTCCGCATGTCTGTCAGGGCCAAGGGTGTGAAGGATTTGTGTTATGTTTGTGAGGATTTCACAGGCAAGAAATGGATTGGATGCTGTTTGTGCCTTAAATGGTGTCATGTGAAGTGTGCTCATTTGTCTGGAATTAAGTAGGATAATATACCTAAAATTAATTGGATTTGCACCCTATGCCTCCATAAAGCATCTCTGGCTACCAAAATTGTGGAGGAATTGGATGAATTCAAGCAAGAATTATCTAAAGAAATATCTGTGGTAAAAGATGAAGTTGAATCAAGAGCTGAGATGGTGCAGGAGGGCCTGGGATCAGTTGCTGATGCCCTTCGAGCTGACCAAACGCTTAGTTTTGCTGAGGTGGCAAAGAGAGACAGGAAAGTCAAGAAGAATCTCCTAGTTGTAAAAGCTTCTACCTTGGAAAAGAAGGCAACAGATATGAAGGATGAAGTCTCCCAGGCATTGAATGGCATTCAAATAACTGATTCAAGATTCACAAATGGAAGTAATGTTATCATGAACTTTGATAACGAGAACACAAGGGCTGAGGCTGCTCAAAAATTCGAGTCTGTTGAGCAAATTAGTACCAAGAGTGTTGGAAAGATGAAACCAAAGATCATGATATGCAATGTGCATAAAGAGGAGACCCAGAAAAAAATAAAGGAGACCATCTTAGATCGCAATGAGTTCTTACACACAATTGAGGGGGTAGAGAATAAGATTGAGCTGATTTTTATTAAGCCTGCAGCTGGTGGCACGATGCACTACATTTTGAGATGCGACCCAACTGTAAGAGAGCTGATTTACAAGAATCATGACAAGTTGAAATTAGAATGGGGAATATACATGGTGAGAGACAGATACCATGCAATTATATGTTATGCCGTCCGAGTTGCAGGGCCGTGGGTTTGAGCCCCGTGGAGATCGTCCCACCTCTGGTGAGGAAACAGACGAGGATGGCCGCCCTCCACGTTCTTTCTCATCAGGCCCCCCCTCAGCCCTCGAGGAGACACAGGCTTGCCGGGGGAAGAAGAGGCAGTACATTTCTCCACCTGGGAGCTCCGAGGACACGACGCTGCTGGACAAGGTAAAAAACAATATCATTTTGCCATGACTCACTCTCTCTCTCTCTCTCTCTCTGTCGAGAGAGATGTAATGTTTATTTTCACAATAGCATTACGACGACCATTTTCATAATACCTTACCTGTGACAGGTCCTGCGGTGGCTGGAGAGCAGAGGCGGAAGTAGTCTGTAGGAAAATGAAATTATTTCATGACATTTATGGCTGTGTCAGGTTTCTAATATATTTTATTTTCCTCTGCAGCTGGTACAGTCACACAAGGACGCCGCCGAATGCATCGAACGCCGCATTCGTCGGACTGTGGACAGGGACGCAGAGTTCTGGAAGGTGGCCATTACGGATGGCCTGGCAACAATGCTGCGCAACATCGACAAAGACTTTGCTCCCGAGATCTCTGTCGAGGTGGCAGAGATGGTGTGCAGATACACCAAGAAGACCAAGGAGCGAGAGGCTTCACGGCTTGGCGCCCATGCGCCCACAGGTGCCATGCCACTCACCCATCCTGTTGTCCAGGGCACCCAGCAGGTGGGCATGGGCATCACAGCCACACCTTCCAGTACTCCAGCCCTGTCCACGGCCGCAACCACCTCGGCTAGCACGTCCACAATACCAGTCCACCTCACACCTGACCAGTGGGCTGCCATTAGCCAGGTGTTGCGGCAGTGTTCACAGCCACCCCCACAGCAGCAGCAGGGACCACAGCCACTCCCACAGCAGCAGCAGGGACAGCAGCAATTGGATGCAGTCCGTGGTCCATTGACCTCCACATCCCTCCACACAAGTTTTGCGTGGTCAGACCTGAATTTGTCACAGTTGGTATCCCAATCTCCACTTATGCCGCCCCCAGAAAAGGAATAATGTATAGTTGTTACAATAAAATGTGTTATGTATGGATTTTGTGTTTTCATGTCTCCCTATTGACAGTAAAAAAATATATATATGAAGTTACTTAAAAATATTTCATATTCAGGTACTGAATGACAAGTATATGCTCATGATATTACTGACTATAAAATTGATTAAATTAATTATCTTTAAAGACAATAGACAATATTATAAATAACATACATAGAAATTTATGTACCAGAATATGAAATGTTTGTGTGATTAAATTAATAGAGTCATAAAGACGAAAAGTTATTTACAACTTGAGAAACCCTTTGAGATTTATATGAAAACATACAAAACTTTGGTGTTTATTGTTGTTGAATGAAAGTTAAAAATCTACTTTGAACACCCTGACAGTTTTATATGAAAACATACACATTTTTATTATTTCTGTATGATAATTTATGGTACAGTATATGAAATAATAACAGTTAGATATCAAATCAGGTTGGATAAGAAAACATAACTAATAATTTTATTTCTTTATTGCCACAACATGAAAATATATATACAACTTAAAAAAAACACCCAAAGGTTTTTATAAAAAAACATATTCCACACTACTGGGTATTATGAGAAAAATGGGTACTCTGTAGACATTTATATTTTTGACTCCTTCCAGGGAACACTGCCTAAGGGTGAGGTGAAGTAATCATGCAGGTTCTGGCGTTGTTGCTTCGCCTTCTCAGTCTCCCAGTTACCTGAAGGTAGATTTGGTATGTCTGGGAGTGGTGCGTCCATCCTCCAGGGGTCAGGAATGACATCATGGGTGTCTGGGGTCCTCGGCGTCTAGGTCTGTGTTTGATATGCTGCGTATTCGTAATAGGTTGTGCAGGATACAGGCCACCAACACCACGGCCTCAATACGGTCGTACTTCAGCATGATGGCACTGTGAAACACATGGAACCTGTGGAAGAGATGGATGCCAGTGGTTAGGCTGAGTTTGGGCACTCTGCACCAGGCAATGACTTGGGATACAGATTGTATATATAAACACATAGATTATGATGAAACGTTAAGTACCTGGTAATGACAAGGAATATGGGAAGCACATACTATCACATAGGTTGACACTCAGTATTATAGGTTGCCATATTTACCTTTTAGTTAATATCCCGAACGCGTTTTCCACCAACTCTTTCAAGAGAAGGGTATCTGGACACCTCTCCTCCCGAAATTGACCTTTCTTTCAGCCACCTCTTTGGTTTCTTTTTGTGAGCAGCAAGTAGTGGGGTTTCTTTTTATTGTTGTTTACTTTTTTTGTGCCCTTGAGCTGTCTCCTTTGTTGTAAAAAAAAAAAGAAAAAAAAAAACGACGTCCCCTGCTCAGCCTGTGGTTGTAGATCCGCTTGTCATGTGCAAGGCCTCGGTTGGGGTAGGGCTTCATCATCCACGGATGAAGGGCGAAGGCGTCATCACCGACTAGAAAGTACTCTATGAGGGTTCCGTCCGGGTCTCCTGCCAGGGGTTGGGGAGGGAGGCTCCCTTGGTTGGTGTTGAGCAGCTCGCCCAGATATGACCGCGCAAAGACACCAGTGTCAGATTCGGAGCCAATTGCACCCACATCCATGTACAGGAACTTGTAGTCTGCATCAACAACTGCAAAAAACACGATGGAGTAGAATCTTTTGTAGTTGAAGTAATGGGAGCCTGCATGCGGTGGATTCATGATCCGTATGTGTTTCCCGTCGATGGCTCCGATGGCGTGGGGCAAGTGCCACCGCTCCTCAAAACCCCTGGCCACCTCCTTCCAGTCTTCAGGTGTGTCAGGCAACTTCATCACCTCATCCCCATACACCACAATGATGGCCCTGCAGGTCTCTGGCACAATTTTGCAGATGGTGTTGGGTGCAACACGGAAGCCGTAGCCCAAGCTCTTGTAGCTGTTGCCAGTAGCCAGGTACCTCAGGGTAATTGCAATGCGCAGGCCAACGTCCAGGGGGTCCCTCATAAAGGTATTTTCTTTTTGGATATATGGCTGCACCCGCTCCCTCATGAGGTTGCCATAGTGTCCATGGGTGCTGCGCCTTCTCAGGTATGGCCGAATCCACACATTGCATTCCTTCTGCCACTTCTCATGCTTCCTCATCCTCTTCACAAGGGTGTATATAGTGATTGTATGTGTGTATTCAAAGTCCATGATGCATCTCACTAGTACTGGATCCCTCCTGATGAGTGTGGGTGTGATGTAGTACAGAAGACTCATGGTGGGTGCGACGCTCTGGAGGCTGCAGACGTAAGTGCAGGGCAGGTGAGATAGCCCCATTTTATATGCTGGCACTCCTACCTGCGTCATACCAACGACGCTCCCTCAACGTCGTTGTGGTCTAAGTCTATATATACCAAGTTGCGGCCATGTGTGCACTTTGCATGTGCATACTTACCTTCTTTCACAGTGCGTTCAGGCACGCCACTGAAGAAAAAAATATGCCTTTTTATTGTGCTATTGCGTGATTGTAATTCCAATGCCTACAAACGCCGGTGTGGGGTGTGAGGGAGGGCATGTTGAAGTGATTGATTTAAATTAGTCCGCCTTTCTTCGTTTTCTCTAAATCCCTGTTTCTACATTCTCTAGTTTGGCTCCAAGCAGTGTATACCTACGTCACGCATAAACCACGCCTCTGCCGTGTCTCCTCCCACAAACCTGCATATGACTTGACTTGGTGTATATTGTTGTGCTGGAAGCTTCCCCCGGCGACCATAGGCCTCTAGAAGGCTCCCGGAGAAACGAGCAAGGGGGCGGGGAGCAAGGCGAGCCGTCCATTGGGGGGCGGCCAGGCGCCAGGCGGGAAGTGTTGCCAACTCGCATATATTTTTGCTAAATGTTCTTGTATGATCTAAAATATACTGTAACATTCTAGACTGTGCTGTTCTGGATATATATAGGAGAAGAGGGCAAGAGAGGGCAGTCCCAGTCATAGTAAGCTAGTGGTCAGTGAAGAGTCAGAGTGAAGTGTACTACTAAGGAAGAATATTAAACTACAGCAGAAGCTGTGCAAAGTGTTTACATATCTCCCTCCCATGGAGTCTTGTGACGGCGACACGGAACCCAAGTAATACGTCCGGCATAACAATATATTAGACTTAGGTTGTGGTGTCAATCGTTCGTTCAACGATCGGTGCTTGATGGCAAATGAAAGCTTTATTAATACAGATTAATAATCAGAAAAAAATTGGAAAGCATAAAACTAGGACGTGTCCAAATCGCGGCAAAAGGGCCGAAAAACAGGCTATTTTGTGACGGCTCGACGACAAACTTGGAATTGAGTTATCAAAAAATCCTTCGAGCTGGTCAAACTACATTGCCAAGAGGGGCTACATGCTAAATTACAGCCTTCTAAAGGCAATAGCAATGCCACACTATACAAAAACGGCAGTGTCTGGAGTTCATCAAAATCGGGTTTATGTTGGTAGGACTAAAGTATTTGTTAAATAATTCTTTTTTTTAATTCTCAAAAAATGAGTGGGTTTCAAGGTTGGGAACTCAAAAAGTTTTTTTCAGAGCCGTTTATTTGCTAATTTATTCGATTTTTTACCCTTTCAAGTAGTTTTTGAGCCCGGTCGCTTTTTTTTTTTAAAATATAGCCCTTTCATTTTGCTGTCGATTGATACCAAAAACATTTCTGCAGCCCCAGAAATAAGGGAGTTATGGCGATTCGTACCAAAGCGGTTGATTTTCCAAAATTCGCGGCTTATTAATGACAATTAAGGGCGCCGCAAAATCAAATGAGGCCGCCGTCCATTACTTGAGATGTCACTGTCCCAACGATACCAAAAAAAAAAAAAAAAATGTTAGGTAATAATTTTCTTTTCGTCACTATATTCATTAACTTATTTTGAGGCCATGTATCAAAATATGCTCTTAGTAAATTGTGGTCTAGCTGATAAGTCATATTTCTCTTTTCATCTATAATCATAATGATGAAGTTGCTGTACATGTTTTGGTTCACTACTATGAAGTCTATTGCACTTTGATAAGGCTATATTTAGCTAGTGGCCTCTGCTTTCCCATGTAATTTCTCCTTCACATTTTTGGTCTCCATTTAATAATATAAGTTTTTTGTCTACTATCCATTGTAATACTTTTTTCCGTTATCTAGTTAATTGTTGAGGCCCAAAAAAATCCACGTGTCCATTGAAATCTTCGAGGAGGATCATGGGTCATGATCGTTAGTTCTCCACCTTTCCTGTCATCTTTCTCGATGTATGAATGTATGTGTTGTATGTTGCTGTTGCTTTTATTCTTATCTCTGTTGAGTTTGTTTTGCTTTTCAAGTGTGGGAAGTCAGTTTTCTTTAGGTTGGTTAGCGTCTCTTTTCTTGCGGAGCATGACACTCCTATAGTCAATGTACCAAGTGAAGTCTCCTTGGTCTCTTTTCTCCTTGAGTTCATTCCCCAGCGCCAAAATTACGTTTTTTTTGTTTTCCCGCCCCGCTGCGGTGCACCCCGCCCGCCAACCACCTCACATCTCCGCGCCCCAAACTAGCGCCCTTAAAATACAGCATTAACGTACAAAAATACCCCTCTGGCGTAACAGTATTATAGTGAGGAAATATAAATTATTTACGGCAATGCCAATGAAAAGAAAAGTGTGTGAATAAACAGAAGGAAAAATCTAGAGATAGGAGGACCTACGAACCGATCAATACAAGTCAAAAGAAGGAGGATACTGATTTGAAAATTAGAATATTGAAGAAACAAAAAAGCATAAATTTTGGACAAAAAGAGAATATAAATGGAAAGAAAGGGGAAGAGGGAAAATAATGCCGTTGCAAAAGTGACGATGCCGACCTCGAGGCTCGAGCTGAACCGCGGGAAGGCAACGGGGCTCTAGAGGCTGTGGGCCCACAGCCTAACTAGCCCCATAAAACACCCACGAAGAAGAAGAAGGCCTTGGGGAAAGGCCGCTATTGTCCCGTAAATTTCCCGTCAAGGAAGTCCTAGCGGATGGGCAGCGACTCTCTCAGCCCCAGCATTGCCCTCCAAGCCCTCAAATGCACGAAAACCTTCCTGCAGAAGGCGGTCCAGCAGGGACACGTCTTCACGGCAGCAAGAGCCGCAAGCAACCTTTGCTTTAAAGGCCAAGGTCCCATGGCCTGACCAGCCCCCGAAACACAGAAGTTCTGTTGGAGGATGGAGGACCCCTTGGATCCGTTGGGGATGACTGACATGCCGGACCTAAGCAAGCTGAAGGTGGCAGAGCTTCGAGCTGAGCTGCGGGCACGCGGGCTGGACGATAAAGGCAACAGGCCGATGCTGGTGGAGCGGCTGCGGGCTGCCCTGGAGGAGTCAGCAGGTGAGGCAAGAGTAGTAGCTAGTCTAATGGAATGGCTCGAGTAACTAGAGCTTGTTGGGTAGGGAGTGGAGGGTTAATGATACTGATTGGTCAAGTTACTCATACAGATAATGTTCTGGAAGAGGCCTAAGCCTGTGGCTCCAGTTCAAAAGCCTGGTTCTCAATGTTCTCAATGCGTTGACTGCGTGTAGCGGTTATGTGTGCTCTATAGTTAAATTGGAGAATATTCACGAAAGTGTAGCCTAATTTTGAGATGCTAACTGGGATAATATTTATGAAACCTTAGCCATCTTTGGCAAAGTTATTACTTACATCATGGATTTCTTTTTGGTTCCTGAATGCAGTGCAGTAACAAGTGACTTCCAGAAAGGAGAAAGAATCCAATTCAGGGACTATTTATTGTTGAAAATAGGGGATAGTAATTCACGAAAGCATCGCCTCCTCTGGCGGCACTGTCGCCAGAGGAGGCGACGCTTTTGTGAATTATTATCCCCTATTTACAATAATAAATAGTCCCTGAATTGGATTCTTTCTCCTTTCTGGAAGTCACTTGTAACTGCACTGCATTTAGGGACCAAAAAGAAATCCATGATGTAAGTATTAACTTTGCCAAAGGTGGCTAAGGTTTTGTAAATTTTCCCCTGCTGACTGCTTATTTCTGGACAAAATTTGATGCTGTTTATCATGGAGATAGTATTTTTCTCCGGAAATTACTAAATGATTGACTTTTCAATGCCTTTTGTGGACCTACCGTCGCAGCCTCAAAATAGCTCGGAGAGAGGTTCAACTTGGACACCCATGGGAAATCGAATTTTTTGGGTGGGAGAGCGTATTTAAACTACTCCAACCGAACTTTACCTAACACCCCATGTACATGCGACTTATTTCTGCGAGGAAGTATTTCTCGCAACACCGGCTCGACCGCCACCGCGGCCGCCACCAGATGAGGCTACGCTTTCGTGAATATTATCCATTAAATCTTAGTTCCTGGCCCTCCCACACTTTATCAAGGCTTGATTCAAATTTTAGCACTGTTTCGGCATTTACCACCCACCCCGGCAAATCATTCCAGGTGTTGACGACCCTGTTTGAAAAAGCATACTTCCTGGTATTGAGCCTTGATCTTGTCTTAAATATCTTCTTTGTGTTTCTTCTAGTTATTTCATCCTCCCTCATCTTGAAAATCCCTCTTGTGCATTCTTGATCGTATTTCTGCATTATAATCTTGCACGCTTCAATCAGGTTGCCCCTGGATCTCCTGTAAGCCACGGTAGGCAGGTCCAGCTTCTTCAGTCTTTCTTTGTAGGGAAGGTCTTCTAGATGCGGTATCATTTTGTCAGCACGACACTGAACATTCTCTAAGGCCTCTATATTCTTTATCAAGTGAGGGCACCAGATCTGGTTAGCATACTCTAGATATGGCCTCACCAGAGCAGTGTACAAAGCCTTGAAGATGTTAGGGTCCAGATGTCTAAATGTTCTGATTAGTCCCACAATTCTTTTGGCCTTGTTAATCTTCTCAGCTAAATGGTCAGAGAATGTCAGCTTGTCATCTAGCACACCAATATCCTTCTCAGTGTCAAACATGGTGTACTCCCGATCCCCCGCATCTGTCCTGCCCATTCTCATGTGCTTACTCTTTTCTGGATGGAAACTAAACATCCATTTTTCAGACAAATGGCGTAGTTGATCTATATCCTCCTGCAGCTTGTCACAGTCCTCGGTGCCACCAATCCTCCTGAATATTTTGGCATGGTTTGGTTAGAAATCGGGGTGGGTAACGATCATGTGCACAAACAGTGGATTCCAGTAGTCCCAAACAGATACCTTGATGCAGAGCTACTGCTGGGTACTGACATACTCGGGAAGGCTCCTTTTCAATGGGACGGAAAATTGGACGAGATAGTATGGGGTAATGCTTCTTACGTCGTTGGTCACATAAGACGACAAAAGGGAAAGGTAGAGAGAATCCAAAGCATTCCCCCGCCACTAACACAAGGCGACATCACCAAAGGGGTAAATCTCACTAAGCCCATTCTTATGGAACCCTACCAATCACAATTTGTTCCTATCCCGGTGAAGGAAAACTCAAATACCACCTTGCTGGTTCATCCTCAACCCAGTGTAAGTCATAAAAGTTTACCTTTCTTAACTAAAGTAAATGATCAAAACACCATGTACCTTCCTTTCGTTTACAACACCAAAGGGGTAAAGGAATTTAAAACTGGAACGTTATTAGGGTCGTACGAACACCTCGACGATGAACCGAATCCTGTAAATGAGGAGGCTGGAGTTATCCGTAACACCCGGGAAATTCAGAATGATCTCCTCCCAACCACAGATCAGGTGAACACCCAACGTAGCAGATCAGAACGACTGACAAATAATAAAACAGTAGGAATGGAGCCACCCTACTCACGAACAAAGGGAAGAACTAAATTCAGCTATTCTAGATCACACTGAACTATTCATTCTTGATAAAAGTGAACTAGGTTTGATGACAGGCCCCCCCGCGAAAATTAATGTAGCCCACCCGAGACCAAGTCATGGCCCTAGATATTGTTACCCTGAGCAAGCCAAGAAAGTGATAGCCGAAATGTTACAAGACATGGAAGATAGGGAAATCATTGAAAAGTCAACGTCTGCACGGCTTTCACCCATAGTCTTAGTAAATAAACCTGATGGTAGTAAGAGGATGTTTGGACTACCGACATGTTAACACACATCTTAGCATTGATATTTATCCCTTGCCCAGACTGGAAGAACTAGTAGAACAAGCAGCGAGCCAGCAATTTTATGCTACCCTTGACATGCATGAGGCCTGTTTTCAGATTTTATTAGACAAAAACAGCAGGGACCTTACCACCTTCAGTGATGGTGTCATGTTGTATAGATTCAGACAACTACCATTTGGATTAAGCTGCTCCCCAGCGATTTTCTCTCACGATATGGCTACCCTTCTGTCTCCTCTGCTTAACCTGTGGGCTTCGGCTATGGGAAAACTGAACAGTGGCCAAGAAACGGCAACATTACACTGCATTTCGAGACTAAGAAAAGAGCATGGAACGTATATCAGAGTACTCCTCTCATAACCATAAAGCCATTAAAAATATTAACTTATGCTCAAACTCCATTCTTTTTGGGTGGTGTTTGTTACAAAATAAACAGTCTCATGACACGTGGCATCTAACCGAGAGTCGCTAATTGTCTACTTTAGAGAATTTGACAAGTGATTACTGTAGGGATAGCTAATTCAGTCTGCCATGACCTTACAGCACCACCTATGACAAATAAGCCCACCTCAAGATCAATCACCCACCACAATGACCCAGGGCATGCATTGTGGGTTGCTCTATGCCACCACCGCCTACAGTTAGCTTGAATTAGGCGTTTTGAGCCAAGCCCCAAATGGGGTCTGCCATTTCAGTGGACCGACTCGCGGTAGCCCAAAAAATGGGTCTGCCGACGCTGCCGGGTTAAAGAAGGCTGAATCAAAAACTATTTGGATGACTTAATCATTTGGGCCCCAGATTTTGCTACCCTAACAAGCCACCTGAGAAAGGTTTTTTCCCTGCTCACCAAGAATGGGGTCAATTTAAATTTAAGTAAATGCGAGTTCGAAAAAAGAGAAGTCACATTTCTAGGTTACAAAATCTTGAAAGAAGGTAGAAGAAGGTATTTGCTGGTGGTGCTAAACACTTGCTGCGAGCTCCACCCGCACTCAAATCTCCTGCGTATGAGTGTTCCAACAATATTTCTCACAACACAGGATTGCCAATTGAGTGGGTTCTCCACTAAATTTGATGGAAAATCACGTCAGCCCAGCACGGAAAATCTACGGACGAGCAACTGGTGGATGTTGTTGTCCAATATAGCGACATTTTTGCATAGCTTCACCTATCACATGACTGATATTTTGACCAAATAGTTGTAAATATTGCAGTTGGCAATACTGCCATCATCAAGAGATCTACAGTAGTTGCCTTACGGCTGACCGTCGCGCACATATAAACGTACGTCTTCACAGGCAACACCCCCTGAACGTACCTGTAGTTTTGCAGGAGAGGCTTACATTACCGAATCATATAGATCTTGGCATCCTCTTTCCAATGGTGTTTTTGTTTTTTAGCTGTGATGAATAGTTTTTGAGATATAGAGGTTAAAAGTGCGAGTACTAGCATCACTTGCTGGTGGTGCTAAAATCTCGCTGCGAGCGCCAGTCGCAGTCACAGCAAGAAAAAAACTCTGAACGTGCCTGTACGTTTGTAGGAGAGGCTTACATAACCAAATCTTATAGATCTTGGCCTCCTCTTTCCAATGGTGTTTTTGTTTTGTAGCTGTGATGAATAGTTTTTGAGATATAGCGGTTAAAAGAGATCCCCTTCCCCCGCTGGGGTGCCCGAGCGCACCTGAGGGGATAGTTTCGTTGCGAGCGCTTAGCAATGAAAGGGTTAACCTTTTCTTTGAGCGTGGGATGGGACCCGACTATCCCCTTAGGTGCAGTCAGGCACCCCAATGGGGGGTCTCTTTTAACCTCTGTATCTCAAAAACTATTCAGCCCAACTAAAAACACCATTGGAAAGAGGAGGCCCAAATCTATAGGAGTCGGTTATGTATGCCTCTCCTGCAAACGTACATGCACATTCAGGGAGTGATGAATGTGAACACTTATGTCAGTGCGTACAGGATGATCAGCCATACTGAGGGAACTGCGGACATCTTTCCTTGAGATTCTGGCAAGGTTGTATTGCCAACTGCAATATTTACAACTATTTGGTCAAAGAATCAGTCAGGTGATAGGTGAAGCTATGCAAAAATACCGCTACATTAGACAAGAACATCCACCAGTTGCTCGTCCATAGATTTGCCGTGCTGGGCTGATATGATTTTCCACCAAATTTAGTGAAGAACTCACTCAATTGGCAATCCTGTGTTGTGAAAAATAGTGTTGGAACACTCTAATACGCAGGAGATTTGAGTGCGGCTGGAGCTCACAGCGAGCGTTTAGCACCACCAGCAAATACGCCAAACGCTCGCTGCGAGCGTTTACCAATGAAAGGGTTAAGACACTCTTGCAGACTTTAAGTGCAGAATCAGCGAGATTTTTTAATTAGGAGGGTCAAAATCACGCCATATCCTGAGAAGGGCCACTTCTAGCTTGGGAATGGTTGAGGTGTCGAACTGGCGAAGTTTTCTTTTCATTATTGCCCACAAATTGTCAATAGGGTTAAGGTCAGGGGAGTTTTCAGGCCAATCATCAAAGAAGTCAACCTGACAGTCTCACAGCCATCCCTTCACACTCTTCGCTGTGTGGCAAGGTGCACCGTCTTGCATGAAAAAACTAGCATTAGCCTCTTGAAATGAATCTGATAAATGATCCATTAAGAGTTTTATGTAATTTTGGCTGTTTAGTCTAATGTTTTTGGTAATATTACAAAGTGTCCAACACCATCATATGTAAATGAGGCCCACGCCAAAAGAGTATCAGGGTATTTTGTTGTGCCGTGTGTGTGTACTTGGGGTGGTAGGGGTCACTCCCCTGGCGCCGGTACACCCTGCCTGTCCTGTTGCCACTCACAGAAAATGTAGCCTCATCACTCCACAATACTTGCCTCCACTTAGTAATGCCCCAACTACTATATTTCCTACAAAACTTGACTGTTTTGTTTTTGTTTTTTAGTAATAAGTGGTTTTGGCCTCGGTTTGTAGCTGCTGTACTTCAGGTCATCATGTGGGCTTCTTTGTACAGTCCTTAGAGACATCGCCAAGAACACACAGGTTCTTTTCTTTCAGTTCCTTTGCTGTTAGGCGAGGATCACATCACATTCTATTTCCCTTTTCATAACATTTAAAGTTCGTTGAGTAACTTTTTTTCCCCTCCCAGGCCGCGTCTTATGCACTGGGTCAGACGTCTCGCCACCATCCTTGAACCGCTTTACCCACCTATACAGTCCTCTGTCTAACACCAGTTATATTAACTATTTCTTTCATTGTTTTCCTGCTTTGTATAAAGCAACCGCAGATGCTATTTTATCGTCAGTAATAGGCGGTTTAGTAGCCATTCTTGGTTTAGGTGAGGGGATATGCAGCAATAACTTGCATGAAATGCCTCTTCATGTGGGCCATTATTTCCTCTCTCAGAGTTGACTCCATTATTTTACTAAATACACTTGTTAGGCTCACAGGCCTGTAGTTTCCAGGGTCGCTCTTATTCCCTTTCTTAAAAACTGGCGTGATGTGTGCAATCTTCCAATCTTCTGGGACTATTTCTTCTAATGAGCTGTTGAATATTATTCTCAGTGGAGCAAGCAGCTCCTTTGATAACTCTCGGGTGCATCCCATCTGGACCCGGAGATTTGTTTCTCTTCAATTTCTGCAAGACCTTCCTTATCATTTCATCGGTGATTTTTGTGTGTCAAACTTGGTACCTCTTTGGGTTCAGTGCTTGGCAGTTCCCCTTCTGGCTCAGTGACAAAGACATTGAAGAACTTGTCAGACAGAACCTTTGCTTTCTCCTCATCGCTTGACGTTTTAGCCAGCCTGTTGTCATCCATGTAGAGGTCTGCTATTCTTGATTTTGTTCTTGCTTTAGACGACACATACTTCCAGAAGACCTTTGGATTTTTTTTCACACACCTGGCGATTTCCTTTTCTTTAATCTTGGTGACATTTTGTGTTTTCCACCTTATTTGGTTGTTGAGCCTCCTGTATTGGGTTTCTACTTCTGAGTACTCTCCATCATGACCTGCCCCACCGTTTCTCCTCAGCTCTGCCAATCTTCCCCAGAGTGTCTGTTTCTTTTTTATTTTAGCCCAAAGTTTCCTAGTCATTGGTAGACTGTCATTGGTTCTCCTGTGTTGATTTTGCCTCCCTGTGAATTTTCCCTTTGGTATGCATTCATCGATGACCTCTTTCAATTTGTGGGCAAATTTCTCCCATTTTCTCTAGGGATAGGTCTGCTGACAGGTACTGGTCCCAGTTGATGTCAAGACTCCTCTTCGTGCAGTGGTAATCAGCCTTTTTGTACTTGTAGTAAGTACTTTTACCCCTGGCTTCCATGTCCCTGAGATCACACACAATATGTACACAGGCATGGTTGCTTCTTCCTAATGGGCTGCATAAATGTATTTCATCAATAATTGTTTCATCGTTACTGAACAGGAGGTCCAAAATGTTGCCCCTGTTGTCCCCTCTCTGCCTTGTGATTTCCTTGATGTTTTGGCTGAAGAAACAGTCTCGTATTTTTTCAATAAACATGGTAGAAAATCCCTGCAGTCCTTCCTCTGTGGTGTATTTTTCCCAATTTATGAGTGGCAGATTAAAATCTCCCAGCACTATTTTATAGGTAAAGTTCATTTCACTTATCTCTTGCAAAAGCTGTAATAGTCTTGTATTGTTGTCCACATTACTGCTGGGGCTCCTGTTCACAGATGTGATGATCAAACTTTTCCCACTGCCACTTTTCACCTCAACACTGCTTTGCTCACAATAGTTTGTACTTAGTTCTACATTATTGCACTTTATATCATCCCTTACATATACTAGTAATCCCCTTCCTTCTTTGGCACTCAGGTTGTACTCTATAATATCATATCCATCTAATTTGTACTCTTCTATGGCTTTCTCATATCTACAGTTCTTTGGTTTCACTTCCTGTAAGGCAATGATTTGTGGTGTATGCTCCATCAACTTAAATCTTTCCTTTAATTCTAGCTGTTTATCTGCGCTAAAAGTATCCACATTACTGAACAAAATAAATAGATTATTGCAACCTTCAATATGTACATCATTATTTACATGGTTTCCATTCTTGTTACTGTCTACAGTGTTTCCTCTTGCATTGGCCTCGCCCCTTTTGCTGGTTCCTCTGCTCTTGGCAGTATGCTTTCCCCTTTCTGTGTTGGTTGTTGAGCCTGCGTCCCCTCTCGCCCTGTCGGTTGTTGTTCCCTTCTCACTCTGGCTGCTGCCACTTTGGTAACCCGCCTTTTCCATGGGGGGCCCGTCACTCTGTGGTTTCCCTTCCCATTCTCCTCCAGGTTTTTTGCCTGTTTCCACAGAGCTGTTTCCTGATCTCTTTCCTTTTTTGTTAGATCATTTGCCACCCTTACATTTCTGTAAGTCTCTTTGCCTTGGAGGTTCCTTAGGTTTCTAAAAATTTCTGGTTTAGAGTGTGTCATTGAACTTCAAAAGCAGTGGTCTGCGATTATTATCTCTTTTCTTGCCAAACCTGAGTACTTTACAAATCATGTTTTGGGCAGAAATACCACATGTCTGCATCAGGTCTACTGCAAACTTTTTGTCATGGTCTATTTTTTCAAGGTTTTCACTTGAACTAGACTCAGGCACTCCATATATAACCAGGTTGTTTTCCCTGTTTCTCCTCTCATAGATTTCTCTCATCACAGTGTCTGGTCCTGTTCCCCTCTGGGATGCTCCTGCCTCATTTTGGTCAGGCCTTGGCCATGGTACATGTTGTGCAACCAACTTATTCTCTAAGCTTAATACCTTGGCTTCCAGGGTTCCCAACTTGCTTACCACCTCCTATGTCTCTGTAGACTTAGATTCTATCACTTCATTTAACTTCAAAGACTGCCTCCAGATGGCCCAGCCTGTGGTCATGCTCCTGTTGCTTACTTTGGTGCACTTCTACACAACTAGATATTTCTTCTAATGTCCCTGCTAGTGCCTCTTGCTTGTCACCATCTCATGTTGTTCATCAAGCTTTTTCACTTTACTATTTAGCTTAATACATCCCCTGGCACAAAAATTGCAGTGCCAGCTCAGCTGTTTTCCTGCTTCCTGCTTCACCATAAAGTTGTACACAGCCACTGGAATGTCTTCACATTTAATGTGAAACCGGATTTCACATATGTACCTCACATTCCACGGCTTTGTCTGTGTCCTTGACTTCCCTCTTGCATTTGCCACATCTTGCCTCTATCACTGACTCCATCATTGTTTGCCTCCTCCTGACCCGGTGTGGTGTCCGTCTGGTGGCCCGCCATACTCCCGCGTCCTCTTTGTCTCAGAATTGTCCTCACACACGCTATACTTGCCAGTTTTAATACTTTCCCACACTGCAGATGAGACTCATGCAAGTTTGAGTGCCAAACAAGTGTAAGAACATGCTTTTCTTTGATGTTCTAGGGCCAAAATATGATGAGCACGAACCAGACTGTCACACGCCACCGCAGCCAGTCAGGTCACATCCATTTTTGCATCCAAACACATCAGCATTTATACGGTAATTGTGGAGAGTCACTCTGCACCTCCAAAATATGATATTACGCCTCCATATTATAGTTAAGGGACGAAATACATGTCCCTCAACCATAATATGAAGGCACAGGTACTTGAAAGTAAAGAAAAAGTCCTAATCTCCTTCCCCTAACGATCTTGGGGGATCCGTGGGAAATCGGGGTTTTTGGATGGGGGAGCATATTTAATCTACCCCAACTGAACTTCACATAACCTCTAACAGAGGGGCTTTGACCCCCCTCCTAACCAGGGGGTGCTGTTCCCCTGGACCCCCCCACATTATAACCTAGGATGCTCAGTTACCATCCAGAAAAGAGTAAACACATGAGAATGGGCAGGACATATGCAGGGGGTTGGGAGTACACCATGGTTGATAGGATCACCACCACAAACACTGAGAAGGATATTGGTGTGCTAATAGATGACAAGCTGACATTCTCTGACCATTTAGCTGAGAAGATTAACAAGGCCAACAGAATTGTGGGACTATTCAGGAGAACATTTATACATTTGGACCCTAACATCTTCAAGGCTTTGTGCACTGCTCTGGTGAGGCCACATCTAGAGTATGCTAACCAGATCTGGCGGAAAAGAGGTGGGGAACTTTGCCTTCAGTTCATCGTTGCACTGCAGCTCCACCAACTCCATCTGCAAGTGGGCAGGGGCGTCGTCCACGAGGAAGTCCAAGGGGGCGGTGAAAAGCTTGAAGTCCGCAGCCAGCAGCCTGACTCCTGCGAAATGGGAGGCAAATTCCTCCCGCAGAGGCGACAACGACACCAACGCAAGTGTCCAGGTCCACGTCGTCAGGGGCACAAGCAGCAAGGCAAGGAAAATGCACAAACTGACCAATAGACAACTGAGCCTCCCATAAGAGCAGCTTAACCTCGAAGGCGGTGATGTGCGCGTGCATGTCTGTCACGAGAATGTCTTTGCCTTGCAGCTTCACACTGAGGGCGTTCAGGTACGTAGTGATGTCCGTGAGCAGGGCCAGGCGAGTGACCCATCGCGGATCGGAGAAGTGATCAGTGTGGGGAAACATGGAAGTGCAGGCAACGTAAAGCCTATTGGCTCATTACGAGGTTGCCCGCTTTGGTGAATTAATCTGCTCGACAGCCACTTGGGGCTTGGAGCAGATGAACGCATCTCGATGTTCAGTTTACTCCTGATGCAACGAAATGACGGTCGGTTCGATATTTGAAGGAGTTGATGGTAATCGCATTTACTACTTCTGAGGGAAAATTGTTCCAGTGGTGGATGACTCTGTTTGAAAAGAAACTCCTTCCAATGTCTGTGATACATCGACTCGACTGAATGGGTAAAGGAAGGTGGTGATCTGCTGCAGGTCGCACACACGGGACAGCATGGCCCCACGACTCAGCCAGTGGACCTCACAGAAGTAGTGCAGGTCGTTGTAGTGCATGTTCACCTCGTCCATCAGTACCTGGAACTGGCGGTGGTTAAGGCTGCAGGAGAGGATGGAGTTGACGACCTTCACTACGACAGACATGACATCAACGAGGTTGGCAGACTTGGCGCACAGGGCCTCTTGGTGGATGATGCAGTGCACCTTGTGGATGGGCTGAGTGTGTTCGGTGGCCTCACAGTGGCGCACTAGCAGCGAAGTGGCGCCCTTCTCCCCAATCATCGCCCGGGCACCATCAGTCGTCACGCACACAAGACGGGAGAGGTCCAGGGAGTGCTGCTCCACACACTGAAGCACGGCATCGAAGATGTCTTGCCCAGTGGTGGTGCCACGCAGCAGAACAAGCTGGAGGAATTCCTCACACACCTGGAGGTCAGCGGTGATCCCACGGATGAAAACGGCCAGCTGGGCCTTGCCCTTCGTCTCGGTGCTCTTGTCAAGAACGAGGGAGAAGGTGACGAGGGTTGAGCTGTGGGTCTTGAGTGAGTCGTGCACGTTGTCCGACCTCTCTATGCGACGACGAACGGTGCGGGACGAAAGGCTCACGTTCTCAAAGGCAGAACGTTGTTCTGGACAGACGGAGTCCACCACAGCGATGAGGCACTCCTTGATTAAGTCCCCATCCGCGAATGGCTTCATCCAGCGAGCAAGGAGGCGGGAGACCTCATAACTGGCGTGCGTCACTTTGTCGGCCTCAGCAGTCTAATTGCGGAAGTGTGAAGTTGTTTTCTGCAGGTTGCCTGACAGTCAAACGATGGCGTCCTTCCTCTCAGTGGCAGACATACCTAGTCTCAATGCGAAAGTCCATCAGACACTGGCGTCTGGCAGGATCCGAGAGCAGAGTTAGGTGCAGAGTTGCCAAACAGTATCTGCCGGCAGATGCTGTTTGGCAGAATTTATTTATTTTTTTATTTTTGGCTGGGGTTTCGCGGGCCAGATTGCAATATTAATGCCGAGCAGGGTGGCAGGCCGGACGTTAGGCCTTTGCAGGCCAAATCTGGCCCGCGGGCTGAAGGTTGTCCACCCCTGTGCTAAAGTAAAGGATGTCGCAACTTGTGCTGCCATTACCCAATGTGGAGTGCTGCTACTGCCGCAGACCGGGGGGGCCTGAAACCTCATCAATGGTTATGGGCTTGATGCTGCAGTTAAATGGGAGAAAGAAGCAGTTGTGGGTGTGTCATGTCTGTGGTTCCTTCGTGCCAGAAGTTCTCGTTTCACCACTGCGCGTGCACGGCCGACCCACCCATCTAGACTCTGCCCACATAAACACTTGGATCGAGTAACAACAAACAAACAAACACACACACACACACACACACACACACACACACACACACACACATGCATGCATGCATGCACCAGGCTCATTAGGAACCATGGCAGATGTTTCTGTAAAACAGAAATGGCTTTGCCATTTCCTAGAGTGTTAGAAGTTATTTAGTGAGTGGTTCATACAAACCAAACGTCATCATTGGCAAGAAAAGAGCAGTGTTCAAGACGATTGCTCTCTTCTTGCCAAGAGTTAGGTTTGGTTCATGTGGACACCTTTCCACCCAAAGGTGACTTCTCTTTTGACCTCTCATTCTGTTTTTTCTTTTGTTGGAGCAGTGTCTAGTGGACTATTTTTGTTGTTTTTGTTTGTTGCCCTTGAGCTGCCTCCCATGCTACCAAAAAAAAAAAAAAAGTATGGGAGAATGAAAACAGCAGAATTGAAAATGTCAGACTGCAAGCAATAAGTTTACCATACAAACTAACAGGTGATATGGATATGGCATGTAGAGTAGCATGTGGGTGCAGAAACATGAAAAAAAAGGGATAATTTCTTGTTACTTTTTTTTTATATATATACTGGCCTCACTGCTCCACAGAGTTTTTTTATTTTATTTTGCCCCTGATCTGATTTCCTTTATATGTAGGGTGACTATGTTATTAGGAAATTCTTGAAAAGAAACACGCCACATAGAGGGTTTACTGTATCAGGTATTGATCAGGTTACTTATCCCACAACAGGTGATTGGAGCAACTATGGTAATTGGTGGGACCTGGACATCAAAGAGGATGCTATCGAGATTAAAGAAGAAGCTCTCAATGTGAAGGAGGAGCCCTTAGAGACTGAGGAGTCTGAAATGACTGCCAGGCGGGGAGTGAAGAGGTCCCTTTCTCACTTTTGCCCTCCTGAGGCTGCCCAAGGGGCTAAAATAGAAAGCCTTGAGGTGAAGAATGAGCCTCAGTATTACGAAACAATGGTTTCCACGGATTGGCGTAAGTACATTTTCTACCATTTGTGATGTAAATTTCATGTCTTACCTCACTAAATCACTTTCCTTTAGGTTAAGCATTCAATAGCATTGCCAGTTATTTTCTTCTTCCCCATTCTACATGGGTTCACACAATGAAAATTTGCTTTAATGAAGATTTCATGTTGCTATAGTAGCACCTTCCCTAAATGAGGGCTGCATTGAGGCCAAGGCGGAGGAAAAGTTGTGTCCAGCGTTGCTATGTCTCCCAAATTCTCTCTCTCTCTCTCTCACACACACACAAAACCATGTTCAATATGTCCCTGCGACAAGGCATCGTCCCTTCGGATTGGAAGAAGGCTAACGAAACACCGATTTTTAAGAAAGGAGACAAAAAACTACCAGGTAATTACAGGCCCATTAGTCTAACTTCAGTTGTAGGTAAGCTACTCGAGACTCTGCGAGCATAATTAGAGACAATTGTGAGATACCTTGAAAGCCACTCATTAATTGGAGATTCATAACATTACTTCTTAAATTCCGCTAATTAGTGTTGCCTCTCTATCTTTGATGCCTTCTTCCCTTCCGCAGCCCGGCTGCACTCGACTCCCTACTCTAGTTCATCCCTATACTGTCCAAATCTGTTATGCAAGAGTTAAACAGTCTTCATTCTTTCATCTCCTTCACTGGTATACTCTGGAACAGCCTACAACTTGACATCTTTCAAGAGTGGATTATCAAGACACCTCTCCACCTGATATTGACCTCTCTTTTGGCCACTTTTCACTATCATATTATTGGAGCAGTGCTTTGTGGGTTTTTATGTTTTTTTGTTTTTGCCCTCGAGCTCTGCTTCCTTTGCTGTAAAAAAAAAAATAATAAAAAAATCATCCCGAGTAACAATCATTCTTTCCACAGGCACCAACCTCACTGCTTCTCTACCACACACAAGGCTGCAGCCACCACAACACCACACCACTCTTGATGGTGTAACTGCACCTGTCCCCTCACCTCCTGTCGACCCTCTACCCAGTATCTCAGGCAACCCACCCACCATACGTCTGCGCCCACGTCAGACAATACCCCCTGGAAAATACTTCAACATTTTGTTTCCTGCGGATGGAGATGGCGATGATGACAGTGAGAGTGACTTAGACACTGATAGCAGGGACTGTGGATGGACGGGTGAAAACAGCGTTGAATCTTCGTCAAGGAGTAATGTGGAGGAGCCTCTTCCCACTGCTGAGGACAGTGAACTGTTTGAAGACGAGTATGTTGAGGAGAGGCAAGATCCCTTGAGTGATCCCTTGGGCTTTCCGTTTCTGTGGCATGAGGCGTCAGATTTTGTACCACACCTGCACGAGTTTCAGAGTGATAGGAGTGGTATAACTAAAGACTGGCCGTGCAGCAACAAGGCAAGGGAGAGTGACTTTTTGCGTGCCTTCCTGGACAATGAGGTGATGTCATTCATTGCTGAGAAATCTAATCAATATTACCGTAGGGTGTCTCAGCACATGGATTTCATCTCCCCCAAGTCCAGGATGAAGCATTGGGTTGACACAACGCCCAGGGAGCTTATGGTTTTTCTCGCCTTGATCCTGGTTATGCCACTTTGCAAAAAACATGTTCTCCAGCATTACTGGCGCAATGACCCGATCATCAACACACTTTTGTTCAGAAAGTATATGACTCGGGATAGATTTTTATTGCTGCTAAGTTTTTTATTTTTTGCAAATATGGAAAACTACAGCCGCAATGACCGTATTTGGCAGGTGAGAGAAATATTTCCTATGTTTCTTTCACGGTACAAGAAGTATTTCTATCCCTACCAAAAGATGGTAGTCGATGAGTCACTACATTTATACAAAGAACGCCTCATCTTCAAACAGAGTATCCCTTCTAAAAGATGTCGCTTTGACATTAAACTTTTTGTGCTGTGTGATTGTGTTACAGGAATCGTGGTTGACATGATTGTGTACACAGGCACAGATGTTAATATACCAAATGTTAGCAAGAATGATCCTTTGGGCCTATCTGGTGCCATCATCAAGAAGATAATGGCACCATATATGGGTAAAGGTCATATTCTTTATACTGATATTTGCTATACCAGCCCTGTTCTATGTCAGTTCCTACATGACAACAACACGGGGTCATGTGGAACTGTACAAACGAACAGGGCGTTTATGCCAAAGTTCCGTGGACAGAAGACTCGTATTGATGACCCTAGTTCAGATGACACAGATCAAGAAAATAATGGAGAGACTCAACAAGACAGATGCAGAAAAAGATGTAAGAAGAGTAACCTTTTTGTTCAGAGGGAAAAGTCAGGCAATGTGTTGGCTATCAAGTGGTATGACAGGCATCCTCTCCACCTACTCTCCACCATTCACCAGGGTGACATTGTCAACAGCGGCAAAGACAAAAGGACGAAGAAGGCAGTCATGAAGCCTGATGTAGTGATAGACTACACTAAAAATATTCGCTTGGTGGACAAGTCTGATTGTCAGATAAGTAGCGTTGAGTGTTTGCGAAAGTCTACCCTGTGGCACCAAAAATTCTTCTTCCACATGATAGACATAACAATGCTCAATGCATACAATTTCTGGCTAGTCAGACATGCAATGGACCCTACCAAGAAGCTGAAATTGCGAGAATTTGTATATAAAGTGGTTTACCAGCTTCTTGAAGATTTTGGCCAGCCGACAAGCAACATCAAAGGCCCCCGCCATGCCCCTCAGCCAGACAGAGTAGTAGAAGGGTTTGATCGCCATAAACCTGTTTACACAGATGTGGTGGATGGACAGAGGGAGCGCTTGGACTGCTATGTCTGCAAAAACACTATGAGACGCCCCCAAAAGTGTTCTCTTGTCACCATCAAGTGCAGTGGGTGCAATGTTGGCTTGTGTCCAGTGGATTGCTTCAGTGACTACCATAGACTAAAGAACCTCTGAGGGAAAAATATGTATGCAAGGTATAGGTATAAGGTGTATATAATGTATAGTACAGTAATACCTTTGTTTACGAGTGCCTTAGTTTACGAGCGTTTCGATTTATGAGCAAATAAAATTCACTAAAAATGCCTTGGTTTATGAGTGGTGACTTGGTGTACAAGCATCCTGTTTGTACAAGTTGAAGATGCGAGCGTGGGTCCCCTCTGTTTGCTGCAAGATGAGAGCGCTCAGAGTGGAAAAGAATGGGAATGGGGTCTCAAGCTGGTGTCACACTATGCCTTTTTCTTCCAACCATATTGGCGGTAGGCGCAACCAGCAACTCCAACAACTTGTCTAGGTGTGCATCACACACGACCAAGGTCAGTTGCCCATGTCCTCAACGTAAACAAACCAGTCGCCCCATATCCTCATGGCGCCGTTTGCAAAAGTAAGGGCTGTCGTGGCTTGTGCTGCTGTTACTCAGGTTATGGACTTGTTGCTACATTTAAATGGAAGGAAGAAGCGGTTGTGGGTACGATCATGGCTTCAAAGATGGGAGGACAGGAGTGTTTACCTAAACCAACAACTTGCTCTTGGTTGGGCACACGGGCAACTGCCGTTGCTCCTAGCTCCAATGGTTGGAGGGAATCAGGGTAATGCCCGGTGTGACGACACCTTCAGTCCACGTTGTACACTCGCAGAGGTAGCACCCGTGCGCTCGTGTCTGCTTTCGTTTGTGCTCTAGTGTGCGATCTTTGTGTTTGCAGCACTATATTATTTATATATTATAATATACTATTTATATTTATGTTAGTATACTATGTTATTTATATTATTTATCATTGCTATTTGTGAGTAAAATTACTTTTATTCTATATAAAATAACATGTAAAATGATTTTTGTTAATATTTTTGGGGATATGGGATGCATTAATGAGATTCACATTAATTTGTTTAAATGGGGAAATTCGTTTTGTTTTTTGAGCAAAATTCCGGAATGAATTAAATCCGTAAACTGAGGTATGACTATAAATAAAATTATATTATCAGTATCACTATTTTCCATTAGCCCTTTTGTGTATATCAATTTACTGCAAGTCTGTATCGATTATTTTATAGCTGGTAAATACACTGAATGTTGCATTACCTGTAGCTGTAACCTAGGCCTATAGGAAGTGCACAGATCAGATAAGATGTTGAAGGACTGTGATGGTCTAGCAGACCCTCCTTGCCCTGGCAGTGTCCTGTGATGATGAGCAAACACTTTTGTCAGTTGATGTTTTTGTTTTGATGTGGGAGTTGCCAACTCCAGGGTGTTTGGTTAGTTATGTTCATGAGGTAATAAAAATGTTGAAGTAAAGCCAGTAATCCATACACTATATTCCAATATGAGGCTTAACCCTAGATTACTATCATTGTTGGACTAACGTGGTTACTATCAATGTCCGGAATTCCGGATAAACTTGGCGGGCTTGAAAACACATAGGAATGGTACAAAGTTTAATTACAAAATTTTTACTCAAACTAGAATACATTCTTAATTCTGTGACATATAAACTTAACATTACAAAAAAGTAAAAAAAAAAAAAAATGTGAAACTAAAATTACGCTACATTTGCCTAATGAAGGCACCACTGCCAGGCAGCGTTGGCTGATTGCGTTGAGTTGTGCCACACGTGGAGTTCACGCGTCCCCCGAAATGTTCCAGCCTCGGAAGCCCTTAGGCCTGTACATACCTAAGCTACTGTGGTGTCTTGTCATAAGATTTTGCGTTAGAGACCATAAGTTTGTGCATAAAACGGTGATTAAACCATAAGAAAACCACATTTTTTTGTCGTTCAATATTTATATTTGTTTCAAAACATGCAGAATGAAAACAATATAAACACATGACACAGTATGAACACCACATAATGAAAAACAGTATATACTGTTTACAAAGGTTCTTGTAAACAGCGCTGTCATTCATTATGTGGTGTTCATATTGTGTCAGGAGTTTAAAACAAACATTAAAAAAAAAAAACATCGCAAGCGGAGAAAAAACGTAAGATTTTCAACTTACGCCGTAAGACTTGAAAATCACCGAAATTACGTAAGACGTACGCAAAAAACGTAAGACTTGACAGGTATGCCTGTATTATACTTGATGTCATAATTACTATCGTTGTCCGGAATTCCGGACAATTGGGAATAGTTCAGGTATTACAGTACCCTCTCGAGTTTCGCTCTTAATTAGTCCTAAATTCTCACCATCCCAACTTTCGCGCATTACCGCCCTGCGTTTCACGCTGCTTTGACATCATGCGTGCTGCCTTAAGGGGGGCGGCTACGGGGTATTTTTGGCCGAATATTTTTGAAATCTGAGAAATTCTTTTTCTTCGCTCACTGTGGCCGAGATAGCCTAAATTATCAAGTGGTAAGGTTTGTTTTGGTCAAATTAAAAGCCATGTTTAAATACGTTGCGTCAGAGGCCTGAGTCACGCGGTTACACACGTGGTGTCATTCAATGCTTATATACGCGTAAATTTTCAATAAAAATGATTTCTTCTTTATGAATCTGCATCACTGGGCATCATCTCAATCGGACAATTATGAAGGGCATGACAGGGTAAATGCAAAAAAAAAGATTTTTTATTTAGATTTTTTTTCAAATGGCCATAGAAAACGGGATACAGAGCGGAGAAAATCAAAGTGAAAAAAAAATTAAAAAATTTTCTCAAAGATAAAAGCAAAATCAAACATTGGTAATTTTTCAAAGTGATTGACTTAAAAATAAAGCCTGTGAAACAAATTGAAAAAAAACAAACAACATAATAAAATTTCAAGGCTATTGGACCTACCAAAAGAGCTGTAGGGGGGTAGTCGCCCCTTAAAGGCGGTGTCACACTGGTTGTTTTTACGAATGGAAAACGATTGTAGGTACGTGGCTACCAGAAAAAATAGGTTCGTCCAACAGTGTCCCGCGGGCGACGTTCTTGAAATTTACCCAGTTCTCTGTCGAGTTTTAGGTAAACACTCCTGCCCTCCCATCTTTGAAACCATCCATAATCGTGCCCAGAACCGCTTTTTCCTTCCATTTAACTGCAGCAACATGTCCATAAAGGCGGCTTTACACCTGGCAATTCCTGGGCGGCAATACAGCCGCGACGATCTAGCGGCTAGACCAGCTGGGTGCTCTCGGGAGCATGTATGTTCACACTAGGGAAGAGCCGCCGGGAGCATCAAGACGTAAACTGCTAGTAAATGCAAGGGCATGAATTCATCCCAGACACCCAAAAAGGCTACTACCATATCTTGAAACCACAATGAGTTTGGTCCATTAGCCTAATATTGTAGAAATACCTTAAATAAACGAGTTTTATCATAAGTAGTATTGATTGATTGATTGATTGTTGCATTTAACAACAAAGGAGAAGGGAGGAACATGCCATCCCAACCCCCAGGCATTACATAGTGTGATTATATAATACACGAAAATAATCATTCCTTACCTCCTTCGATATCTCGCAAAGAGATAAACATTTCCATTGCCGCAAACTGCCTCTCAGTTGTTTTGTTTTTTCTGTGCTTTTTTATTTAGAGCTTTTCTTGGGTCCCACAAGTGTCGATGCTGCCTAGCTACTTCCTCTAGCAATGCCACCTCGGCCTTCCGGCTCCAAATCTTGTTATCTGCATCTGTCATTTCTTGTTTTATTGGAGCCGACATGTTGTTTACCCAGTCGGCAATACAAGCTAGACGGACACGCTCAGCTGCAGAGAACTTGCCGCGAGAAGGGCTCCCAGACCCAGACCCAGACCAAAAATGCTGCCGGCAGCACGTCGCAGCTGTATTGCCGACTAGGAATTGCCGTGACAGCCCTTTAGCAGACGACGCCATGTGGATTACGGGGCGACTGCCTTGTTTACGGGCAACCGAACTTGGCCGTGTGTGACGCACACCCGGAAAAGTTTGGAGTTGCCGTTTGCTCCTTCCGCCAATGCGATTGGAGGAAAGAGGCCCAGTGTGACACCAGCTTACGGACAACCGACAACTCGCTCTCGGTTGGGCGCCGTAGCTCCAACGGCTGGACGAAATTGGTCAGTGTAACACCGTAATATCGCGTATAAGTGGAAAAAACGTGTAAATTAAACATTTATTTGGATTTTGGACCCCGCGTTATTTTAAAAAGCGCGTAAACCAAACTCGCGTAAATCGCGAGTTACCTATAGATTTATAAACTATTGATTAAAATGGAAGAAGTAGACAATGAGGAGTTTCTACTAAGAGAAGGAAGAAACGTCAGCAACACACGAGGGCACAGTAAAAAGTTGAGGAAAGGAAGATGCTTGAGAGACATAAAGAAATATAGCTTCCAACAAAGAAACAAAAGAGGTTTGGAACAGACTAAGTGAGGATGTAGTACTCGCGTAAATCGAGAGTTACCCAGGTAACTCTCGATTTACGCGAGTATTGTGTCCTTGAAGAGGTCGCGTAAATCAAAAACAATGTAAATCAAACAAGAGGTAGGTTTCTATCGAAAAATAAATATTCACTTCATTCAGTGGAGAGAGAGAGAGAGAGAGAGAGAGAGAGAGAGAGAGAGAGAGAGAATATCCATATAACCGAGATATCCACTCAGGCACTCAGTCTCAGCCTCACTCGTGTGAGGAAGAAATGAGGGACACCTTGAGCGACTGGCTAGTATTGGTACCGGTACCGAGCAGTGTGGTACCGGTACCGAGCAGTGTGGTACCGGTACCGTACCGTATAGCTGGTATCGTTAGTACCGGTACTGGTACCGGTACCTGTCCACCCCTATTGATGAGTAGCGTGGCAGCGTGGGTACTGTATTGTTGTTCAAATGGCGCGCGGGAAAAACTGAGCTCAGCAGTGTGGCCGCGGCGCCGTGTGAGTCCAGTTGCCTGAGACATCTGGTGGCCACTCCATAAAATATCGCGTATAAGTGAAAAAAAACGTGTAAATTAAACATTTATTTGGATTTTGGACGCCGCGTTATTTAAAAAAACGCGTAAACCAAACTCGCGTAAATCGATCCATTCCGATTTCATGTCCTTTCCACTGTTCTCACCTCTCTTTCCCTTAAATACCTTTCCATCCAGTTCTTCATTTTCCCTTTCAAACCTCCTTTATTTTCCAGCTTTCATAGTAATCTTGTGTGTGGAACTTCATCAAAAGCCTTCTTCAGGTCCAAGTACACTTGTGGTTCATTGAATTGTGATTCTTTTGTAAAAACTTGCTGGAAGCTCGATCTTGTTTAGCAGCTCAGTCATGTCTTTAGGATCTTCAATTATCTTATTTCCATCTGTCAGTCTTTCTATTTTTCCCTTGGTTTGATTTTTCCATTCATGAATCTTTAAAACAGCTTAGGTTCTTCCTTGCACTTTTTGACAATATCATTTTCGTATTCTTTCTCCTCTTCTCCTTATTTTCACGTATTCATTTCTTGCTATTTTAAAATCTTTATTTCCTTGACTCTTATTATTTTTCAATCTCTTCCACGCTTTGTCTCTTTTCTCCTTTGCATCTGCACATCTTGCATTAAACCAATCCTTTTTTCCTTTTTCTTTGGATTTATATAATGGTACATACATGTATTTCATAACTCTGGTTTCATACTTCTCTACATACTACATTGTGAGGCTAGCCCTCATGGTTTACTTCTTTGATGCAATTTTGCAGTGGATGGGTGTGTCCAACAGAAACAAATGTTCAGGAGTAAAAATATCTTACCTTTATCTGAGCTAGTGCACTTTCTGCGAAAGAGGACTCGATCGCGCTTCCGGGACAACCCTGGGTAAAACCGGCAACCTTATCCCACATCTGGATATAATGAATCCAGGCTGCACTAGAAATTTCGAACCCAATGAAGGAGGATGGATTATACCTGGCAGCCACGTAACGGGAATGAGAGAGAGAGAGAGAGAGAGAGAGAGAGAGAGAGAGAGAGAGAGAGAGAGAGAGAGAGAGAGAGAGAGAGATAATGAGAATAAGAGAATGAGAATGAGAGAGAGTATGCGAGAGAATGAGAATGAGAGAGAGTATGCGAGATAATGAGAATGAGAGAGAGTATGCGAGAGAATGAGAATGAGAGAGAGAATGATCGAGAATGAGGGAGGGAATAAGAATAAGTGAGAGAAATGTAGTGCTGCGACTAGCCTGATGGGCGAGCCTCCCATAACTCCCTTTGCACCTCTTTGGCCGACTGATTAAGGAGTGGCTCCCCGTCTCGCTGGTCCCGGGTGCGATCCCCGGCGCCGGTAAAACCTTTCCTTGTTTGGATTAATTTCTCGTGTGTTTCGTTACACGCAGAGGTCGTGTTGGAGCGTAGAAAAGAGAAAATTCTGGCATTTCTCTGGTAGCAAGGCGGTGGGCATCCTCTCCTGTGATTCTGGTGTCTCCCCGAGTGGGTAACAGGTAGAGTGATGGCCCATGCTCTCCGAAGTTTATAGAAAATGGGAAATCTCAGCACAACATAAATTAATCTTCATAGTAATGGGGAGCCGTGTAGTGCGGCGACTAGCCTGGTGGGCGAGCGTCCCATAACTCCCTCTGCGAGGCGGGTACCTCGATCTTTGTCTGACTGATTAAGGAGTGGCTCTCCCGTCTGGCTGGTCGCGGGTTCGATCCCCGGCGCCGGTAAAACCTTTCCTTGTCTGGATTAATTTTTCGTGTGTTTCGTTACACGCTGTGGTCGTGTGGGAGTGGAGAAAAGAGGAAATTCTGGCATTTCAGAAAAAGGGAGAAAATGAGAATGAAAATGAGAAAGAATGAGAATGAAAATGAGGGGGAATGATAACGAGAATGAGAATGAGAGAGAGGTAATGAGAAGGATAATGAGAGAGAGAGAGAGAGAGAGAGAGAGAGAGAGAGAGAGAGAGAGAGAGAGAGAGAGAGAGAGAGAGAGAGAATGAAAATTGGAGAATAAGATTGAGAGAGAATGAGAATGATAGAGGGAATGAGAATGACAGAATGAGAGAGAGGGAATAAGAATAAGAATGAGAGATCAAGAGAGAAAATGAGAATGAGTGAGAGAATGAGAATGAGGAAGAATAAGATGAGGGAGAATAATAATAAGAATGCGTGAATGAGAATGAGAGAGGTATAATGAGAATAAGAGAGAGAGAGAGAGAGAGAGAGAGAGAGAGAGAGAGAGAGAGAGAGAGAGAGAGAGAGAGAGAGAGAGAGAGAGATTTTTTACATAGATTTACATAGAAAATCAGACCACACAGACCCCATGGTCCAGACTTGGTGGTCTGTCCTTAAACCTAAGTGATTTTACATTAATCATAAGACTCCAAAACGTTGCATTTCTACTCTAGTTGATATTAAGTTGAAGGAAGTGACGGTCGAGCTTATTTTTGAAGGAGTCAATCGTGTTACACTGGACCACTGATGATGGGAGCTTATTCCATTCTCGCACTACAATGTTGGTGAAGAAAATTTTGGTGCAGTCTGAATTTACTTGTCTACATCTGAGTTTTACGCCATTGTTCCTCGTGCGCAAAGTGTCATCGATCATAAACAATGTTGATCTGTCTACATTCGTGAAACCATTAAGTATTTTAAAACATTCGATCAGTTTTCCTCGGAGGCGACGTTTCTGAAGAGAAAACATGTTAAGGGGAGAAAGCCTTTCTTCGTAGGATTTGTTGCGCAAGGAAGGGATAATTTTCGTTGCCTGACGCTGAACACCTTCTAATTTAGCAATATCCTTTGCATGATGGGGAGACCAAAACTGTACCGCATATTCCAAATGGGGTCTGACTAAACTGTTGTAGAGCGGGAGTATTACATCTTTATTCTTAAATAAAAAGTTTCTTTTAATGAAGCCCAACATTCTGTTCGCTTTATTTGCTGCATCGATGCATTGCTGTGAGAATTTGAGGTTTGACGCGATTTTGACCCCCAAGTCCTTGACGCATTGAACGCTTTTGAGTTTAACGCCGCGCATTTCGTAATCGAACTTCTTATTCCTCGTTCCAACTTGAAGGACCTGGCACTTGTCTACGTTAAAGGGCATCTCCCATCTATCCGACCAAGCTGAAATTTTGTGCAAATCCTCTTGGAGGCTTTGCCTGTCTTCGTCAGTGAGAACCGAGTTACCAATCTTTGTGTCGTCTGCAAATTTACTAATGCGGTTACTGAGTCCAACATCCACGTCGTTGATGTAAATAATGAAGAGCACTGGGCCAATAACCGAGCCCTGAGGGACGCCACTAGTGACCGGCGCCCACTCTGAGTTAAATCCGTCAATCACTACTCTTTGTTGTCTGTTGCTCAACCAATTCGCGATCCATTGGTTTACTTGACCGTCAATACCTATTTGCTTTAATTTGTAAAGTAATTTATGATGCGGGACTTTATCAAACGCTTTCTGTAAATCAAGATAGACTACGTCCAGTGATTTGGTTACGTCATAAACAGTGAAGAGGTCGTTATAAAAGGTTAATAGATTTGATAGGCAGGATCTTTTGTTTCGGAACCCATGTTGTGAGTCCCCAATTAATGAGTGGCTTTCAAGGTAACTCACAATTTTGTCTCTAATTATGCCCTCAAGTTGCTTACCTACAACCGAAGTTAGACTAATGGGCCTGTAATTACCTGGTACTTTTTTGTCTCCTTTCTTAAAAATCGGTGTCACGTTAGCTTTTTTCCAATCTGAAGGGACGATGCCTTGTCGCAAGGACATATTGAATACGGTTGTGAGGGAGGAGAGTATTTCGCTCTTTGTTTCTTTCAGCAGAGTTGGATATACCTTATCAGGTCCAGGACTTTTATTTGTTTTAAGTGATTTGAGGGCTCTAAGGACTTCATCGGGTTTTATTTCAAAGTTAGACAATGCATGCTCAGGATTTACATTAGTACTGGTGTTGTTGGTGGTGGTGGGAGGACTGTTATTATTAAACACCGAGGAAAAGTAATTATTTAATAGATTTGCAACGTGTTGGCTGTCAGTCACTAGTGCACCGTCGCTGTTTGTTAAAGGTCCAATTCCACTTCTGATCGCCTTTCTGTTGTTTATGTAACTGAAGAAGGGTTTCGGATTATTTTTACAGTTGGCTGCAATATTTTCTTCATATCTACGCTTTGCCTGACGCACTAATCTGTTTATTCGTCGCCTGGCATCATTGTAAAGTCTATAATGTTTTCGGGCGTGCTTTGCTCTTTCTTTAACCTGTAAGACAATTTTTTCTCCTTGACTGAGTATTTAATTTCGCTATTAAACCAAGGTGGACTTTTATTAGTGTTAATTCGCTTCTCGCACAAGGGGACAAATGTGTCCTGCTGAGTGAGTAAGTGATTTTTAAAGTTTAGCCAGGTGTCCGCCTCTACATTGCCGTCATCTGATAGTTGCATATCTATTAGTTTTCGTCGGATTTCTACGAAGTTGGCTCTTTTGAAATTGGGCACCTTTACTTTATTTTCAGTCACCGATGTATGAGCTCTAATGTCAACGCGCACTAGTTTATAATCGCAGGAACTCGAGGTGTTCTCCTACCGTGACATTACTGACTAGGCTATCTTGGGTCGCTATAACAAGGTCAAGTATGTTATTTTGTCGAGTTGGTTCAGAAACCATTTGGCTTAGATAATTTTCCTCTAGAAATTCGATCATTCTATGGGACTCACCTTCTGTACCCGACAGTGTCGCCCAGTCGATATGGGGGAGGTTAAAGTCGCTGTTATTAAGTGACTGCCTTAAGACGCTGTACATTTCAAGATCGGCATCGAGTGATTGCCCCGGAGGCCTGTAAGTGACAGATATATTTAAATTGACTTTTGCAATGTTTACTCGCACGCATAAATGTTCAACGTTACTGTTTCTTGGTGTTTTGTCAGTGGGTTGCAAGTAGCTTTTGACAAATAGGGCGACACCACCCCCTCTACGGTTTACACGATCATTGTTGAAGAATCTGTAGCCATCTATGTTGTATTCGGAACTTAAATCAATATTAGTGGTGTCGATAAATGTTTCGGTTATAGCAATTACGTCAAAGTTTTCTGTCAGAGCAAGACATCGCAGTTCATCATATTTGTTTCTTAGGCTACGCGCATTGAAACTAAGGACTCTTAGGTTATCTTGAAGCTTGGTAATAGAGGTGGTGGTACTGGAGGGTTCAATGTTACGAGTCTGTTGCGGTGTATGGTGTCTATTTACACGGGCGGGATGGAAGGACGTGGCTGAGAGTCGTTTTTTGTTGTTGTTGAGAGAGAGAGAGAGAGAGAGAGAGAGAGAGAGAGAGAGAGAGAGAGAGAGAGAGAGAGAGAGAGAATGAGAAAATGTCAGAGAAAAAATGTAAGAAAGAATGAGAGTGTTAGATGTTGTTGTGTGGGATTTACCCCCTAAAAAGGGGGAACGGGCTTTGTCAATTTGTTAGAGAGAGAGAGAGAGAGAGAGAGAGAGAGAGAGAGAGAGAGAGAGAGAGAGAGAGAGAGCGTATCCTTTTATTCATATCCAGAGCTGATTTAACAAGGCTATAAGAAATCATATAGGACTTATGATAATCTTAAGGCTTGTATATATATATCTTTTTATTTTTATTTTTTTATTAAGTAAGCTAAAAATGACGTGTTGGTATATAGTAAGTCGGCTTGGTGGTCCGCGGCCACACACACGGCCCCAAACAAGACGCGTCCGGCTCGGCCAATCACCGCCCGGGCTGGCCGCGGCGCGCCGGCCCGCCAATCAGGAGGCGCGTTGCGTCCCCCGCGGGCGGCGCCTCAGCTTCGCCATATTGTGTGTTTGGGTGGTGGGTGCGCGGGAAACGACGTGTTTGTCCCCGAAATTTACCCTGCAGAAGTTCTTTTGGAGGATAACCCGTCCAGGATGAGTGATATAGCAGACCCGAGCAAGCTGAAGGTGGCAGAGCTGCGAGCTGAGCTTCAGGCACGCGGGCTGGACACCAAAGGCAACAAGCCGGTGCTGGTGGAGCGGCTGCGGGCTGCCCTGGAGGAGGAGTCAGCAGGTGAGGCAGGACTCCCCAACACGACTAATTCTTAAATAGGGTGTCTTGGGTATCTACAGTTTGCTGGGGAGGGAGTGGAGGACTCAGAAGACTGTTCAGGCATCAGGCTTACATATTTTAGAGCGTGGGTGCGGCGGTGGGCGGCACGTCTATTTTCTACAATGGCACCCCAATGTGGGACCATGTATCTACAACACCAATGCTTATTAGGAACAAGCGTTTCGTGCTTCGAGATGCTACTACGACAAAAGTTAATATGCTGTTTACATTTTAAGGGGAGCGATTGGTTTAGGGAGGGGCAGGCGTGCAAATATCACTGGGGAAAAAAAAGGGTAAAATTCCACTGTCACCCGTAGGACACTTGGATGAAACTATTTTTGGTTAAGATTCGTTTTAGTACCGTGCCAGTATTTCATTACCTAACTTATTAAACATCACTAGCTCTTCATATATCTTTTCTACAAACGTTCAACAATCGTGGAAATGCTTTCAAAATCCAATTCAAGGACTATTTATTGTTGAAAATAAGGGATAATATTCTCTGGTAGATTTTGGTGTGCTATGAAATAATCTGGGTTAAGATTTGTTTTATTAATGTGCCAGTATTTCATTACCTACCTTATGAAACATCACCAACTCTTCATATATCTTTTCTACAAACGTTCAACAATCATGGAAATGCTTTTTAAATCAAATTCAATGACTATTTTTTTTTATCGTTGAAAATGGGGGATAATATTCACGAAAGCGTAGCCTCCTCTGGCGGCGGTCCAGCCAGTGTTACGAGAAATACCTCCTCGCAGAAATAAGTTGCATATACCTGTGGGGGGGGTCCAGGGGGACTGTGCACCCCCTAGTTAGGAGGGGGGTTGAGGGGGAGCCCCCCCCCCGTTAGAGGTTAGGGTGATAGTTTATAAGAAGTCTGTCTCCCCCTCTGCCACTCAAGCCCCCCTACCCCCCAAGACAAGCCTGGGAAACTGGAGGGAACCAGGTTTTTTGGGGGGGGGAAGCCCATATCACTGAAAAATGGGCTTCCAAAATTTTCACTCCGTCCTGTGTTGCGTACCTGCGTAACTTTCGATGGCCCACACCGCATGTCGAATATATTTAAACTAATACAACCAAACATTATAACCTAACTGGCCCTACCATATATCTATAAATCTTTTGGGGGATGATATGGCTGTAATAGCTCCGAGAATGTGCTGTGCTGCGTTGGGTGGCTTCGATTTTCTAAGTCCATTGTTATTGTTTCACTCGGGGCTCTATAGACAGACTGAGCCTCATTGCTGCCTTGCAGTGCACCATACAAACTAGTTCCTAAGTCAGTAATATCCAGAATGCACATTGATCATTATGATTTTGGAATTAAAGCGGTCTTTACGAGTTCTATGTTATTTTCTTCTATATTTAAACAAAGAATGGCACAAATATTTGTAGTTTATAATTTTAAAATATTATATTCATGATGTATTACTATGCGGGATGTATCGTGCTGTCAGCTGCCACGTAGCACGGGAGCAGCCTCTCAGTATTCCCCGGGCCGCCATTCTGAATGGATGTATTGACACTCAACTGTTCTTTAGTCTCATCAAATTATCAATCTACTTCACCTCGGTAAGTATTGACTGACTATTTAGCCTCTTTATTGGTATCCCTCAGGAGGCACCTCGTGCGACATTGCACCGTCAAATAACTTTGAACCGAGTTGTCCCTTTCGGACCCAACTACAGCTTTTGTAACGGCATACTCCTCAGGGCCAACACCCTGAAAACCCAAAAACTGAAATATAACCATTAGTAAGAGCCTGTAGAGGCACAGACGGGGACATATACAGGAGTCCACCCTATCCGGTGCGCACTGCCCAGGCTCTCTAGGAATTCCTTAACCCACCATATGCGAAGTGACACGGGCGTGTCATATCGGATGCGCTGTACACTTAACACTCAACCGCCTAGAGAGCGTTATATTGAGAGCCTGGGAACCAATGGGGAATCTGGGTTTTGGGTGTGAGAAGGCAAATTGACTGAAATATGGGCCTCCAAAATTTCCCTAAAATTGGGAAAAATCCCTAGTCCCGAAACTTTGAGGAAAGTTGACTAAACCCGTACAGTACCGGCCGATTTAAATATTTTTGGCATGCCCAGTACCGGCCATTTTTTGGGGGGGCTTAAAATTGTTCCATGTAATAGGAAGAGTGGAAATTAAAGAAAAAAACATGTCATTGACCTACTTTTCGCAGGAGAACTCCATGAAGTGTTACCACGGTGTGGCTGGAACTGGCCCCTGTATGTGATTGATGGTTTATGGAGGATTTGACAAGTAATAGAGGCCAGGTAGCCCATTTTTGTTGCACACAGGTGTAGAATATTCCAGAGAGCACCATTTCATGGGGTATAAGTGGGATTTTCAGAATTTTAGCTCACTCGTACACAATACCTTATACAAACAGTATTTTCTACAATCAAAAACTTTTTTACAGGTATGTGCACTTTATTACTGATCTATTTTCTTTAAACTAGATGATAAATGAATTGGTAATTGTTTCTCAACCCCCTTTTAACATACTTACAATATTCACTATATTATTATTTAGAATTGTGTAAATAGCGCATTCCACTATTTACACATGCATCTATATCGCAGTCCACACTATATCACACTAATACTTCATGAGAGTGTGGTATTCTCTGATGCAGGGGTCAACACAGCCCCACATCACACTCAGGACAGTAGAATCTCAATATAGCCTATATTCTCCTCATCTGGCGCATAATCCTTGTCCGAACCAGAGTCTGAGAGTGCTCCCACGTCTTCTTCAGATGAGGAAACCTCAAACTCACTGTCTATCGCCATATGGCAATTGGAATGGGCCGCCGTGATATTGTTTACACTTGGTCTTGATCTTGATCTTGATGTCACAAGTGGCTTCTTACCTGGATTTCTTACCTGGATGAACTTTCCCTATGAGCCATGCTTGGGTGAACCGTCAGGCAAAGAACTGAAAGGTCTCACCAACCAATGTGCCAGCCTATCCAAACTCATCAAACAACATAACATAATCTAATAAGACATAGGCTGAAGAGTGCATTGGGAGTTCATATGGTCAGGGATAATAGTCGTAAAGCTTGTGGCCAAGAAAATCTTTAAGAGCAGCTTTGAAAACACCAGGGTCTCTCAGCTCAGCGACTCCAGAGGGAAGTGAATTCCAGGAGCCAACAACATGAACTGGAAAGGAACGACGCTGACACTCAAGGGAACAACGAGTATGAGCAAGCTTGAAGACATGACCTCTTGTACCTATAACTGGAGCAAGTTGGAATAGTCTAGTCAGGTCAAAGGGGGCAACACCATGCATGATCTTCCAGCACTCGATTAGATCAGCTCTCAATAATCTCCCACGAACAAAAAAAAAGATCAAGAACAAAGTCTGTCTGCATAGGACAAGTTCTCTAGGCCGTCTATGTTGGTCCACTTTCGCTGGACTGACTCCAGTAGCTTAATGTCCCCAATATAGCCAGTGTTCCACACAACTGAGCTGAATTCAAGTAGAGGACAAACATGAGTAGTGTACAGTGCCATCATAAAATCACGAGACCGACACAGTGTTGATTTCAGTAAATTGGATGCCACACCACCCGCTTTGGAAGTCACAGAATGAATATGGTCATGAAATTTCAGTTTAGTATCAAACATTATCCCTAAATCTCTGCTTAGAGTGGTAAATGGGATAGGAATATCACTATTGAAGTATTGGTCGAAAAGGCCAGCAGGAGGAAGATCTCTGCCAAATCTCAAAGCCACACATTTATCTGAGTGGAGGTAAAGACCCCGTGATTTTGCCATTCCATTCAGTACATCAGTATCTTGCTGGAAAGTAGCTATACAGTTGATTGTAGAGGAAATATTATTACTCTGAACCTTCATATAAATTTTTAAGTCATCAGCAAAGATCTTATATTGACAGCTAAGTGATGATGCCAGGTGGTTTATGTAAATAAGAAAAAGAACGGGACCCAGGACTGAACCTTGAGGAACACCACTCATCGCACTTTTGCACATACTAGAATAACCGTCAACAACAACTGACATTTTCCTGCCGGTAAGAAAGTTATGGATCCAAGACAATATGTTACTAGAAATACCCAAATGATGTAACTTTGTGATCAAAATGGAATGGCAAACTGTGTCAAGAGCTTTTGAGAAATCAAGTAAGATCAGGTCAACTGTACCTCCTGCATCAACACTGACTAATTTCATCATAAGTCCTTGACACTCCTTCCTGCTCTAAAGCCAAACTGGGCATCAGGCAAAATTAAATTATTATCCAAGTAAAGATTAAGTTGTTCCACAATAATTTTTTCAAGCATCTTGCAGCATACAGATGTTAGACTCACAGGACGGTAATTCAAAGGGTTTGAGTGCAAACCTTTCTTAAATATAGGGACTATGTTAGAACTTTTCCATGTTGAGGGCACTTGTCCAGTATTTAGTGATTTTGTAAAAATAAGGTGTAAAGGGTAAGCCAGATGATTTTGACAAGATTTCAGCTTGGGATTCGGAATTCCTCCCCAGCTTGGGTAGTGTTGCCAATGATACAAACGCACTCGTGCAGTGTTGCCATTGTCTGCTGCAGTCTCTGTAGCAAAAATAAACCCGCCACATTGACTGTAACAGTGTTTAGCAAGCCTGACGTGTATACGCGTCGCTATAGTCCATCGACTCTTAACTTGAGCCCTGTGGCTTGGGCCAGGGAAACCTCCATTCTTTACAGATCTAGCGATGACCTGCGCATGGTGATCTGTTTCAATGTTAGTCTGTACATTATCTATTTATGGAACATATATATATTCATAATACGACTGCATGGTGTTATGAAAGGCTTGGGAATAGAGGGAAAGACAACGACTGAGGCGCGCCCAAGGGCTCAAGTTAAAATCGATAGACTATAGTATTTCCTGCAACCATAGGCGCTGACGCGTATACGCGTTGCTAGTACTGTACAGGTTAAAGACAATTCAAACAAGATATTGAAAAAAAAAAATGTATCTACACCAATGATTATTACCATATATTACTTTTCTTGCATGTGAAGCACATTATTTTACAGTAAAAATTGTTAGAGATAAGTTTAAAAAATCTGGTTCGGAAGAGAGGGAGGGGGTGAGTGGGGCAAAAGTAGGGGATGTAGGGAGACTTTTAGGTCACAATACTTACCTATGTAGTGATCTTGACTTCCCATAATATATTTATATCAATAAAATCATGCATAAGGATTTTGAAACTCAACCAGCCACTCCCCTCAGTGGAAGAATGCGAGGTTGAGCAGGAGGAGGATGAGAGGGCAGTGTGAGCTTGGTGACTGTATTATGATCCGTAACCTTACCCATCGTCAGTTTCATCAGTATATTACAGGTGGCCACACCCCCACATGCCCTTGAATTTTGACTGGCCAAGTGGCAGCCAATTGCCGTGATGGAAAAGTTAGCATGCTTGGCTGAGGAAGCTCACACTGCCTTGCAGTGCTATGGGATGCATGGGGGAAAAAAAAAAGAAAAAAAAAATCGAATGGGAACAAAAGGAGGAGGTGGGCTGAAAAAGACTAGTAACTGGAGGATTGGAGATCAGATAAAAGTGAGGAGGGCGAGATGGCTAGCAGACGCTAATGCAGTTACTGGGCACGGTTGGTTAAAAAATTATTCTCGGTTGGTCCCCGTGGATTTCTGACCCTCTGACCTTGTCTGTTATATCCAAAATCGTTTAGAAGCGGGTCCGTTGTTCTGAGGGTTTACTATACTGAAAAATCCTTGCTAGAGCTGTAGATGGCAAAAACAGAGGTGAGAGGAGCAGTAATGGGGTGTGTGACAAGGCACAGAAACCTATCTTTACTTTAGGGGTGCTTGGTTAAACATGAAACTGAAGAATAACAACAGTTGGGTAGTTTAGTAGTTTTAATGCACCTCTGTAAAAGTTGTCACCATTAATATCCTGTAATTTTGTTTTTTCTTATACATGTTAGGGTAGTGTCAATGGGGATGTCTCCTTCTCTCCAATTTTGTTGTTAATTAGCCTTTTTTTTCACAGCTAATGAAGATGAATCACCTGGTGGAGAGGAGGAGGCAGAGGAAGTTCCTCAGGAAGAACAAGCTGATGATCCAGCTGCAGGTGCCACGGAGATGTCTGAAGACAAGGCACTAGAGTCACCACAGAAAAAGTCTGAGTCTCCTCCCAAGAGAATGGAGCCTGTTCAAAAAGAGCCTGAGCAGAAGCAATCTGAAGAGGAGCCTGAGCCCACACCAGCGGTCAAGTCAGAGCCAGAGGACTCAGCAAAGCTTGGCTATGAAGATGCCCCAATGGAAGAATTGGGTGAGTGTTAAGTTCTGTCAGTTCTGCTAACTCTGTCCCATCCTTTCTAGTCCTCACTCATATCTTTAATGGGATTGGACGCTTGAGAAAAATTGTGTTTTAAGGGTCACGCTGGTGAAACTGAGAAAAAAGTTTGATTGTACCCTTATTCATTACACATTTTATCTCAAAGTTTCATTGCCATACAACCATTATAAATGGTTACAAAAAAAATCATACCTATAATGGTGTGTCGGGAGTGCCTGCGCTCTCAAGACCGATAGGAGTCTCAATAGATGTTGTCCACTCCAAATTTGTTGTACTATTTTTTTATCATAGTTTGTAAAACAACTTATTATGGTAATGGGGTTGTTGATGGGACTCCTAAAGGAAGCCTACCAGTGCTCTCTGCAGCAGCAGCAGCAGGGCCCAAAAAAAAAAAAAAAAACGCTCTCCTTCACTTGCAATGAAGCTTTGAAGCATCTAAGAGGACTCTACAAAGACTTCACATCCAGGAGATTCACCGAACAACGCCACAGGACAAGAGAATAAAAGAGGGAGAAAGTCAGTGATAGCACCCCACCTGTGTGTGATAATATTCTGCAATGCCACAGTATGTACAAAAATAACACTTCTCAATATTAAAAGCTATTTTTTTCAAAACATAAGTTATTGCACTTTCGGTGATAATATTGACATTACTCTTCAAGCAATCAAAATTTGGATATCAGGATAGAGATTGGTAGGAGAAGGTTTCCACTGTGCAACATAGGGGAAAATGTTTTGCATATTCTTATATGGATTTTTTAGTAAAAAAAAATTGGTGAAATTAAAACTGCATTTTTTTCCCAGACAATGCAAAAAGATGAACAAAAAATTAAACATTGGAACTTAAGCATTTAATACAATAAGTAAAAGGCCACAGTTACAAGGTCCTAGTGCATGAAGGTGCTTCAACTGCAGCTCAACTCATGGCGGGATATGTGAAATGTCAACTCTTTACTTAACCAAGCATTACTAATATTGGTCTGGTTGTAAGTGCTTGTAGTTGTAATTTGCATATGTTGTAATTTGAGGACTACCTGTCTGTTAGTGGTAAATTACTTATTGAAAGCACTGATATTGGCATTTTGTAAATTTTTATATGAGCCATAGTACAGATGAGAAGTATTTAAGTAACAGTGTGAATAATCTTAATAAGTGCCTCCAATTCCCACTTAGATCATGTGACTAAAATTGCAGCGCCCTAAAAGAATATTACTCAGTCATTAAATCTGTCCCAGGCTCACTGTTTAGAGTGAGCAAAGGTCTCAATATAAGAGGAAATACACAAAGCAAACCATTAAATAACTAGGCTATTGGTGAAAATCTTGTTCTTATGTGAAGTTTCTGACAGGTGTCTAATAATATAATTAATAGTACAAATTCTCGGCTTTGTTTGAAGCATATGAACTGCTGTCATTGGTTTCCTAGCCCTTACATCCTGTTATACCTCTTGTTAGTTTTCTTTAAGTGGAGCAGAAAATAAAACCTTTTATTTTATTTTTATTTTTTAACAGGTGATAAGAGTGAGACTGGCAATGGAATGGACCTGAACATCAAAGAGGAAGATGCAGAGGTTAAAGAAGAACCTGTGGAGGTAAAGGAGGAGGTCCCTGAGACTGAGGAGTCTGGAATGGCTGCCAGACGGGGTGAGAAGAGGGCCCTCTCTCGTTCACGTTCTCCTGAAGCTGCCCCAGAGGCCAAAAAACAACGGCCTGAGGTTGAGGAAGTGAGAGTGGAAGATGAACCTGACTTTGACAAAACAGTGGTTGCCTTAGATTGGTGTAAGTATATTTTTCTACCCTTTATGATGCAATACCCCTTTATGATTTATGATATGCCTCCGTTGTCTAGTGGTCAGCATGCCTGGCTTCTACTCCTCGGGCCCGGGTTCGAGTCCCGGCCTGGGCAGTCGGCGTGCAGCTCACCCAGCTGTTCATCCTCCCTCTTGAGTTGGTCGATAAATGGGTACCTGGGAAAACCTGGGGAAGGTAAACTGTGGTAACATGGATGTCACACTGGACCTGTGTCCCGGGGTAATGGGCTGCCTCCCACCACAGGCTCAAGGACCAATGTTACGGAGATGAGCACTGAGGCCATGCGCTGCTACAGCGTATGCCCCCAACTTTACCTTTTTACCTTATGATGCCAAATTCTAACTGCAAACTTATATCTCATCTTGCAGCAACTCAGCTTCATTTAGGTCAAGGATTCTGTGTTATCTCCAGCAATTCTTTTCAGCATCCCCAAAAATCTTTCCAACACTTCACTTTTTCCTCCTCCTCCTTTTTTTTTTTTTTTTTTTTTTTTCTTCACGCTACGGGCATTTTCTCCCGTGCCTCCTGTGCCATCCGGACCGTTTCAGTAGGCGCCGAGCACTAAATTAATTTTTTTCTGAAGTTAAATACTCCAATACTATCACTCCCATCAGGTTTATCTTGGTCTCATTAGATTTGAGTTACCTTGAAAGACTAGGATTAATGATGAAAATCTTCGATCGAGCTGTATTGGGAGCATGAGAGGTGGGAAAGCAGGTGAAGTGAAGTTTGTTTCTGGATAGTTTCAGATACCTGGATATTTGTGAATGCTAAAAGAACAATGATCAACATAAAATGTCCAATTTCAGTGTAGTACAGCTTGCTCTGTTATGTTCACTGGTTTCAGAGATTGAAATGTTTAAATTTGATATCATCTATTTGTTCTCCACAGTCTTACAGCATTATTTACTCATGATTTGTATATCTCGACAGCTGGCATAGGAATGACTGATAGGAGGAGGTTACTAAATTCTGAAATGCACTGTAAGAATATCAAAAGCACATATGACCCATTTTAACTACATTCACTGAAATATTCCAATGGGAAATGGCTTGTGTTATATAACATATTTGCAAGAGTTGAAGATGCACTGCTGTTGAAGACACAGGGCAGGGTATGGGCCTTTGTGGAGCTGTAACTCTTGCCATTATGTGGAGGGAACCCCTTATTTCACAACATATCCCCCCTTTCACTCCCAATTAAAAAATCAGGCATTAAAAGCTGTGGAGAGTTCCAAAGTTAGGATCCACTTAAATATTGCAACACTTGTGACCTGTCTTTAGGTTAGCACAAATTGGTTTTCACATTTTACATTTTCTTTGTTTGTCTCTGATGATCTACAAACTTTGTTCTATGAAATTTTATGATCGTTGATTTTGAAAATTCAACTTCTTTTAAGTTTTCTGTAATTTCCAGGATAATTACGGGAAAATTAAAATTTATACCACTAAATCAGCTTGACATTCTTTAAAACTTTCTTCAAATAGGTTTTTATGAGAAGTGTACTTAAAAAATGGCTGTTTTTTTTTTTTTTTTTTTTTTTTTTTTTTTTTTCATCCTTGGGAGGCATTTGCTATAATTTCTGCATCCCTCAGGGGTTAACCCGGTAGCAGCGGGGATCATGTTTCTTAATGGTCCCTCTAAGCGAGAAAAATGAGAAAAAAATTATCACTCACACAAGCCATTTCATAATATATATATCAAAGCATTTGTGATCAGTTTATGTATCATCTAATTTGGGGGGTTTAAATCATGGCACAAATTTGGCCCATCGCTGCTACACAGTAAAGCCACAAATTTGGCCCATCGCTGTTACCGGGTTAATGAGAGCAAAATGAACCTGATTGCAGTGCTAGTTTTGGAATAATTGATCTCGGAAAAAATAACTGAAGCATTCGGTGCCTACTTACAATTTGAGTGCATAAGTTGTGGGAACAAATACCCGTAACCTAGGGGTTAAACATGACACATAAGGATGACATTACAAGAAACAATCAAAGGATGATCATTCAACATCAAACCTCATAGTAAAAATGAAAAAATAGACAAAAAAATGGATGATGCACCAAATAAAGAATTTTTTGCAAGCTTCTTGGTTTTGGAATAGGGAAGAATGCTTCATCTCACACTTGAAATAAGTTCCATTGATTTTATATATTTGGTTGCTTTTCAGACAACTCTGACCTGAGCTTGGTTATTAGCAAGGAGGATTTCCTAAGTGCTCAGCCTCTGACAATGCAGGGGTTTGGCTATGTGTGGCATGGTGTGCGAGCTACGTATGGATTCACCCGTGGACGTGTCTTCTTTGAGGTGAAGGTAGAGGATTACTTGCCAGTACCTCAGTTGGAGGAGGAGGAACAGCATCCCCATGTTCTAAGAGTGGGTTGGTCTGTTGATGATGCAGGACTCACACTTGGGGAGGATCCTTTCAGTTATGGCTATGGAGGTACTGCTAAGGCTTCTACTGACTTGAAATTCAAGGTTAGTTATATATTTTATGTAAATGGTTCCTTGTGATAATTGGTGCTTCATAAAGCAGAGTGTGCATGCATTACATACACTAACTCAGCTTTCCATCTCCAGAGCTATGGCAAGACATTTGGAAAAGGAGACATTTTAGGCTGCTTCCTTGACCTAGAATCAGAACCAATTGTGATGAGCTTCACTGTCAATGGACAGAATCAAGGAATTGCCTACGAGATATCTCACTCTGATCTTGGGGACCAAGCTCTTTTCCCTCATATTTTAACAAAGAACACCAGCTTCAAAGTAAGTGCTATTACATAAGTTGAGTTAATATCAGAAGCAGTATGCTTTGTAGTTATTGTAGGTAGTGTTGTTAGAGTTTTTTTTGCAGCAGTGCCACACACAGTTTTGATTTGTCTTAGGTTTAAATAATTTTGTTTTCTTTATTAATGATCTATCAGTCATAGAACTCCACACACACACACAATTTATTTATTTATTTTTAGTTGCTGCAATTGTCCCAGACATACAATGAAATTAGTTGTTGAGGTTGAGATGGCTTAACCTCTTCACTATGGCCTGGCAAAAATAGCACCTCGCCCTGTATCTGGGCTGGCCGTGTGCGCAAATTTTCAAATGCCGCTACTGAATATAACAAGTTTTAAGCCATGTACTCAACATAATCATGTATTATATATATGAAAATGTTAAATTAAATGGTGCACATAAAGAAATATAAATTAATTGATAATTTTGAAATGTATGCATAAATATACAGAGAAATTTGCGTTATGTGTAAATGACGCGTGTCTGCTGAATTGTATTTTCTTATATTAGTTCAGTTGTGATAAAGAAATAGATTTGTGGAGGAAAGTGGAGGAGAGGGAAGGGAAGGACACAGATGTAAGATCATGGAAAATATCCCACTGATTCACTAGCAATACACACAGATTTCACGGAGTATAAGGCTGAAATAGAGGGAGATAAGCACTTTGGTGATGGTGCAGATTCAAGCTGTAACTTGTTGATTCTCTCTCTCTCTCGAATAATTGTATTAATGTGTAGATTTTCAGAATTAGTGTTGCCTTTGTATTAAAGTTTCTCTAAGAAGTTGATCCTTTATAGAATGGTTTTGTTTGCAGGCAAATTTTGGGTCTGAGCCAACATGGATGGAACCCCTGACAGGTTACACCTTCACTGGAGAAATTCCTCTGGAGGATCGGGTTCTTGGGTCTCAGGGACCAGAGAAACGAGATGATGCTGAAGTAAGTGGCTTTCTCTTATTTTGCTTTTATTTGCTCTTTAGTTTATTTTCTCTAGTAAACATCAATATCATTCTAGAGGTGCCTAGCATCTTGTTATACTCTGCCTCATACATTGCAGATTTTACTTGTTTTTACCTTCAAGCATGGCTTAGGGTTTCCAGGGCATGCTGCTGCAAGCTTGCCCCAGAGGGTACCAGGTATTAATCGGGGGTTGTGTCCCGTCTCCTGGAATCTGTTCCCTTCTATAATTCCTTCCCCTTCTGTCTCTCTCCGGCATATGACCACAGATGTTGCACCGACTAAACGAAGCTTTCCAACTTTTCACCCCCTGCCCACTCAAGGGCTGCCAGGTACTGGGGGCCATATTCTGGTTTCTAGCCATATCAGTTTTGGAGCAAAATTTTATGGTGCATGGCTGCATGCCATTGCTAACCCCAACCACATATTTTAAATGGTGGCCCTAGCCTTAGCCTAAAAGGCAAACCCTACAAGGCAGCAAGGGCTATGAGGTTTACCACCCACTATTTCACCCATAGCTGGGACTGGATGGCCATTGACCCTGATAAACATGAGAACATCTGCCCTTAGAATCCTCAAGATGTGATGATGGATTTTGAAATGGCTTCTTACAACACCTTTATTGCCTCTCGGTTATTCTTCTGTAACTAGAAAAAAGTAATTACTTGTAATTACTTTGCTGTAAATTACATTGGTTCAGAGAGAGGTCGTGGTCAGAACCACAGGGGAACAGTTCCCAGGTTCAAACTTGCTGATTGGAATGTGCGTGAGAGAGCCGTTGAAGATAAACCTCGCACCAAGCACAACTTGGAGGGCCTTCACAATGCCCTTCAAAGTTCTGTAATTCAAACCCACCCTAACCTTTGGTTTCTTATCAAAGGACTGAAAAAGGAAGTAGTTCTTGCAAATGTGAAAAAGATTAAGTTAGATCAGTCTGGATCAGTATGTAAGCCAACTAAGTCACTAAGGACATCAAAAGTCTCATTGAAAAATATGATTCAAATGAAAAGGCATTTCCTTCATGCTCCAGGGACGAATAACCTGGGGTTAAATCAACTGGGGCATTTCACCCAGGGATGAATCACCCTCGCACCTAAATATAGCCTGTTCTTAAGAAGGGTGGTTGCTTTAACCCTTCAAACTATAGTCTCACAGCTTTATTTATTTATTTTTTACAGTAAAGGAAACAGCTCAAGGGTGAAAAAAAGAACAATAATGAAAAAAAAGCACGCAAATCGCTGCCCCTATAAAAAGTTATGAGGAGTGGCCAAAAAGATAGGTCAATTTTGGGAGGAGAGGTGTCCTGATACGCTCCTCTTGAAAGAGTTGAAGTCGTAGGAAGGAGGAAATACAGATGAAGGAGGATTGTTCCAGAGTTTATCAGCATGAGGGATGAAAGAGTGAAGATGCTGGTTGACTCTTGCATAAGGGATTTGGACAGTATAGGGATGAACTTGAGTAGAAAGTCGTGTGCAGCGGGGCCGCGGGATTTGTCTTTGTAAAGTTTTGGAAACAGTTTCAACAAAAAATTTCTTAAGCATGGTATATACAGGTAACTTGATTTATGCGAGTTTGGTTTACGCGTTTTTGAAATAATGCGGGGTCCAAAATCCAAATAAATGTTTAATTTACATGTTTTTTTCACTTATACGCAATATTTTATGGAGTGGCCACCAGATGTCTCACGCAACTGGACTCACATGGCACCGCGGCCACACAGCTGAGCTCAGTTCTTCCCGCATGCCACTTGAACAACAATACAGTACCCAAGCTGCCACACTACTCAATAGGGGTGGGCAGGTACCGGTACTAACGGTACCAGCTATATGGTACGGTACCAATACCAGACTGCTTGGTACCAGTACCAATACTAGCCAGTCGCTCATGGTGTCCCTCATTTCTTCCTCACACGAGTGAGGCAGAGACAGAGTGCATGAGTGGATATCTTGGTGATATGGATATTCTCTCTCTCTCTCTCTCTCTCTCTCTCCACTGAATGAAGTGAATAATTATTTTTCGATAGAAACCTACCTGCTTGATTTACATTGTTTTTGATTTACGCGACCTCTTCAAGGACACAATACTCGCGTAAATCGAGAGTTACCTGTACCGTATTTTACAGCTTATAAGACATTGCATCTTGGAAGACGCACCATGATTTTAAAGATAATTTTTTAAGAAAAAATAAATGTTGCCATGTTCTTATTTTCTCCACTGCCGAATCATTTTCTCGGTGGGCAGTGGTCCTCCTGATTCAGAAACATAACTTTTTCCATTTTAAATGCTATAGCTATTGGGTAAATGACGTGTGTTAATCTGGTTTTCCTCCTCTAATTGTATTGTATGTTTTCAGGTGATCATGATGGTGGGTTTGCCCGGTGCAGGCAAAACCACTTGGGTAGAAAAGTACTGCCGTGAGAATGTAAACAAGAAGTACAACGTATTAGGTACTAACGCCCTCATTGATAGGATGAAGGTCAATGGATTGCCTCGTCGCCGAAACTACTCAGGCCGTTGGGAAGCCTTGATTGAACGCTGCACCAAATGTCTCAATAAGTTGCTAGAACTGGCCTACAAGCGCAGGCGCAACTTCATTGTGGATCAGGTGAGCTTAACCGCTGTGCCGCTATGGCCCTCATAAGCTCGTGAATGATCCACTGAGTGGCCTTATGGCCAGACAGGACTGTACTACTGCCAAGAACGGAATGTTGATAGTGACAGATAATAAATCTGAGGGTAAGTACGCATTGATCTGTCAGACATCCAAGCAAGTACCTGGAGCACATCTTTATATATGACATGTGAAGGTCAACAATCAACATCAGGTACGGTGAGTTCAAGGTAAGTCCAGTAACTATGGTCTTCCCTTTCAGGTTCCCAAGGTAAGTGTCCTAGATTTTCAGGTCGAAGCATCATTTAATGAAGGTATGTTGCTTAGTTTTCTTCTTCTACCCCCAACATTACACCACCCCTGGAAAAAGCAACAGGTAAGGTGTTAAAAATCCTCTTCAAAGGATGACAACTTTATAGGTGATGTATGGATAATTATCTTCTCAAGGATAAATAAGTAACTACTGAGTATATTAGGGCAGAGAAAACGGGAGTTCTTTGGCTCCTAAAGTGTTGCCATTGATCCTATATTTAAGGCATCAGGAAAGATATGAAGAAAAATATAATAGATGAATGGGATTGTTATGAATTTTAGTGAATAAGAATGACGCTAGTTAACAACATTGACCTGTTGATCATTACAATGACTCCCAATCCTTTGGTAATTCTGAACATTATGGATAACTAAAATGGAGAGAAAATAGTAGGCATTTGCCATTTTTAATGTTAGGCAAAGGTAGTGAAGCAGGCTTGTTATGGATTCAAAGTATGTTAGATGTCACCAATTAATATTTTTGCAGTATATGCAAATGTGAGTAGGTAAATTTAGGAAGTATGTGATAGGTCATATATTCATATGAATATATGCTTTTAGGCTTTATTTTTACAAAAATGGCAGTGCATTTGTAGTTGTTTTGATTTGGGAAGTTCGGTATCATTTGCAAATTAGATAAAGCATATAGAAAATAGATAGTATGGGGCTGCTCTCAAATAATGGGATTGCAAAAAGTTTCCCACAGTTAAAATTTCCCTAATATCATAAAATTGCTAAGTTATGTAACAAACACTGGATGAGTTGCCATGCTATAGTTTTGAAAGAAATGTAATGAGATAATGTCCTGAGGTAGAGGAGAGGTGAATAATCAACTCACTAGTTACATCTCCCATCTTAAAAGAATTATATCATTATGAATTTTAGGCTGGAGAGGTTTTATAAAGGTTTTCCTTAAAACTTTATATATCAGAAGGTAAATGAATAATAGGTGTATATGAGAACTTTCTGAAATGGCTGTTGAAGAGGAGTAAAAAAAAAAAAAAAAAAAAAAATCACTGCACCCCCAAAGTGGAGATCATCAAAATTGAATAATCAAAAATGGTTAGTAAGGTCTTGATACTCTCCTTTTGAAAGTGTTACGTTGTACAAAGGAGGAATACAGAAGAAAGAAGGTTGTTCAGAGTTTAACAGTGATGGCCCTTAAATAATAAAGATGCTGGGTAACTCTTGCATAAGGGATTTGGGCATCATTGGGGTGGGCTAAAGTAGAAAGTCATGTGTAGCAAAGCTGCAAGAGGGAAGGAGGCATGCAGTTAGTGTGTCCAGAAGAGCAATTAGCATGAAAATTGAAAGCTAGATGCAATATTGTGGTTAAATCCAAAAATTAAGTCAGTAAAGAAAAACCCTTGTCAATTTAAGAAAATACAAATGTGATCACAGTATGTGGATATGTATCATTGTCTGGTTATGAAATACTGTGTTATAGTGTATCTTGGAATAGCGTGTAACCAGCACATAATGTGATGAAAAGAAAAACTGTATTGGTAGGGTACATTGAGCTGAATTTGAATCCATCTTCATTTCTCTTATGTTATTAACTTATCAATATTAACCTATTCATTGCCAGAGGCAATGACGCTTGCCGACCTCCTGGTGCTGGGCTTTTTTTTTTTTTCTTTGGCTCCATCCCTATATTATGACATTAAACAATAAATGTGCATTTTGGGCACTTAAGTTGACATTTTCCATGATGATGGCCTGCGTAGTTACAATATCGTGGGTGAAAGTTGTTGCGCCTGGACCGTAGACATGATACATCTATAGGTAGATACGGTGTAAGTTATGGAGATGTAGTTTTTTGACGTATATACTATCATATGGGGTATATTATGAGGTTTTGAGTATATTTAAGCACATCGCGAGGGGAACCATGCATATAATGCATATAAAAGGTGACACAGAGGCATAAATTACATTCAAACCATGACACAAATTTATTGTATTGTAGCATTAACAATATTTACTTAAATCTTTTAGTCTATATTAATTTTATATATAATGACTTATAACACTGTTGTGCACACTTTCATGTATGAATTATAACACTATTGAGGATACTCATATTGCGCTGTGAGTTTTTAAACTGCAGTCCATATATATAGGGATGTGACACTGAGGTGACGGATCAGGGTGTCCATATACATATTTATACGGATGTGGCACTGAAGGGGTTAATATGTCTCTGAAGTCTATCATTCATTTCATGAACATCCTTGACGAGGACTTAGTTTTTGAGAATATGTCATGGAATTTGTCTGACTTGAATAGCACTTGAGATATTGCTTCCATCCTATTTCTGTTCTACCATCCTATTATGCAGCTTAAGCCTTGATATAAGCCAGGTTTGACTGCAGTGTTACAAGCATGTCCCCAGTGCACAAATGCACAAATCCAGTTTTGTTTGTCAGTTTATGTCATTAAGATAAATAAACATGCATTTAGCTACATCAATTGCTCACTTCATCATATCTGTCTTTATTTGCTTAGCTGAACGATATCACAAAGTCGCATCTATCCTCAACACATTAGCAGTCTTGGCCATGGCTACAGGTGTAGTTATATAACACAAGTCATTTCCCATTGGAATATTTCGGTGAATGTTGCAAAAATTAGCCATATGCGCTTCTATTCTTGGGGTAAATTTCGGCAGTTGAGATGTACAAAAGTCGTGTGAAAAAATTTAGTCCGTAGAAAAAATACATCAAATTAAATTTTAACATACTTTTATCTCAGAACTACTGAACATAATTGAACAAACTTTACTGCACTGAAAGCAGGCATTTTTGTTGATCAGTGTTTTTTTATTTATTTATTTATTTATTTTTTCATCATCTGGATATATCTTGGTATCAGGAAATATAAAAAATTTGGACAGCTAATGCCCCCTCATCCACATTCCCACCCTTCCTGCTGCCATTAAAGTTTGAATTAAGATTTTCATCAATCATTGTTGTGTTCAAGGTAACTCTAATCCAATGAGATTAAAATGAACCTGTTATTGAGTGATAATATTGGAGTAACTGACCTCAGGAAAAATAATTTTAGCACTCGGTGCCTATTATTCAATAGCCCACATGGCACAGGAGAAAATACCCATAGCCTATGGGTTAATTGATTAGTTTTAGGAAATTTCACAGGAAAGTTCTCTAAAATATCATGTTAAGTACTCGACATGTTCTAGCAAGCCAGTCATATACCAGCTCAGATTTTGATTGACCACCTGATGAAAATGTAGTTTCACTTTTAGTAATTGTTAAATGTTGATTTGTTGTCATATTGCAAGAGTGAATAGCTTTTTTCCCTTCACATTTTTTTTTTCAACAGATTTTTCATTTCACACTAAAGTTTATTCACTTAAAGAATTATACAAGTTCGTATTATGAAGCTGTGACTTCCTCTTGGGCAAAATGGATCATCAGTGGCAGTAGTTTGATCTGGTCAGGAAGGGATGAGTTTGGCTTCAGGTTTCAACCCCATACTGGGTTTTACCTAGATATAGCCCTTACTGCTTATGCACATCCATATGAGGAGAGCATTCACCTTTTGTCTATGTACCTTTTTTATATTAGTCGAATACAAAGTATGTAATCTTAATTACTGAATTAACAGGTTTTTATTACTTTTTATTGAAGAGCCCAGAAAAGAAACCCAGAAAACTTACTTTGTGATAGATGCCAAAAACATTGAATCTTTTAAGAGCTTGAAAATGAGATTTGCAGATAGGAAGTATCTATTTGGGAGTGAATGAAGATGTGCAGGAGAATGCCAGGGACATGGAAAAAATGTACATAAATTATTTATCGTAGATATGGTAACCATACATGCAGAAACTATTTAGGATTATTGAGTCTCCAAACCACTTCAGATCGATGAATAGCATAGATAATTTTGGCACTGTCTGAAGATTAAAACAGAGCAATTTGTGTTTCTGCATTAATGTGAAGAGGATTGCTATTATTGTAGGAATTATTGGGCATGATTGCAAAAATTTTGTGAGGATTATTTTAGAGTGAATTTAAATGATAGTGAGCTTGCAGTAAGTAGTGGGGATGCTCAAATCAAATATGGTACACACTTTCCCTGTGAACAGTTCTTGTGATTAGAATACTCACAATATCTCTCAATACAGGGAGTTCCCTACTTAAGTAAATTTGAGCTATTTGAGTTTGTATATATATATATATATATATATATATATATATATATATATATATATATATAGAGAGAGATATATATAGATAGATATATATAGATACAGTAAAACCCCGATTATCCGAAAGCGGATTATCCAAAAAACCGGATTATCCGAAATTGATCTGGATAATGCAATTAAAAAAATTCTTTTCTATACTAAAACGTTATAAAACATCAAAAATAAATAAAAGTAACTACATATGTACTATATTAACACATTTAAAATTGATAAGAACAGTTAAAATGAATATGCTTTCTAATACATTGCGAAATAGCTTGTAACGAATAGATCAATGTATTAGACAAAAACATTAAACAAACTCTCAACAACACCGTCCGCGCCGCTTCTCGCAGCAAAAGAGCGGTAGGTGCGCGTAACGAAAACACTACTGCAAGATTACTCTCACACCGTACTCTCAAGACAACGACACAAACACGACTCCCCTCTCCACTCCATGCCACATTCCCCTTCCAACATACGAGTTGCGCGATAATATGAGTCATCATACTGTGTCTCCACCTGCACGATGCATCAAGGTCACACTTGCAAGCTTGCACAACCATTCACAATCGCACTCTGCAACATTCACAATTCAGATCTGCAACGCTCACAAGTATCAACATACACTGGTCCAGACAAGGAGACACACAGACAAACATACAATAAAACATTTACATCACATGTTTTAAGCGTACTACTTTGTTTAGCGTAGCGTGTGTTTGTTTGGTTTCATTGTTTACATCGTCAGTCGGCGGCAGTCGCGTCACACACTTCACACTGGGCAGTCGCATCGCGTTCTACCTGTGCTTCCAAACGAGAAAGCAAGACACAATGCCGACGATCAAACTGGCGGCGATCAAAATGGCGGCCATAAATGCGGATTATCCGAAAGAGGCTTCCCCCCTTCCATTTCGGATAATCGGGGTTTTACTGTATGTATATATATATATATATATATATATATATATATATATATATATATATATATATATATATATATATATATATATATATATATATAGTTACATTAGTGGTGCTTTGTAATTTGCCAATTTAAAATTACTATGGCCATATTATATATTTATCAAAATTAACTTTTAAACAAAGTGTCAGGTAAAGATGATAATCTGGCACAGCATGTTTCAGACCTTGCCCTAATTCATTCAGTTTGTTTCATTAACAAGATGTGGATGATTCAGACATTTGCAACATACACTTTTAAGAGTGACGGAAAGGTTAGTTTTGCCAAATGCAGTGGATTGTGATGCGAGGCTAGTGTGACGTAGCTGTGGCATAGTCACTCACAAGAGAAAGTGAGAGGTAAAGGAAATATAGGTGGTTATAGGAAATGAGACATGAAATGAAACTAACCACCTTTACTTCTGTTGCCACTGGAAAAAAATTCATACATTGGCCACAAGAAGCATTTAATATGAATAGACAGTGAATAATGGAAGAATAGCAAGAGAAATGTAGAATAAAGGACTAAAACAAGCAGGTCATAAAAAGTCCAGATTCAAGACAAAGTCCGGTGTGTTGATGCAGGGCTGTGGGAAGGGTTAGGACTTGCAGTTAGCAAGTACTGAAGAGCAGTCATCATGAAAATATTGATAGTAAATAGAAGATAGGCAACATTGCAGCAAAGAGGTAGAAGACTCACTAAGAGGAGTTGATGAAATAAGTAGCCTTTGCTGTCCGAAAAGGCTGATGAGTGGAACTTTCCCACACATGAGATGAATATTCCATACAAGGGCAGATATGCCCCTTGGTGGCTGAGTGGCTAGTGTGTCGGTGCCGCGTCCAGAAGGACATGGGTTCGCGTCCTGTTCACCACCACAAGCTGGGATTTTTCAGTCACTGCCGAGTGGCCTAAGACTACCCACTTGCTTTCCTGAAGACCACCTATCAACTTGGACTCTAGATTCTCTGTAAGAATGGCTCAAAGAGGAGCTCCAGGAGGCAGCATGATCCAAGCAAGATGGCGCTGCAGTAAACACTTGCCTGCGCCTTAACGGGCTGGTGTCGACCATCAGGCCCCACCAAGAAAGCCTACTGGCTCCATAGACTGAAATGTTAATAAAAAAAGTAAAAATGAAATCTGGGAGGGGGAAAAAATGGCAGAGACAATACAGAATGCCTAAGAGATGAGAAATGGAAATTTTCAGTTGAGATTTTGAGTTAGGGGTAGACTAAACATGTTAAGTGCAGAAGAGGACAGCTGAGTGTTATCGAAGAGTAGGGGATAGATCCTTGGAAGATTATGTTGAGTATTCAGGGGGAGAAATTGAGTTTTTTTGCATCAAAAGACTTGTAAGTTCCTTCCCCCCCATTCATAAATGATAGCAGGGTCAGATATTAAGCCTTCTGTAGCGTCCACCCTTGAGTCCTGTAATTCATTTTCGGATGGTCTTTAGTTGAACGACGTTGAGTAATGCAGAGTAGAATCATCAGTGAGTAATGGATAGAACATTGTTTGGAAAGATCATTAATGAACAGTAGAGTGAAATAGAACAGAACTCTGCAGAACACCACTTGATAGGTTTAGGGTTGGAACATTGACTGTCTGCCACAGTAGAAATAGATTCCATTGAGTAAATAGGTATTTGTAAAGCAAATATTTGTGCCAGACTGTCAAAAGCAGCAGCAAAAGTTTCACGGAAATGGCTGTGAGAGATTGACCAAGAGTCACATAGGAAGTCAAGATATCCAGTTGCATGGCTTTTGCAAAATCTCCAGTGGTGATGAGATAGAAGGTTAGAAGTTAACCTCTAAAGGGTGGGGGTGTATGGTGCAAACGGTTCTCCCCATACAGCAAAGTTCTGACGTTTTCCTGAAAATTGTTCACTTTCCATTATTAATTTCACAGCTCTCCCTAATCCAGTAGGTTTAAATTTGTGAGCATTCGCTTTATCCATCTTCATTTTTTAAACTGCCAGAAACCCAAAATCTCTGCATCTTGTGGTGTTTCCGTGGTGATGTAATGAAGTGCAGTAACTTTTAGCTCTCAGAAAGCCTGTGTTCACAGCACTGCATAGGTTGTGATTGGCGAGGTGGAGATAGTGGCCCTCCCCCTCCACGCATTCAACCCTGCTACAAACCTTCATTACCCACAGATTTTTAACTTGATAACCCAGAAGGGTGGTAGGATGCATCCTCAGGGGCCTCAGTATTACTTCCACCATGACCATAATGAGAATGATCTACAGGATGGCCACCAAAGCGAGGTTGCACAATTAACAGAGCTCAGCCTTCCTGATAAGACAAGGGTTGGGCCTTAATGCTATTGATGTCACAGTCTTCACCAGTAACACCACTTTTGAAGCACTCACACACAACTCTTTTGGGAGCAAAAGGAGGCTGTAGACACTCGTTTTTTTTTTTTTTTTTTTTTTTTTTTTTTTTTTACGTCGATGCCTGTTGCGCCGGTAGGCATCTTCCTGGTGGATCCTGATGGTCGGCCCAAGACTTCTTCCAGGTGGGGCCTGATGGTCGGCCCAGCCCGTTCTGGCGCAGGCGAGTGTTTATAGTGGCGCCATCTTGCATTGCATTGCAGAATCAGATGAGGAAGATCCCAAAAAACTTTCCTCGTGCCATTGTTACAGTCACAAAAACACTGAGAATGGCACAGAGGGATTGTGTGGCAGCCTTGGAGTCACATTGACCCATAAATCCCCATGCAAACTTTAAAATTATGGCGGAAAAAAGCAGAGCAGGAAATCCCGTCACACACCTGCTATGTAGCAACCGGAAAAAAACTCGCCTGCCCTTAAGGGGTTGAAAGCTTCTGAAGAACTTTTCTGTTTGAGTATTTTTTCAAAAGCTAAAGAAAAGATGAAAAATAAGTCATATGTCATCAGGTTGAAGGATTAGAGCTGTCATCCCTAGGCACAGGTTGTATGTAGGCATACTTCCAGCATGAAGGAGGGATATGTTTGTAAATGTAGAGATGAAAATGTTTGACTAGGCAGGGTGTCAGTGCAGAGACACATTTTTTATGGGTAATAGGAGGCACTCCATGGGGTCTATAAGCCTGAGGATTCAGGCCAGAGTTTGTAGGAAAGATTTTAAACATTTTAATAATAGGCATAGTTTCAGAGGGGGGATGGAGAAGGAGGAATATGCTCTGTGTTGTGCAGAGTAGAATTTGCAGAGCAAATTTTAGCAAAGAGCTCATCTTTAGAGACATGTGTGGCAGCTATAGAGCCACAAAACTAATGAGAGGTAGGAAAGATGAAATAAGATTGATTGAGATGTTTTTGGCTAACTGCCAGAAGTCTCTGGAAGATTTTGACATTTTCTATTAATGAAAGAGTTTCTGGAGTTGTAGAGAACAGATTTGGCATGATTCTGGGCAGAGCTGGAAGATCATGATTAGCAGGAGTTTAAAAGGTCAGATACCTTTTGTGAGCTGCCTATCTGTCTTTGATAGAACAAGCATGATTAACCCTTAGAGCGCGGGGTTGTTTTGCCGTGCCTGTCCTCCTATGCGGGCATATTCAAGCAAAAACATATCTCACTTCAACCTCATATCTTCACTTCTACTTACCTCCTGTGACTGAATGAAGTATCATTGTAAAATACATATCCTTAATTGTCTTTTGACATTAATTTGAAGACTATATGACCATTGGTAGAGCGAGTACGGAATATTGAATAGGATCACTGAAAACACATTTTTATAGACAGTTTTCCACTCCTAGTGGACTTTCCTCATATGATTTAGTGATAAAACGCATAACTTTTATAGAGTTTATGTGAAACACACCTAAAAAAAACTTAACTTCCGGGTTTCTTGATGCCCTTGATGGGTGCTGAGGTCAAAGGGCCCCCATCTTGTGGATGAAATTCACTGGAAGGTGAGAAGAGGTGGGATGTCTAACAGACATCTTCTCAAAGCTAACACAAGGCATACACTGACCAGTATAATAAGTCAAGGGAGCATGGTTGGGTATGGTTTGAAAGAAAACGACATGCTTACTCTACTTCAGCGTGCTTCAGGCACGTTAATTTAAAAAATGTCTTGTCGACTATTGCCGACACCAGTGGTTTGAGCCCATGCACCAGCTGTCGACTATTGTTTACACCCATGCTTTAACGCTTAGATTACGACGATCATATATATAAGTGCGCTACCACACGCCCCACCTGTATGGGGATCATATATATAATCATCACACTCTACGCTCCCTACGTTTCAAATATACTGCCAGTTCTTGACTCAGAAGAATGGTGGAGGCATCTGGCATCCGTACACACTCATTGGTCTCCAGCGCGCAGCCTACCGAAGGCCACAGATCATTTTCCACTTTTGTTCGGAATACATCTGGCATGTCTCGTGACGCGTCAAGCAGTTCCTCTGCTCTGGGCGGAAGTAGAGCGCGGGCGAATCAAAGTGACAGTGACTCTGATGACTGCTGTGGTAGTGACATTGACAGAGGAGGGAGGGGCAAGTAGTAGGTTGAGAGAGAGAGAGAGAGAGAGAGAGAGTGGGGTGCTTCCACGCAACGCATCATGGCCACGAGAAAATGCGCAATATTTTCGGCTGTCATAACTTTTTTATTATTATTAGGAGAGAAGTTTTATTACACCACCATATCTGCTAGATGAATATACAATTATTGCAAAGAAGAAAGACCATTTCCACCTCTTTTAAATGCCTAAATTTTCCCCGTGCACAGCATCCAGAGAAATATATCACCACCCATACTCTAAGGGTTAAGGGTTAAAGCCAGACACTGTAGCATGAGGAGCAGAGAAAGTTCATGAAATGAGTCCCTCCGCCTGAAATGTGCAGGGCATACATAGAGGGGTCTCTGACCTTGAAGCCATAATCATTCCATGGAAAACCGGAAAAATATATCCTTAGGTCATCTCACTGAACTGAAGCAAAATGTCAGAAGCACACCTTCTGGTGGGTCCAGAAGTTGTTAAGGAATGATAGTACAGAGCACAGAAATCATAGGATTATAGGAGCGCAATGGAGAGAATGGTTTAACATAGAAAAAGCTGATGGATTAAAGGTTAGGAAGGGGCTTAGAGTGTTTGGGCATTTTTCCGAGGCAGTCAGATAAATGCAAGGTGGTGAACCCACTCTAGATTATTAACTTGTACAGTGTTGACATTGGATGAAGAAAAGGTTTATATCAACAGTGACTTTTACCACAGGCAATAAGGAAAGTGGATATAAATAAATAAAAAATAACCTGCTCTGAAATGTGTATGTGGTATATGCTATAGAATAGCAAGAGTACAAATAGAGATATGTAGTAGTATGCCAAAGCCATTTGAAGGAAGAGTCTTGCTGTAGTGGCATACAAATAATAAAAGTATGTATAGGAAAAAAATGAAGATTAAAAAGACAAGTGAGATTAGGAGTGGTATAGGTTGCAGATACTGTAAAACATAAGATAAAGAATAGAATTGACTGTTAGCAATTTAAGGTGTGAATTCCTTGATGGAAAAATTTGAGAGGCAGAATTCATTATCCAAAGTTACACCCCCTTTGAAACTCGAAAGATTTTTGATTTGCATTCTTAACTCATACCAGCAACTGGGGTCATTTGAACAGTGGGAAGTATGACTGTCCGGGCTGATATGATTAACTTTAGTGGATAATCTTATTTTGTTTTTGTTGTTGTCACTCGTGCAGATAGTGGTGTTTATGGTGAAATATGTATCAGTTTCACCAGGGCAGTAACTTATGATTCTTATTTGCTGTACACTCTTTATATTCACTGCTGTTGCCTAAGGTATTAGATATCTTTTGGTTTCTTTTAGTAGGCAGGTAAAACTCAGTTTAATCACACAGTGGGTCTCTGTATACACATTTTATTTACGACTGATGGTATGGGTGTTTCAAATTGCTATTTGATGCATAATATGATATTGTTCTCAGCAGTTCTAGTCGGTGAGCTAAGGCATAGGTTTTAGGAATACCTATTGTTCTCAGCAGTTCTAGTCGGTGAGCTAAGGCATAGGTTTTAGGAATACCTAATAATTAATTGCATATACATTTTCTATAGAACAAGTTCATGATATGGCATGACATCTTACTTTTTAACATTAATTTTTGATTGAAAGTGGGAGATGAATCGACATTAATATATCTTTAAATACATAAATAGGTAAAGTAATTTATAAAGCCTTTCAAGATGCTATTAGGATTTTTTGTAACTTGTGACTGTAACATATTCTGGAGATATTATATATGAACTGAATTCATGGGAATGCATAGGAATTCAGTAAATCTGCTCCCTTGTATGAAATAGAAGTTACCAACAACACATTAGCATATACTTAAGAAGACTTAGAGATTTCTGTGGATATTTTCTCTCTTGTCATGGTGTACAAGTTTTTTTTAGTATGAATTTGAGCGATCGTAGGACTGATGGTAGGAGAAGGCTGATATGCATAAAATACTGAGACTAATGAAAAATGTATGTGATTTACTAGAGGAGAAAGGAGTCATTGGAAAGATTTACACAGGCTTGATGTATATATAGCTCAGCTTTAGTGAGGTTTATATGATGTGTTGAGTTCCAGTGTACAAATCATAATGATTAACAAGGCACTATAAGCTGTCATTCTGAAATTTAAGCCATATAACTTTCTTTAATTGCAGAGAATCCACGTCATGGGTAAGTTTACATAGGGTGAAGTAGTACTTGTGCTGATTTTAGGAAGAATATTTAAGGACTTATGGAGAGAGACAGAGAGAGAGAGAGAGAGAGAGAGATAGATAGATAAGGGTTTAGGAATTAAAAAAAACATGGATAAAGAACGTGATTGATCATTTCAGCAGGTCGAGATGGCGAGGTCTAGCAGGTACGTATGCTACCAAGTAAAAGGGAGGGAAGGGAAACGAACAGAGGAACTGCTATTAATCTGTTCTTCCAGGCTGTCTTTACAGAGGAGACTAGGACACTGTAGTCCCTAGGTTTCGGGCATGACCCTAAAGCCCCAAAAATGCCTAATATTTATCTCCTCTGGTACGGGACAGACGAATGTTTACCCATCGGCTCAGAGGCGTAAAATGAAGGGTTTTGCCGGCTTCAAACGTCGTGCTGTTGTTATTTGTCCCACTGATGAGGACCTCAAGAAACGAACAGAGAAGCGAGAGAAGGAGGAAGGCAAGGATGTTCCAGAGAAGGCGGTGCTAGAGATGAAAGGTAAATAATGCCCCGCAGGTAACCACAAAATGACCATGGACACCTATTGTCATTGTGTTGTTTGTCGTTGTTGCTATTGTTGCTGCCTCTCCTCATTGGATAATTTGTCACTTATAATTTTTTGTATTTATTTTTTGTTTAATAATTATTTTGCTTGCCCCTCTCCCATCGATTATTGTTGGTCTGCATAGGTATCATTAAACTTGTTTTATTTTCTCATTACATTTACAGTATAAGGTACACAAGGAGGTTTTCATTCGTTTACCAATGATTTACAAAAGGAGCAAGTACTTGAGCAAGTCCTCTTTCTACATGTTTCACTTTAGGAAATATTGTACATTTTGCAAATGCAAATGGAAATGTGTTTTCACATAACCTACAAGATAACCTACAAGATAGTAAATCAAGGAAACCTCCATTGGATGTAGATAATTTGGCGACAGCATCACAGATGTCTCGAAAGTGATTTATGTAAAAGAGTCTTGCATGTAGTGCAGACTAATGCCTACTTCCTCTGACCCTTTCTCAAGAAGACATTGCAATTTCCTGGAGCGAGTGAGAGCCTCTAGTGTGGTCAGGGTTGGAACTGGTGCTAAACTCTCTTCCTGGTGTACAGCCAACTTCAAGCTGCCAGAGGAAGGGGAGCTGTTTGATTCAGTGGAGTTCATAGAGGTTCAGCGAGAGGAGAGTCAAAAACTAGTGGAACAGTACAACAAGGAGGGGGAGGACGCAGGCTTTGGCCAGAAGAAAGGCTTCCGTGGAGGATTTGCTGACCGACGTGGGGGCTTCATGGACCGTCGTGGAGGCTATGGTAAGTTTTGATTGGAAAGTAAGTGCATGTACTGAACAAATGGAGACTGATATTGTGACCAGTAATAAGGGCAGTTTTAGTAACTACAATCCAAACAAATAAATGAACAAATAAAGCAGCCAGACTATTTTTGTCTGCCATTTGATAATTTATCTTCACTTTGTGCTAGTAATGTAAGTTCAACCCACAATCATTGTTATTACACCTTGCTAACAGCAGACTGTTGTAGGGAAATTTGTAGTGATGCCAAAATCACAGAAGTCACTATTTTTAATGTTAGTATACACTGGAGCACATGTATATATAGGGATTCCATTCCAGACCCACAATCCATGGGGAAAAAAATTTTGGCTTGCCAGATGACTGCATTAACAGACTTACACTGTATATTTTCAAAGCTCTTAAAGTACAACAAGCTTAAGTCATTGATTTTACAACACTGCAGTGCATAGCAAGGGTAAGACAAGATGCAAGGTAGTCTTTCGGGGAGAGTTTGGAGAAAGTGGAAGAAAAATATTAGGGAAAGTACTATGTAAGTATAAGAGTAAAGAGGGAAAAGTGAGGGAGAGGGGAGTTGAGGGAAGGCAGGTCTGCCTCATTTTATTTAATGTGTACAGAATATTTGATACACAATTTTGAATAGTACATAGATAGCATATGAGGGAGAGTGATGTATTTGGGGTGATGCAGCAGAGGTTTGGGCCCCACCCAAAGTGACTTCATATTTGTGTTGGACTATAGCTGACATTTTCAGCCTCTGCAAAGAGAGGGCACTCCCCTCCCTCCTGTTCTGCCTGTTAGTTTTCTTTGTGGGGCTTGATGGTCAGCCCCAGCTTGTTATGGCACAGGCAAGTGTATATAGTGGCACCATCTTGCTTGGCTCTTGCTGCCCCCCCAGTGCTCATCTTTGATTCTCTCTTTTGAGAGAGAATCCTGATGACCACCTATCAACATTGACTTCAGCTAAATGCTCTCAAGAGGAGCTGTTAGGGACAGCATGAGACAAGTATGCATGGATCACGCCACTCTGAAAATGAATACTTGAAAATGAATACTTGCTTACCCCACTTAAAGGTTGTGAGTGATCACCCGGCTCTCTTCAAAAAGCGTACTGGCAATGTGGGCTGCAAGTTAATAACATATCCTATAATTTTTAAAACTGATTTCAAAATAAGTCTGCAAATATTCAAACCCATGAAAAAGTGATGTCACAAATAGTGGAGCTGAGCTGTACCTTGAGTTCAAACCTGCACTCATGATGTTGATAATGGTTATGTAGCAAATAATAGGACTGTGTTCATGAGGTATGCTGCACCACAATGCTTTTGCAGGTAACCGAGGCAATAGCTTCAGGGGTGGATGGGATCGTGATCGCCGTGGTGGATACACTGACCGACGTGACAGGGGAGGCTGGATGCGTGACCGTGACTATGGCAGAGGAGGCTACAACAGAGACAGTAGCCGTGGTGGCTACAGCAGAGACTACAATCGTGGGGCCTACAACCGAGATACCAACCGAGGAGGATACAATAGAGACAGGGGCAGCCGTGCCGGCTATCAGAACAGTTGGAATCGGCCACAGGTTAGTCTCCCTTATCTTATATGTATTACTTTTAACCCTTTTGCCTCGGCGCTGCGTCACGAGTACGCATATCGTATCCGGGGCTCGCGCGTGTGCGAAATTTCAAACACTTAACTGTATCTAACAATGATTCTGTCATCAAACTGAATCGAATAGTCAAGTATCATATATGAAAATATGCACAGTGAAATCAGTGTGTTTTTTGGACCAATAAACCATCTCAATAATATGAACTTTTCTTGATAATGAAATAATTCAAACATGCACTCACGTGATTTTATTCCTCCGGGTTGGCTGGGTAAGGAGGAAGGCTTTGGTCCTCGGAGGAGAACAGGTCTTCCTCCTCAGAGGAGAATACGTCTAGGTCTTCCTGACCAACGAGTAGTGTGGTAGAGGTGATGGAGGAGGATGGTAATGGTGGTGAACTGTGTAATTGAGATGATGTTTACACGTATTGGTAAAATTCTACAAGTGTGCTAGTCTCACATAGGCAGACGAAACATTTTTTTCAGTTTTCAGTGTGTTATGAAATAATGTGATAATTGTTTCTGTCACAAATCATTTAATGACTGACTTTTCAATGGCTGTTGCAACTGCTGCCGCCCGCCGCCACAGCAGCAAAACAACTCACAGAGAGAGGTTCAACATGCATACTATATATTCATTTCACTCACCGCTCACACTCGGAAGTGGACACACTAATTGAACAAAACCAGGTAAATTAATGTTTTTCCTGTGTGTATTCCCCCTGTACATATGCGTGGTTGACAGCAGCACAACTTGTTGTTGCAAGGAGGTATTTCTCGCAACACAGGCCCACGAATTGGACCACACACACCACTGCCATATCCCGTCCTGAGCTTCGTATTTCCGCTGCCCCAAATCGCGAACCAAATAAATTTAACCAAACCTAACTTAATCTAATGTACCTAACGGGTGGGGGGAGGGGGGCTTCACCCTCCTCGACCTTGTTAAAGGGAGGCGATGCAAGCAGTTTTGATGAAAAAATATAACTTTCTGTGATATTATTATTTTAGGGTTTTGACGTTTCTAAAGTCGGTGTCACACCGGACAAATCTACCCAGCAACGGACAGAATGTCTGTTGAGATTTTGTGGTCCGTTAAATTCAAAATCCATTAAATCGGGGTCCATTAAATCGAGGGCCAAGTGTATATGTAAATGATATGCCAGACATATAGAATGGGAGATGGAGAAATATTAAAAGTTCAAGAAGAGAGATCTGGGAGTGATAATACAAGATAACCAACAGTCAGTCATGTAAATAGGTTATTTGGAGATATGCATAGAATGGTAAAAAATATAGGAATAGCATTCCACTACATGGATAAAGATATGATGAAAAAGATGATTACCACTAAGATTAGACCAAAGTTGGAATATGCAGAAACTGTGTGGTCTCCCCGTAAGAAGAAACACGTGAAAAAAGCTAGAAAGCATACGAATGATGGCAACGAAGATGGTTCCAGAACTGGAGGGATTGTCGTATGAAAAAAGGTTACAGGAAATAGACCTGCCAACATAGGAACAAAGAAGAGAAACGGGAGACCTAATACTAATTTACAAATTGTGGAATAAAATGGAAGTAGATAACGAGTAGTTGCTACTAAGGGAAGTGAGAAACACCAGCAACACATGAGGACACAGTAAAAAATTAAGAACAGGAAGATCCTTGAGAGACATAAAAAGAAATAGCTTCCCGTAAAGAAACATAGAGGTTTGGAACAGACTAAGTGAGGATGTAGTATTGGTGAAGATTGTGCACAACTTTAAGGAAAAACTGGACAAGTACAGATATGGAGATGGGACCACACGAGCATAAGCCAGGCCCTGTAAAATTACAACTAGGTAAATACACACACACACACAGCTTTTGCTCTTCTAAATATAGGTAATTTTTTCATGTGATTTTTTGTCATTGCGTAGTCTCATGGAGATGATAACATAACTTCTAATCATAACATCTCTTCCAATGCTTTGTTAACTAACCTGAGGAAGAAACTTCCACATTGATTTTAATATTGTCTATACAAATGATTTTCATTCATTTTCTAGGGTAACCAAGGGAGTCAAAGTAGTTACAACAACTATAACTACGGGCAAGGATGGGGTAACCAGGGATATGGCTATGGTCAGAACTATAGCAGCAACTGGAATCAGCAGTATTACCAACAACAGCAGCAGACTCAACAGCAGCAGCAGCAGCAGACACAGCCATATTGGGGAACTGTGAGTATTGATTTTTAATTTTTAGTTTACAAAGCTTCAGTAAGTTGAAACCCAAAAATTTCAGATTTTTATAATGGTCATATCCTTAATAAATTCTGCTCATATTAAAAGAAGTTCTGCAGAGATGAGCACCACAGCCATGGACAGTTATTGCATATACATCCAACTGAACTTATTTTTTAATATATATAATTTCTGCAGAACTTCTAACTTCTTCAATCTGGTGATGTATCTATATGTCATACTACGGTGGGGCCCCACGACTAGTGTTTTTCTAACTAGCAATTTCAAGTGTAGTCCCAAGTTTCACCACTCAACCAAAGCTGCAGTACTAGCAAAAATATTCCTAGCGCCTTGGAGGAATGAGTGATGCGTCACGATGGGCCAGGGATTATTTATGCGGGATGAATGCCGTTAGCCATGCAGTGTTGTGCAGAGTTACATAATGGAGCTAATGATTTGTGCTGAGATGGCTGTGTTAGCCAGAAGCCCTGCCAAATCATAGTTTGGTTTGGGTGAGGTGGGAGGGGGGTGCAGTTTGGAAAGAAAACAGAACAGTGAGTGGAGCCAGTATCTTACCTTTTTCATGTTTCATTCAACTATGAGTGCTGTTACCAGTAAAGTGTTGCCTGTAAGTGCTGCTGAGGGAGTATTGTGAGGGAGCTGTTGTGTAGGACATCATTTTTGTAGCGCCCAGCTGATCCACTGTCTCGTCTGACTCACCCCCGGCCCATGGTGAGTTGCTAGCCCAAAAGGTGTTATATTACCCGTGCTGTTCCTCTCAGTCCTGTTAACCCTCAGAAGGACTTTGCTGGGCCCAATGATCATGAACTGGTGCAGCAGTGTATTCAGTTGACAGGTTAGCCACAACACTATGATTTCATCTCTCCCGGATCCAGTACCGAGCCTATAAACATAGCCTTGGGTCGAAGGGGGTCAATATGATTTTTTATATCTCTGCTGGTATACATGTCCCCCTTTATTCGTGTTATGGTTATGGGACACACCCCAGTGAACAGTGACTTTCTTTGAATAGAACTCAAGCCTCAAGACCAACTTTTCCTGTGCATAGGACGACCCTTGATAGTGACAAACCTTAGGCTTGATTGCATGAAACTCAGATGTTCTGCAATGCACTTGCTTCTTTACAGTTTTGCACTTTTTTTTCCCCCAAGATTATCCATAACTACTAAAGCCTTGAAAAATGAGAGATGACTGTACCTGAGCTCACTATGGCTAATAAATGGAGTTTTTAGTAAAGAGAAATGTATTTTGGAGGTATGGTTTGGATGTGTGGATAAGGTATTGGCTGTGTTTGAGTGTCAACCATTTTATCATTTTTATACGTATGTACAGGAAGAAATATTTTCAGTCTGAATGAGATTGCAAACTAAACTTGACAGCAATGTGATATTAGCAAATACACACATTTGTATGATGTGCTTATTTTGGATTTGCCATAACTGATGAATAATATTGTTATTCTTTACAGGGCTATGGATATGGCAGTCAAGGATATGGCTCAGGACAACAGTATAGTACCTCATCTACCAGTCCGACCAGTGCATCTGGTGGTAGTAGTAGTAGTACTTGGGGCCAGCAGAGTGGCTGGGGTGGATCAAGTCAGACGCAGTGGGGCAGCAACTATGGCAAGCAGTCATGGGGTGGATCTGGTTACAGTACCAGCAGTGGCCAGAGGAGGTAAATTGATGTTTGCTTGTGATCCCTTCTTTATGAAAATGTGTGAAGCAAGTGGTCATTATTTGTCCACATAGTGATCACAATGGAGGGCCCATGTACATTTTTTTTTTTCATCTTTTCTTTAATTAAGCTAATGCACTCTGGCAGCAATGGCTGCCGAGTATCTTGTGAATGTATCCTAGTTTATGAAGGATACATTCATTAGGAACATTGCAGTAACTTTGTTACAACACTAGATAAATATTCCTTAAAATGTGTATGAACATTGTGCATTGAATCTTCAACAAGATTCCTTGCCTGATGTTGATACATATTCATATATCTTGTAACAAAAAAAACAAAAAAAACACATTAATTACTTGTGTGAATTATGTGCATCAAATTCCTTTAAAAGAAGCACGAAGTTCATCAATACTCCCCTGCTTTTGGTCTTAAAGCTGCTATTCCAACTGACTAGGAATTTTTAATACAGGAATGCCATAATTTTTTAAATTATATTTTGACTAGAATAACAACTATATGACTTTGCTCTGATATTATAGTGGAAATTTCAACCCATTTGCTGTTACATGACTAATCGTATTTTTTTATTATTTTGACGAGCTGTTAGTAAATGATAATGGTTAATCTAGAAGTGAGAGTCCAAAGTTTTATAGTCAGTACTTGCAGGTGAGCACTGGTGACAGCTTAGTAATCATTGTAGAATAGGCTTTTTATGTTTCTGTTCATTTCAAATGTGTGTAGGTATCAGTGATTGTATATTTATACGTACAGATTTGTAAGTTAGCATACAGGTACCATTAAGAGTTGATGATTCTAAGCCATGGTTTGGACAGTGATTGCTTTTGAAGAAAAGGAAGCTTTTGTTTACATAACAAAGAACCATATTGAAGAAAGTTATCTTAAGTTATTCGGAAGTGGCACACCAAACCCATGCATTGTTTTGCAGCTTACCACTACATTTATCAGATACACTAGCAACATTTTCAGAATCGAGGGTAGTATAATTATAATTGAAGCAACATTAGATTTTTCCAATAAATTTGTGTCATTGTGTTCTTAAGTAATCAGTTTCTAAACTGGCTTCCTTATATGCGAGTTTTCAAGATAGATCTCACAACAGACAACAGACATGACACAAGATTTCAAGATACAGTTGTAGCACAGTTTTTTCAGAAATCGGCTTCATGAAGATTTAGGATTATATTGTAACCTTGGCATGTGTGTATCTAGTAACATGAAGATCATAGTGCTTCTGCACCTTATGTTTATAGGATATGGTTTTAATGTAAGAAAATAAACCTCCATTTAAATTCAAACATCAAAAGAAGGCATATTATGTGATCAAAGTGACAAATAGAACTGTAAACAATCTGAATCTGTCTACATCTACTTAGATTAGTAACCTCTTGACCAGCAAGATGTATTCTAGATGGTATTTATGTGTACTTGAAAAGCTGGTAGCATATGTATTTTGCTGCTTGGTTGATGAGCTTGCAACAAAAAAAAATTCAAAATCATTTTATTTATCCTCTTAACCAAATATTAACTATGTAAGTGCAATGCTAACAATAAATGGGTTAGAAATATGTAATAAGTAGAAATTGGCTGAAGGGATTTAGTGGAGAGAGAATTAAGAAGTGCATCTCTGTTGCAGACACATTCTAAAAGTGCCCTGAAAATGGACATTATTAAAATGGGCCTGGATAGTTGACAAGAATTTTATCTTTTTAATTCTTTTTATTTATTTATTTTTACTATTTTTTTTCTTACTGTCTGAAAGTTTGAGTGCAACAAAACATGTACAAACTCTTTGAATTTAGTAACATACCGTTTGTAATCATCACTGTATGGGTACACAGAATACTATTTATGCAGATGCTTGATGATGATATGATTCATCGTTAAAATATCCTATGCTTCATAGAGAATCATTAAAGATATTGTAGATTTTTTGTGTTATTATTCCATGATTTAATATAAAAGTAGTAAAAGGCTAGACTTCATAACGTGTTACTGAAACATGGGGGAGATGTAGTTGTGGTGCTGATGTTTAATTTAATATGGAAAAAGAATGAGGTGCCATAAGACTGGAGAGAAAATTAATGGGGAGAGGAGAATATGCCAGGCATCAGAGGCCATATGACATTATGGTCAGATGGCAGTTAAGTTCTATCTATCTATATATCTCCGACGCCCTGCTCCCTTACGAGAACTTCCCGCGGCAGGAGAGCCTCCATCTCTCCCTTTTCTGGTACTCAGAGCACACTCAATTCTGCTACTTCCAACTCCAATACTCACCCTATTGATCCACTTCCCCTGACACTCCCTCCCTCAATCTTTCCCTCATTCACTCTTCACAAATTCGTTCTCCCCCCCATTCTCATCACATGTCGAAACCCAAACCATCTCAGCGCACCACACCACTCCACAATCCACTCCTTTCGCTGTCACACCTCTTCTAAACCTGTCATACACGCTTTCATTACTTTCTCCATCCCAGCCGGAAACATTACATGCACCTCTTATATAATATAACTCATTTCTACTGCATATACACTCAAACCTTGGTTTACGAGTGACTTGATTTACGAGCAAAAAAATCCCACAAAAATGCTTTGGTTTATGAATGGTGACTTGGTATACTTTTTTTTTTTTCCCCCCCATCATCCCCCAGGTGGAACAAGGGCAATATGGAGGCCGTTATGGTCAAACGCGTACATCCCTTCGAGGAGGGACCACAAACCCTTGCCAGGTAACGGCTCATGAAAGGGAGGGGAGACAGACTCTATCGGCTAAGTCAGCCTAGCTGACCTAATCGGTCTTTCGACGAGGACTGGTGTGTCTCTTTGTACAAGTCGAAGACGTGAGCATGGGTTCCTTTTGTTCACAGCAAGACGAGTGCTCAAAGCATAAAATACTGGGAATAGAGTCTCAATTAGGGCTGCCACCTTGATCTAAAACAAATAAGGAATGCAACATCCCATTCTCCAATACAAAGCAAATCCATATTTTAAGGAACGAATGGCAACCCTAAAATTTCTCTGGCCTGCCATGACTGACAGCCGCTGCCCGCTACCAGTGAAGGCAGGAGCAAGGGGGAGACGTTACAACGCGTAGTCTACATGTATTTCAGGACGACTCTTGACGAACATAATATGGACTGGTGAGATGCACTCACTACAGTTTTAAAATACTGAATTTTATCTGCTTAACCATTCAAACAGGCAAATACAGAACAAATGGCATTCCATAATTTAAGGGAAGGGTGGCAAGTTTGCAACCCTAAGGCGTCATCTGATGATATATATGGCCTTGAACGACCCCCCCCATTCTTGAGACTTTTTCACCTCCCTCCCGTAATCTGCCAGTGCTCTATCTTGTCCATATGATTGGATGAACCAACACTATTTCTCATTTTGTCACTCATCAAGGACAACACGTGTTAATTTAGTCAGTTACATGATCTACAGTTCATTAGGAGTCTTTCAGTAGCTACTAAGCGTCATTGCATGTGACTTGGTATCCCTCAATGGGAAACCGGCAAATCCAACTTTTCCGGGTGTGCGTCACACACGGCCAAGGTCGGTTGCCCGCATCCACAACGTAAACAAAGCACTTGCCCTGTATCAATATGGCGTCGTCTGCTAAAGTAAGGGCTGCCACGGCTTGTGCTGCCATTACCCAAGTTATTGACTTGTTGCTGCAGTTAAATGGAAGGAAGAAACAGTTGGTGTGGCATGCCTGTGGTTCCTCCATGCCAGTTCTCATTGTCACCACTGCGCGTGAGCAGCCAACCCACCCATCTAGACTCCGACCACATAAACACGTGGATCGAGTAACAACAAAAACACATACACACACGCATGCACATACCAGACTCATTAGGAACCATTGCAGATGTTTCTGACAAACAGAAATGACTTCACCATTTCTTGAGTGTGTAAGAACATATTTGATGAGTGGCTCACATGAACCAAACCTAGCTTTTGGCAAGAAGAGAGCAGTCGTCTTGCCATACGAGGAAAGACTCAAACAGTTAAACTTGGTTTCTCTAGAAAGGCGAAGGGTGCGTGGAGACATGATCGAGGTTTATAAATGGATGAAGGGCTTTAATAAGGGAGACATTCATTAGGTTTTGTTGGTAAGAGAACCGGGTAGGACACGAAGTAATGGGTTTAAACTGGATAAATTCAGATTCAACAGGGACATAGGCAAAAATTGGTTTACTAACAGGGTAGTGGATGAGTGGAATAGGCTTAGCAGTCATGTGGTGAGTGCCAATACAATTGTCACATTCAAAAATAGACTAGATAAATTCATGGACAGTGATATTAGGTGGGGTTAGATACACGGGAGCTTAGGGTCAAAGGAGCTGCCTTGTACAGGCCTACCGGCCTCTTGTAGATTCCTGCGTTCTTATGTTCTTATGTAACCCTTTCATTGCTAAACGCTTGCAGCGGGCATTAGGCATATTTGCTGGTGGCGCTAAACGCTCGCTGCAAGCTCCAGCTGCACTCAAATCTCCTGCGTATGAGAGTGTTCCAACACTAATTCTCACAACACAGGATTGCACATTGAGTGGATTCACTAAATTTTGTGGAAAATCATATCAGCCCAGCGAGGCAAATCTACGGACGAGTAACTGGTGGATGTTCTTGCCCAATATAGCAGCATTTTTGCATAGCTTCCCCTATCACCTGACTGATTCTTTGACCAAATAGTTGTAAATATTGCAGTTGGCAATACTCCCTTGCCAGAGTCTGAAAAAAGAGATTTCCGCAGTTACCTCAATATGGCTGATCATCCCGCATGCACTGACGTAAGTGTTAACATTCAACACTCCCTGAACGTGCATGTACGTTCGCAAGAGAGGCATACATAACCGACTCCTATAGATCTGGACCTCCTCTTTCCAGTGGTGTTTTTGGTTTTTAGCTGTGATGAATAGTTTTTGAGATACAGAGGTTAAAAGAACCCCCCCAACTGCGCCTGAGGGGATGGTCGCGTCCAGACTGCACGCAAGGAAAGGGTTAACACTGGTCTCTTCTTGCCATTGGGTATGTTTGGTTTGTATGAACCACTCCCAAATAAGTTCT